>NC_049184.1:11109665-11439110 GCF_009769625.2 Cygnus olor | reverse complement strand
AGAGCAGGGTACCACAAACCCTCTCATCCATCGTGTTGTTGGAAAGACACACATGTATGTGCAAACACAGAGCAAACATTGCTACTGTGCTGTATTGGCTGGGTCCACACTAGCAAGCAGTGCAGTCCGTTAGAAGTGGTTTGTGAAGAGCTGGTGCTGAGGACTCAGCATCCTCTGGTTTGCAAAAAGAATGGTATTTGTTAGGTAATGTAATATTGCGACCCTTTAACTTGACAGAGAACAAGCTTTTTCCTTACGAAGTGCAAAGTAAACGAGGTTATTATTAAAAGCAAAAATGTCGAACAAAGTAAACAACCATCCTTCCAGAGATGAAATAAGAATTCTCATATTTTCTTTCCGGAGGAAGGGTGACATTCGTTATTTCTCTTACTAAATTATGAGCTTCAAAGTCCTCAAACACTCATGCAAATTCCTGTGAGTTGGTACTGAAAGTCACCGGCTTTTAAATTAATGTTACACAGAAACTGCAAATGCCACATAATAAACTTCTACGATCTGTTTGCAGATGGTTACTGTTTGGAAAATTAGGCAATAGCATGTGCAGTTGTGATGTTTAAAGGCTACGGTGTTGACACCATTTTGGAAAGAACTACCTTAAACTGGAATAACAGAAGAGCAAGAGGTAGCATACAAAGTAGATACAGAGAATACTGAGTTAAAATAAGATATAAATAGTAGCTGCTAAGAACTGACTTTTTGATATCTTAAAGCCTGTTAGATAGCAGCGTTTGTAAAGGATTCCCACATCTGCCTTTGAGTGCCTGGAAGGTCACCACGTGTCACCAAAAGTGTCACCATGTGGCTAATGCATCAGGCACCGTCTTGCTCACCGTAGATCAGCCTGCAGATGAGACAGGGAGGCTGCAGTAACTCGGAGTTGCACAAGATTTCCCTACTAATAGATTTTGCCATGGCTTTGCCAAGGGAGCATAGTGGTAGGGGCTGGTGGGGGGGATGTGGAGCCATGTTTCTCATACATACCGAAGTTACTGATCAAAATCCTGTTCTGAACATTTTGTCTGAGCAGGTGAGACTTGTCCAGTCCCAGACTTACAGACTTCATGTACAATATAATGGTGTAAAGCAAAAATAACAACAACAAAATCCAGGTGGGATTCTGTGATACTAAGATGTGTCCCGGGAGAACACGCTTACAATTCTATTTTGCTGGTTAGTGACTATGCAAAAGAACAAAAATTGACTGCCAAAATTAAAAGCATGGAAGGAAGCTCTGTTGCTCTTCTTTGTACAGACAAGTTTTTTTTGTTGTTGTTGTTTTGTTTTGATTTTTTGTTTGTTTGTTTTTAAGAATAACAGTTCTAGGCAGTTCTTTGGTCTCCTAACAGCTCTTGATTTTCATTTGGGTCATGTTTTTGAGGAGGGATCATCTAATGAATATTTCTCTAAGATTTGCCTTTCATCAGCAAGAATACTTGGACTCTTTCCCCTTCTCTTCTTCTTCTTTTTTTTTTTTTTTTTTTTTTTTTTGAAAGGGACCAGATCTCTGAGAAAACCTGAATTTCTGTTTTAACATGAGTTTTTTATTTAAAAAGTAAATAAGAGCCTTGTTCTCTTCAACCATATCATGGGCCTGTTCTTACAAGTTTCACAAAGCCCAAATATCATGGAAGGAAAAACAACATGGAATATTTTTACCCTGTCTGACCTAAATTTATGTATTTTTTAGTTCTTCTAAGAGGAAGAGAAATGGAATAACTACTCAGTTTCTTTTCAGCTTTCATATTTTAACTGTGTTCTCAGCTGCTCCCATGAGTCATGGAGAGCTGAAAACAGAGATGCCCCCCCTCAGTATTATAATATCTGCTTCCTCCCAAGGAACCCTGTGAGTCTTTTGGGGCATACCACTAAAAATCCACAAAAATCTCCTGGAAGCTTCTTTGTGCCAGAAACCTACACGGGTGCTAATAGAGGAAGTGCCAATGTCTTAGCTCCAAAAACTGATTACTTGTGAGTGTAATGAAAACTAAGATGTTTAAAGATTTCCATACCACTGTCTTGAAATGTATGCTGTAGCTCTTTGGTATTTGCACAGGCTTCAGACTGCTGTTGACTCTGTGGATTGTTTTGTGTAATGATGGTATTGAATTTCACTTGTCTAGGCACAATTTGGATTTGATCCTGGGATGTTCCAAGAAACTCTAAAATCCACAGGCTCTTATAAGAACTGGAAAGGTGTTCAGTGCTTTGCCAGGCTGATCTGTGCTATTCCATGCCCACTCCTTCCTGTACAGTGTGAGTTACATCCAAACTAAATCTGTTTGGAGCTACCTATGGTTCTGTATTTAGAAATAGCAGGGGATGTTCAGGACAGAAATCCATTCTTCATTTTGAAATTCCTTCACTTCATTGAGAATAAGCCAGATCCCTCATAATTTGGCTTGTGACTAGACTGAACAGATCATATCAAACCAAGTCAAGGATTTAGTGCAGTAATAAAGAAAAAAGAAAGGTCAGCTTACACAGGCATAAGCCAAATTCATTGGCAGGTCAAATGGAGTCATACAGAAAACAGAACAGTAAAAACAAAAATGTGGTGAAACACCGTAACAAGGGAAATTGGTATCAAATGTGCCTATGCACTCTACTGCATTTATAGGCATGTATTATGCCTTATGCCTATTATGCCCTGTTTTAATCGTGCTAGCTTGAGTTTATCTGTCCCTAATATAGAGCTTCAGTCCTAAATGTCTGAACGTAAGGTCAGATGCAGTTTGTCATTCTGAAATTACACCTCCCCATCAAAGACTATTTCCTTTCTCCCTGGGCTACCTTTCCTCTTCTCTGTATCGATTCTGCTTTTACAGACAACTCTTTTTTTGCTACCACTTCACCGTTCATACAAGTCTGACTGCTTGCCCTGCACAGAGCCTTCTCTTCCTGCCCAGTACAGTTGCTGATCCTCTGGACAATAACAAGTCTGACTTTAATCAAGACTATGCAGGAAGAACCTTTCTTCTCAGAGAAAGCTTTTAGACATTACAAGTATTCAGGATTGGTTTACCACATTGGGTAATGAAGCAGAGCTAAAAATACCATATGTTCTCTCGACATCGCCCATTCATTACAATAAATGACTGAAATTTCTGTGACTGCAGAACAAAACATGTTTTATGTTTTTGCTTTTAAGTGAAGCTGTGTATAAAGCTCTTTGCCACTTGGACTACTCTCTTAGTGTTTTACATAAGAGGATAACAAAGTTTATTTGGAAAAGGCAGAGAAGCCTAAGGCTTGTTTTCCTCTCATTTTCTTAAATGAATGAGGAGAGATCTTGGAGTGTGAGATTACAGAAGTGTAACTGGACAAATTTTCTCCATTATGCCTTATAGGGAGGACATGGGTTGAGGCTGCCCTTCAGAATATCACCCATTATTGGCAGTTCACTGCAGCAGATAAGCAGAAGTCCTTTCAATCACCTGCAAGCATCCTATGCAATCTGTATAAGTCTGTTTCAGCAACTGAGATGAGATTATCAAAGCATGAGAGCGAACTGACACATAGGGCCGGACTGTTTGAAGATGTTTATTTTCAGCCATTTCACATAGTCTCATTCACTATTATTTTTTGAACTTAGAGATTATTATTTTTTCCCAGTAATTAAAATTCTGAAGGTGGGCATTCTTGCCTGCACAATGAAGTAACTTACAATATTTTTTAAAGTATTTAAAAAAAACACACAAAAAGCTCAAGTAATTTTTTCCTTTCAAGTGCTGAAATGATCTCCTAATGCTATTAATAGAAGAGCCTTTCTCTGTGGAAAAATTAATTCTTCTATTTAAAGCAGGGGAAAAGCTTTAAAGAACAAAAAAAAGAAAATATGATTCTGACATCTGGCTATCGGTATAGCCTTTGGATGATGAGGTCAGATAGTGCCTCATGTTAAACAAAACATGTTTATTTGGAAATAAGGCAGAATGATCTAACAAGGGCATCCTTTCCCCACACAGCCCATCCTTTTCCCCACACAAGCCCACCCAGCTTGTCTCTTAGTGCTGAGGGCAGCAAGTTTAAGAGACTGGACTGACAGCTCCAAAAAATGTAGATCTTTGTTTATGAAGAGGAGGAGGCATGGCTAGTGAAGCAGCGTGCCTTCCCCACACTGCTGGGTGGTGAAGCCTGACCCTAAAGACCTAACCGGCCCCTGATTAGCAGAGCAGGTGCTAGGCTGTCCCCATGATCTCCCTGCGGAGGAATGATATTGATACTGGCTGCGATGACATTTCATGTGGGCATAGGACTCAGATTTCCTGGCACAATAAATCAGCAAACAGAATGCTTCCCTGGGAGTTTAAAGAGGGCATTTTATCCTGAAAAGCTCAAGCCCTGCCCCATTAGACCCGCCTTCTTTGACACGTGCTGGTGCTCAGTGATTTTGTTCACATGCTGACCTCGTGGCCTGGGTGCTGCTCTCACAGTGTGCCCTGGAGTTACGTGTCTTGTGCATTTCCATCAGGGACCACTCAGAGAGATCATGCTTGCAAAAACACATGGGTATGTTACCCATAATATGCAACTCAGAGTAAAACCACCAAAACCAGAACAGAATGCTTAAGCTGAAAATAAAACATCTTATGATTTCATTCTTTGTTCTGTTTAATAAGGAAATGGAAACAAGAGATGTTTGTAAAACGTACAGAGAGGCATTGTGCTGGAGATCTCTGAGTAACCCAAGTGAGGCAGGGTGCTTAACCATCGCTGCGGCATTTGTACAGCCACGGGCTCTAACCCGGGGAGCTAAGAAGCACTGCCAAGTAATAGTGTACTAGATGGAAGGAGAGATGTATTTCCATGGCGTTAAAGTAGACACAACAGCTCAGGTACCCTAACACAGCGTCTTTCCCACGAGGTAGACAAGCCCTTAGAAGATAGACATGAACAAGTATGCCTTGGTTCATAAAGTCTTGGGCTGGTATCCAATAAATCCAGTTTTAGGGCATTTAGCGTCAGATCAAAACCTTCCAGTCCCAGTAATACGATGTGCAGATCAAGTAAAAATTCATTCTGCTATTTCCAATGTGTTCAAAAAATATTGATCAGCCAGCTTTGTTCCAACGAGCCT
This sequence comes from Cygnus olor, assembly GCF_009769625.2. Lineage (NCBI taxonomy): Eukaryota > Metazoa > Chordata > Aves > Anseriformes > Anatidae > Cygnus > Cygnus olor. The sequence goes on along the minus strand of NC_049184.1, from coordinate 11,434,012 downwards.
TTTACTGGATCTGGTACCGTTTGCCTGTGCCACTTGGGCTTCACGCCGTACCGAGCATTGTCCGTCTTCCCAGTTGGCATCAATCTGGCATAAAAGCACAGAACTGGCATACACGCTACATCACAGCTCTGGCTGATTTGACAGAAATATGATCATTTGCCCATGCTTGATCTGGATGAAACCTGTACTGCTGGTCAAAACAATCGTGCGCAGATCTGGTGTTACCATCAGCCTCTCCTTCGATGACAGCCCGCCTGTGCCAGAAGGTGACGTGAAACTAACGGGACGTCTCTGCCTGCTGCCCTGGCCCGGAGGCCTGGTGGTGAGAAGCAAAACGAGACATCGCATGGTGGCTCTAGTCTCTGTACAGATCACTTCTGCTCAGTGACCTCAACCTTCAACAGCAGCCACATGCTGCGTGAACAGCAAGCAGAGTATTTTCAGGGGACGTAGCCTATGCTGTGCAGCTGCAAAAGGGTGATGCTCCATTTTCAGAGCAAAATAGACCAGCCTTTTCCTCGTGTTTGTTTTTCTTTGGTTTTGGCTTTGGACTTTTTGCTTATGCACTGCAAATGCATGTGTGTTCCACCCTCACCAAATTTGGTGGATATTCTATATTCTCATGTAGGTCAGAGTGAGAGCGCAACTGGGACTTGATTTTAGAGTGGCATGATCACTATCACTATCTAAATTCAGCAAAGCCAAATTCAACATTTTTTTTTTTTTTTTTCCCTACTGGAGTTGGCAGAAGGGCAAGGGGAGAAGGGTAGTACTTCTTAGTATTTAGTCAACGTTAAAAGTGTAAAGCTTTGACAGTTGAGCATCTCCTAAGCCAAAACTGGCCAAGCCAGCTGAAAGAAATCAAATGTTCCTGCTTCAAATCGTAAACTTTCTTATTTGTTGAAAATGTTCCCGGGAGGCTGCAGGGTGTGCTAAGCCTACCTAAAGGCAAGTTTAACTTATGTTTAGACTGTTTAAGAAAACAAACAAACAAAAACCTACAACTCTGTTTCTCTGCTACGCACTTTGGCACTTAGCAAGTAAATTGTAGCACAGCAACTGCAAAGCCACTTACTTGGGACAGACAGACTTTTCAGGAAGGTAGTTTTCAGCATTTTGCTCTGCAAACTAACCTGGATGCTCTGTGGTGTTTAAATGATACAAAACCCACATGAAATAGCTTAGTATCATGTATTAGTATGTTGTTTGCCAATGGTTATGTAACTTTAACAACCACATCTTACATATTTTTTGTAAGCACCAAGTGCTTTCCAGAGGAGGAAAGCTGAAGCACAACATGTATTGTGACCTCTCTTAGTTCAAGCCAGTGCTGGAAACAGGACCTTCATGTCTGAATATTGGTCCAGCACTTTGCCTTTTAGTTTGTTGAGCTAAACCCTGCAGCCAAGCAAACGCTAACTGCAGAAATAGGCCTGGGAAGTTCCGGAGATGCTCGGTAGCGTGATGCATCTGATCTTGCAAGGAGCATGAATGAATGCAAGAGCTGCCAGGCCAGCACTGTCTGGAGTGAGTGCAAGCTGAAGGTGCACATGTCGATAATGTGCCCTTTAAAAAAAACTGGAATTGCATGTAGAATGACTGCCCTGACAGTCACAGAAGAATATTTTTAATTAATGTGGTGTGCAGCTGTACATGAAATATGTGCATTTTTAGATCTGATCTGATATATAGCTGCCGCAGCTGTACATATGAATCATATGGTGGCTGTATTTGTGGCTAGTTCTGACTATGTACATGTAACAGCTCAGTTACACAAGCAAACCAAGGACTACCAATGTACATCTTTTTGCAGACTCATTTAATCGTCTCTCTTTGACATTGTGGCCTTAGATTCAGTGCAAACAGAAGGACATCTTCACAGTTCTTACAATTTGCAGAATGAGACCTTGCTATACAAGCATAATTTCTTGCCGTGATTTTTCTCAAAATAGATTAATCCTTGTAGAAAATGAGAGCAGAGGCTAATGAGGGTTATAAGGCACAGATGGAGTGGCACCAGTAATTACTTCATACAAACATGGCAAAGTAATAATTTCTAGCATGATATTGAACAAAATCAAGCCCTGCTAGCACACATAGCTACAGGGGAATTTATTTTGAAGTCAGATGTGACACTGCCTGGATGTCTTCAGTGGAAAGACATGACACATGGTCTATCTCATCTCGCCTCCTTCCATTTAATCACACTTTTAATGAGCAGAAACATAAAAAATAAACAGTTCCTTTCTCTTCTACAATAATATTAGTTTTCTTTCTATGGCATTCACTTCAGATAACCAGTGTTCATTTTTAGACCCCCCTGTTCAATATTTCATTGAGAGAACTTCACAAGCATCTTCCAACCTCTATTTTTGAAGCTTCGGCAATGTTCATTTGTGTACAGTTAAGGAATGCAAATTTCTCTCAGAAAGGACTCTGTCTGCGTAGGGGAAGGGTTGCTTCTAGGATTGCTTTTCAGTCCGATTTCTTTCTCAACTGGCAGAAAAGCCAGAACTACATAGACCAGAATGCAGCCGTACTGCAATTCATTTACTAGCCCCTCATTTACAGATGGTCCCTAAAATCTAAATTTTATTCACAAATTTCTTGCCTCCTATTATGAATTTTACTGAATAATGAACTGTTCTGAGAAAAATTACTCCAGTGGGTAAAGCATCAAACTGTGCTGTAGGAGTTATAGAATGACAGATAAATGTTTGCATCTTGATACATATGCAAATAACAGCAACTGCCATTTACAATGGCACTTGTTAAGTTCCATGCTATTGTATGCTTGGAAGAAAATAATATGGTGTGTCTTTTGGCATAGATTCCTGCCTTAATAGTAACAGAAGGGCATGTCCACGGCATACATCTATTCTAAGGAAGGCCAAACCCATTTTTTCACCTCAAAGTATTTAAACTCATGAGTCAGAGATCCAAAGCCACGCAATTGATGGATTGAATTTGCATTCTATTTTGCCTTCAAAATAGAAGATTAAAAAATATTCAGCTTTTAAAATAAATTCTGAAGATTCTTTGCAACTTCCTAACCTAATGCCAGAATTTTATAATCCTAAATTCCAAATGTGATACTTAGTATAAAATTAGAATAGTTGACAGCTCTGCAGATCCAAGGCTTTTTACTTATGTCATCAATTCATTGAAGCCAGTGGAGAATGCAAAAACTAGAGCTGGAAAATATTCTGGAGAAATTTTTTCAGTGTCGCATTTGAGTTGAAGAGTACGCTCCCCTTCCACCCCCCAAAATCTCTGATTTGTGTTTTTATTTTGAAACTATTTGTTTCATCTTCCTTCAATTTATCAAAGTATGAAATGCTGAAAGTTTCTTTCAAATTGAAATTTTTAAGTACTTTTCAGAACTGCCAGCATAGTAAAATATCAGTATTCACACAGCTCAAGGCTTCTCTGTATTTGCAGACTGTTGCACTTGCTGTCTCATTTTATTCATTATAATTGGGTTTCACAGTGCTAATCTCTCTGGAATATAGCATTTATCTCCTTCCCCATGATTGTTAAACGCTGTATTGAAAGGGAATTATTACCTATCTTCCATCTTACCCTGAGAGGAATGAGAAAAATTGGGAAAAGTTGTCATTATCTGGAGGAATGGGAGGGCTTAGAAGATCCTGCTGTTTTTCTCTACTTTGTGCAGCTGTTTGTAGCTGACGTCCAGTGGCAGTGCAGGTGTAACATTGCACTTGCAGTCTTCAAGGGTACTGTGCCACACAAATTGGCCTAGACCTATTTCTTTGGCACTAAAAATAAGGGAGAAGATTTCTGGCTTCCTAGCATAGGGAGAGAAAGCGTCCTTTGCCTGTGTTATTGTTGCCAGGTGTTTGAGTTCTAACACTGACTTGAAAATTACATTCTGTCCCCTCCCTGACCTTTCATTTTTTTTCCCCCCAGTGGAAGAAGGGCAAGAGAGAGGAGATAGGAAATTCTGGGATCTCCCTGGCTCTCTGGGTTTTGAACCTTTAACATGCATGTGGACCAAATTTTCAAGGATTCCTCTCTAAAAGTGAAAATCAGAAATGTGCATTCTTAAAAGTTTCTGATGGTTCAATGTATTTGTTCATCTTCCAAAGCTCTGAGATAAGTACCACCAAGGTAGTTTGGTGCTTGGTGATCATGCCTTGACAATCTTAAAATACACTGAGATCTACCTTTAGAGAAAAATTCAGTGTTGCAAAAATAACATTGCAGTCTGATAGTTCAGTTCTCTGTGAGTGACAGAGTTTATTTCTTCCTGAGGACATTGCTATTAATAGATTTTTGAAATAGACAATAGAAATTAATTAATTTTCTGGCCCACATGGTTATTCTTTGCTTTGTAAAGTGAGTCATAAAGGCTCAATAATCCATGGTTTAATTTAAGTTACATGACTTCTAAGAGAATCTCAAGATTTTCTGGGGAGAAGGGTGCATTTTCTGAAGAAAGAATTGAAGAACAGGGAAGAACCAGGGAAGTAAATCTGAAGGATTTCGGTGCACAAAAGCTGGAGAAAGCTGGCGCAAGCAGTCTCAAGGGAAGATGGAATGACAGCGACCCATGGTTTGTGTTCAAATTCTGTCCTTGGTCTTAGTTTTAAAGTAACACTTAGTGGCAAAGTTATAAATAAATAGATTAAATAATAAACAGTTGATGGGGCTGGCTGCATTAAATATTACAAGTAACTCTCAGATTAGTCACACGTGGTATTTCCTCTTCAGCCACTGAGCAACTGGTGGAGGTGAGCATTTGTTGCACAGTTAATAGATCATGGGATATTTAAACAAATCAGTACTCTCAGTAGGTCAAGTTTCTACCATTTCATTAGATTATTTTTAAAATTGTCTGGTTTTATACTGCAGTCCTATTTATTCCCTGAAATGTATTCCTTTGTGTATGTGGAGCATGAAAAATTAATTCCACTAACAGGTATTCTTTAACTAGGTCTCTAGAGTTCTGTGGGCCTGAATTACACTGCATTTTCCAGTATCTTTTTAATTTTGCATGTTCTAGATAAAAAAGTTTCCTTTAAAAATCATTGCCCTCTTCTCTGTAATGGTGACAAGAAGGGAAGGGGATATCAAAAAGTTCCTCATCAGCATAAATAAATTAAAATTCCCACTTCAGAGAAGCCAAGAGGAATGAAGCAGCTATTAAACATTTGAAGAGGTAGCTAGAAGCAGAGATGACTAAAATGAAGCTCCCCGATATTAGCAACTCTCTCCACACTTGTATTTTTAAAGGTCAGATAATCTGTTAAAACAGAAATGTCTGAAGGCAGTATGGCTGGAGAAGAGAGTGTGATACACCGTCTAAATGATGGCAGGTCACATTGTCAGTTCTTCTGTACTTGCAGATTATGTTCAACTTTCTAGCATAATGGCCAGTCTTCTATTTTTGTCACAGCTACCTGTCTTCTCCTCTCATCATCTCTTCGTATGCTTGCCTGCTGATGCCCAATGTTGCAGAGGTTTCAAAGGTTTGCAGAAATTTCACAGCAGTGATCCTGTGTCATCCAGCAAGGGAGATCTGCGTGCACTATTTATGAGTTCATACAGTTCTACTTCCTGCATAATAGCAAATTCACATTTAATTAGATATTTTTGTTTTGTCATTATCCATCTTACATGCATAATTGTCCTAATTGTGCCCGTGGGATAATTTCACAGCTGTATGTATATACCAGACTAAGGCATCTGTTTGCACAGCTTCCCTGGAAATCTGGATACAGAAGAGCAGGTACATTACGGACAGCCGTGACAATAAGTGAAAGCACCACATCTGTCTGTCTCATAGAGGGGAGAGGAGGAACTCCTCTGCTCTGCCCTGTTAGGAGCTGAGCGGCACAGAGTAGGAGAACACAACTGGGGGCTCAGGGCAATAGCAAAGAGGTGCTCCCAGGAGCTGCTGTGGCATGAGGTACCCCGAACTTCTTTCTCAGGGATTAGTGGTTTTGCATTGCATAAAAGGCAGAAAGGATGTTGTGAACCTGCTGCTGACTTTGCAGCACCTTCTGATCGTAGGAAACGCCAGCAGTAACGCTCCCCTGACCTGCGTGGCTTAGCAGTGACCGACTGGTTAGAGCAGGGAATAGCGATGGGGCAGTCATCTCTAGCAACATCCTTCCCCGAGCTGCGTGGCTTCCAAAAAGGCTTCTTGGCAAGCCAGAGAGATCTTGTGGGAAGGCAAATCTATAATATAAGCAGCTGAAATCATAAACATGTGGCGGGGAGCTGTATAAACTGTACTGCCCTGCATGCTTGTCCCAGTGACTAACGTTGGGCTGTTCTCAGCTGACATGCAGAGCCTCCCCTTGGGCTTTCGGTCTGCTAACATTTATAGTTGGTCGTTTTATTGTGGAATTAACAATTTTTGTTGTTGTTGGACACTGTAACATTACCAGTGTACAGATCTTTGTGTTGTTCCTTTGGCTTTTGATAAGCTAAGGCTCCCTGACAAAGTTAATCATCTTCCCAGCACATCCTGGGCTGGAACCCGCTCTGTTTGACAGTGACAACAGGGAAAATGAGAAAGATGCATAGTCTGAAAGGTGGTTCCCCTCATTCAGGTAAACTTTATGTCTTAAATACCAGCCTTTTTCCTACAGTATCGTCTTAACTTTTCGTATAACCAGTCATGGTATTTTAGGACAGCTTTATCTTGAGTTATGGGCACATATTTCACCTGGTTTTTAAACGGAGTGTATTTTTAACAATTTAAAAAAAGCTTGTAGGCATCTTGCTTTTTAGACGGTCCATTTTAGGGTTTCCAGTTTACCTAATAACCTGATTTTTTATGTAGTCCCTTTTCTAGAAATTAAGTACCTGAATGCTGGACTTACTTGGTCTCCTATTATTGATGCTCATCCATAATTTACAACTCCCATGAGAATTTCAGCTCCTGACATGCTGCAAGAGTTTCTTTCATTGAAAACAGAAGTTTCCAGTCATACTTAAGTCCATTTTATTCACTGAGATGGTTAGGCAAATATTAACAAACTCTGTAAACAAGAACAAGCCACACAGGAGAAACTCCTCCTTAACCCCCTCCCTGAAGAGCCATTTGGAACAAATGGCTGTGTGCATAATATACTTTTTTCTAATTAGCATCTGTGGCAATAAACCACTTGGGTACATTTGATAGGCTTTTATCTTAAGATTAAATTTACATTTGCTGCTAGGTACCTCTGACATCTTCATTCTTGTTTTAGATCTCTGTCATAACATGATTATTGTGTGATCACTACTGACAGCAGAACAGTCTCTATTTGTATAAGGCTCAAGCTTATCTCCAGGCATGGGCTCTGCAGCCATGCCAAGAGAAAAATTTTTCTGGGACTTGCCTCTTAGGTTTCAAAAATTATTCTTGTAAGAGTGGCAAGCAGGTTTTTTTGTAGCCTTATAAGAACTCCAAGATAAAAGCTGTAACAAAACCAGTCAACCAAAAAAAAAAAAGGCAAATAATTGATACATTATTTTTAGTGAGTGTCTGTCTGTCTGAAGAAATTTTTTTATAAATATTTATTAAAAAAAAAAAAAAAAGAAAAAAGGGTAGTCAAACTTCACCAGACATACTGAGGCACAGATTTTAATGACTTTTCCAAAGTTTTGAAGACCTGGATGTAGAACAGATCCTTTCCTTAGTCTGGTATTCTAACCACAAAGCTGTTTTTCTTACCCCAAAGAACTAAGTGTTTTCACGAGTAAGTTTTTCAGGGCAGATTAACAACCAGTGTTATAATAAATTGTTACAGCTCTTATAAATCAGTTGATCTATTACTGATTATACCAACTGAAGATCTGCCACAGGCCTCTCCAGTAACAGATTCAGAATTGATCTTGGCATATCTCCGTGAGAAGTAAAAAATATATATCAAATGAAAGTGATTTAATAAACATTAGAAGAAGATAATAATAGGATTTCAAGTTTCAGTTTCCATGGAAAATTCCATAATTTTCAAATTTTCTATGTCATAATTTTCACTTCTTGGAAACAATGAACAAATTTTCCCAGCTCACACTAGGAACTGTAAACTAAATCAGAGCAGTCATTCATCTACTTCAGTTACAGCGTTTTCACCATTCAGTTCCTTCCCAGCTGCCTCAGTGAAAAGTGCAAAAAAGGATGAAAAATGTCATACCATTGAAAAGTTACCTCTCACAGACATCGCTTTCAGAGATTAGAAACAGAAAAAGGAAACTGCAATAGTAAGGCGAACTGACCGCTACAAATCCAACAGCAATCTAATTCGGTTCACCACAAGGGCCTTTGGGATTTTCATACCTTATGTGCTTAATCAGATTTGAGATAATGTCCATTCATTAAGGAAACCATTTTTATTTCCCCAGGTTAGTAGCTTTCTTTCTCCAAACAGCTTTGCACTCCACTCTCTCTACAACAAGAGCCTGATAAGTGTTCAGGTCAAAACCACAGAACAGAAAAATGCCGAAGTGAAACTGGAAGCCTTTTACCCATTCTCAGCTGAGATTTGTTTGCTTCTAATACCCAAGGGGAGTGAGGAAAAGTGTTCCAGTCACATGGCTGAAGTTGTATTGGGCAGTTGCCACCATGACAAAACCATGCTGAAGGAAATTGCATGATGAAGTCTACTATGAATCAAGTCCTTTTCAACCCTCCAAAAACTACAGAAATCACACTCTGTTACTTCAGGGTTTCTTTATAATTTCAAAATAGTGCAGGGTTTCTGGCAGACACAAGGGGTTGGAGGTGGACAAAATATTTCCGTGTATGTGAGAGCAATAAATTAATCAAGTATAATTTATCACCTCTTAATATCAAGCTTAATATAGCTTCTTAGCATGTTCATGTGTATAACGTGTTTAATGCTTACAATATAGCCACCAAAGGTTATTACAGATATGTGGATTACTAGGAATTACGTTAGAGATTCAAACTATTGACTAGCACTATAAATGTAACAGCAAAAAACATATTGTTCATGTAAAGGGAGATTAAAATATTCTATCTAGGCAAACTTAAATAAGATGCTACCTCCAAGAACCACTGAAAGTTCCCTTTAATGTTTATAATTTCACTTATTTTTTAGAGGATATTCTTAACTTGGGTTATTTCAGTGCTACATGTCACAACATTGCCTCAGAAGCCATTCAGTGTGCAAAATGAAGGACAAGAAGCTGAGTGCAGGACGATGAGCTACAGGGAGGAATGGAAACAAATGGCTGAAGGCAGAGCAACCTCTTCATTGGCTTTGCTTTCAAAGCACATATCATAAAACTCTGACTCAGACTTAGATTTAAGAGAAGAAATTGTGCCTGGGAATGGTGAAGTATTAGGAATGGGGAAAAGATAGACCTAGAGCCAAAATTTCAAAAGAGACAAAACTCAGCTGGAGAGACTTAAAGTAATGAAAGAAAAAAAGGTTAAGCTCAGAGCAGATTCTTGCAGAGCCTCAGATGGAAGCCAGGATTTTGGACCACTGCTCCTGTACTGGAAAATAGCTGATAGGTGCTGGTAAAGGCTTCATCCTCATTCTAATCTGCGGGTTCATTTCAGTTACCCTGTTATTCTCTGCAGTAGCACTACTGGCTGAAATACTGCTGATGAAATAGTGATGTTGATCTGATGTTACTTGGCAAAAGGTCTGGGGCTGTATCAATTTGTATTCTGAAGTCTTTGCCAGAACTCGTACATGCATGCTCTTGCCTACATAATCTTAATTTGGTTCCTTACATGATAGTCTATAGTCATTCGTTGAGAAACTGTATTATGGCTTTGCTGCTGGAGTTGTGAATGGGTCAGTGAACGTGAGGAAAGGTAGACGGAGCTCCTAGGTAAGGCTATTAAATGTGGCCTCGGAGAACTGGGCTCTCTCCTCCCCTGCCAGACTGCCCCTGGGGCACAGGAGTAAGTCATTTAATTGGAGTCCTCCTCTTGAAACTGTGGTTCACATACAAATCTTCAGGTAGGTAAGGACCCACAACAGAATTTAGTAGACACAGTTCTTAGGCATATAAAATGCTGCCTAATGAAACGATCCTGGAAAATCATGGTATGTACATCTCAAGCGAGGCAGTCAAAGTCAGAAGCTCTGAAGTCTGTCTGATCCTCTGCGCACTCTGCAGCTATGTAAGGTGGACACACCAGCCCCACACTACTCAGGGCTTTTTTGGAGGAGGTACTGGAGTGATAAGCACTACAGGAAAGCTTCTGAACACATTAAGACTTCTGCCTTCATAGATCACTAGAGAAAAATGTGTGTGATCATGCAATTAAAGGCTGCATCTTAATGCATGTGCACAAGGAACCAAATGATGGTTGCATAGGCAACTGTAATTCTGATATTTCCTAGGTTTTCAGTGCTTGCCTTTAAAATCTTAATAATGTGCTCTTAATATAGTGGCTTTCTGGTATATAACATGTAATTATCTGAAACTATGTATGTGATGTTTTCTGCGTATCTGGAGAACATTTTGTTTTTGTGCTTTAAAAGGATTCTGAAGAATAATCATTATTTAACTAAAACATCTTTGGCTTTCTTTTTGCTTTGCTTTTTTGTGGAAGCCACAAACAGGTTTTCACATACAAGATGAATAATGTGTAGGAAGAGTGAGAAAGGAAGGGAATTGACTTTTTTTTTTTTGAAGTATGTGAATTTAATTTCACCAGACACTTTATTTCAATTGTAATGCACATCCAAATTTATAAAATAGGATCTCCTTCTGAGTGCTTCAATGTGTTTTATCATACCCTATTGAAAAAATTCACATTTTACAAAATACGCTTTTTTCAACTGATTTTTCAGTTGTGATGTATATTCATTTCCAACTGAAATTGAATTGAAAATGAATAAACATCAATATCTTCAGTACTAGGTAGCATAAAAACATTCCGCATCTTCAGAATATGAAGCAAAATGCAATCATAGACATGGTGGGCAACTGTTAGGTTACCTGATCAGATTTAAATAGCTCATAGAAATAAACTTTCTTAAACTACTGGATTTTTCATAAAAACTATTTTTCCCGTCAGTGCCGGGGAAAAGGGATCAGTTATCCAACACAGCTAAACTAAAAAGCATTGTGGCACTTGCAGTGGGAAAAATCCTCTGTTCCCTGCTGCCCCAGGTTCTTTGCAACATAACTGTACACATAAATCCCTCTCCCTGTTGAAAAAATGTATATTTCAATATTGAAACCAAGCAAGTGTAATAGACAGTTATGAAATTAATTTGCCAGCACCATCAATGTTTCCTAGTTTTGGAGGAATACATTCATGGTTATGAAATGTATGATTATTTCTCAGACCACAAACGACGAAAAAACAATCCCACTTTGTCAGCTAAAAGATATCCGATGGAATTTTCTCCTGTATTCCTAATGATCACAGAGATAACACATTCTTGATATTGTATCACAAGCAAAATATCATAGGAATCCTAATTCCTTCACGTTAAAACATAGCTGCATACCCTCAATATAGAATCTCAGAAATACTAAGAAAAAAAAATGCCCAAGGCTGGAGCAGATAATGTCCACCCACCTCAGTTAAAAATCAAAGTAAATATGATATATCAGTTTAACAAAATAAGACATCAGTAGCAGAAAGTAGGTATTTATCCAGTTTTTTTACTCGTTTCTTCTATTCCTTGTTACTTACCTCTGAGGGCTGCTGCTTGCTCGGAGCACACAGAAGGCAGCAGCTCAGTCCAAGGAAGAAACCAGTTATTTCCTTTCACCCTCTGTTCTGCCTTGAAACTCCTTCACTTTTTTTCTTTTCAAGTTGCATAGAAATACAAGGATGGACCCTTTGGGCTCTATCCAGGTCGGTTTATATTATGTAAAACAGATGAATACATTTCCTATTTTAACCATGAAAATCATGCCTTCACTGACAGGCACCCGGATCATTAATAGTATACTGTATGCAACTGTGAAAACCCACGTAATGCTCAGAATTGGGCTCAGTTTTCTAAATGAAGAACCAGATGAAAATCTGCAAACCAACTTGTCTTTGTCACAGAAGTTTCTCTTTTTTTTTCTCCTGTAGAAGAAGCTGGAAGTCACTGTTTAACCAATATAGGTTTTTCACTGGAAATGCTGGAGGAAACCTCTAGACTCTATTTAGCACCAGAACCAAACACATTGGAGAGTTTTGGTCTTTAAAGTGCCTCTAACCCCACTAACTTTCGGTCAGCTCCAACACCAAACCTGTGATTCCTTTCTCCCAAGGCAATTTTGTTGTACAGCAATGTCAGCAAACTCCTTCAGCAGTGTTTGAAAAGATTCCAGCTTAAATTACAGTAGTGAAAGCCCGTTCTGGGCTTTACCCTTACTATTTTTTCTAGACTATTTAAATTTCATATTATTCCCCACCCAGTCTTAACCATACTTCCCAGAACGCAGGAAAACAGTCTTTCCTTCCTGCCATCCTAAATGCCTTCATTAGGGAGACTTAACATTGAAGTGTTTTGGAAAGGCAGATGCTCTAGATTTAAAAGAAACAAGAAGAGATGACTCTCCGTGAACAGCTGCATTGCTCTCAGCTTGAAGCAAGCTGTATCTCAGAATGGTTTTGTACATTATTTTGTCACTGGGAACATATTATTACCATCTAAATTTAAAAACACGGGCTTTCTTACATGAAGGCGAAAGCAGACTTAAAACCACAATGACTGTTCTGTTCAAGTATTCTCTGCTGATGATGCAGAAAATATCAAGGTGAAGAACAGTGCTTGTTTTAGGTGGACGTTGCTTGCAAGGTGTCTGTACAAACCTGGCCAAAACCACAGGCACAGGAATTCTTCCACGCTTTCAAATAAGGCAGTATTCAGAGTTCTCTGCTGAAATCTCATTCTGCAGCTGCTTCAGCTCTTTGTTGACTACTCAGGAGTATCTTGTCCCTACTAACAAGCACTATTATGTTACATCTTAAGAGATGGATGGGCATTAAACCTATGTTCTGAAGTTATCATTTTTCAGTTCTAAAGAAAAATACCTCTCAAATAAACTGAGCAGTAACTGCTTCTGTAGATTTTAGGTCAAGTAATTCTTGAAATACTGTTCTGGCAAACGGGCCCAACTCTGAGCACTAGGCATACCTCTTGCTCTTAAAATGGCTAGTGAATTGCCAAAATCCTGGGAGAAAATCTAAAGAAAATTTCAGAAACTTCTTACAAATTTAAACTAAATCAGGCCTTTTTGCCCATTTAAATGCAAATTAACTTTTGTTTTCCTCTTACTGAGTTTTCCTATGCATCTTCTACAAGTGTTTACATTGATTTTCCATAATACTTTAAGCAGTCCATGACTGACTGATACATTTCAACTCAGGTACATTGCCTATTCTAAAAAAGTGTACTAATTGTATGGATAATGTAAGATTGATTTATTTTAATTCAACGAACATATGTAAAACAGAGACACAGACTTCCAGTCATAAACAAGCCTGCTACTCTCTGAGGGATATTTTAAAGAAAAAGTTGAATGAAATACTATTTCAATAACTGTTAACATCACTTGCAGTCTTTTAATTAATGTCAATGGCAACTTAGGTCAACATTTTTGTGTATATATACATATATATATATACACGATAAATATACATAAATGTTCTCGCTAAGGAATTTGCTGAATGTAATTTTTGCATTTCAGATGTTTCTGATTCTCTCTAGCAAGGGAGCCAGTATAAAAATATGGAAGGTAAACTTTTAGAAAAGTCTGGATTTCCTGATTATTTTTTATGTAATTATGTCTGTAATGTGAGAAGAGATTAAAGATCTTAGAGAAGGAAATGCAATGACAAGTTGAAAACAAAAATCTTTTTTTTTTTTTTTTTTTTTGTATTTAGTAGCAGTTTGCCTAGTGAGCATTATCCTGATGCATCAATCAGCATCTAGCCATTAATCTAATTGTTATTCAGCAAGTCTCCCTATAATAATCTCTCAGGCATGTGCTGCAAGTCTAATGATTTTTGTGTGCTGTGTCATAAGAGAAAGAAGTATGTTGAGCCATCTTGCAAGACTCTTCACCTTATGGCTGGCAAGACTAGCCTTTCCCTGTATGACTCCTGAATGTAAACTTGGGCGGGTAAATAAGGCTGCGGTCAGAATACTGGACAGCTGGGTAAAGTGGGGAAAAGTGAAAGATAAAGTAGAAGGGAAAGGGCAAATATATCTTAAAATGAATTAAAGAAAAAAGACAAAGAAGACGATGACTATTTCAGCAATCTGTGTACAGCTTCATTCTTTTTACTTGCTGAATTTCTGGAAAGAAGCTATGACAACCAAAGGCCTCACTCTCAAATATAAATAACAAATATTAAGCAGAATTAAACTAAAAAATCTGACCCAACAAACTTCCCAAACATATGCTCAAATTTAAGTACATAGTCTTAGCAAAGTTAATAGGATTCATCTGTCAGTGAGATGCCTTATGTGCAAACATGCTTTGCTTCTTTGAGTTTTAAATCCACATTGCTAAGCATATGACTACTTGAAATTTAGGTACACAAGTTTGGAAATCTAGCAAAAGCTTCTGAAATATTTTGCTGAAAAATAAAACTGAGACCTTTCCTGTTTTAGAAGCTTATACAAATTGTTACTCTTTATGTCAAAAGAACTGGTAGTTAACCAGTGGAGGAATTGTGTCCTGGCCACATGTAATTCTGGTGGGTTTTTGAAACAAACTGCAGAGAACATTGCAAGTTGAATTTTTTGGTACAGGACTATGCTAGCAAATGAATCAACATGCTGAGAAGGTTGACGTCTTATATTCTTGCTTATCAAAAAGCTTAGAATGGATTAAATTCAGATTCAGGTTTTCCATTACCATAAAAAATTTAGAAGTTTTCCTCCTTAACAGGAGACTTAACGCAGACTTCAATTTTACCTTTTTGCATGAGACTCAGAACTCTGATTTTTATACTTTCATATACGAAGCGCCTCTGGCAATTTACACTGCAGGAATAAATAATCTCTATTTGAATTCATGCCTTTTTAAAATATCTCTTTAAGAATCTGAGCCCCCTTAATACACTTTGGTGTTCTCCAGGTACTGGAGAACTAAGATTTTGTTCAGCTGTTTTTAGTAAACATACTTCAGGTATGTGGATTTTGTAAAACATCCTAAATGTTTCATGTGATGTTGCGTGGATATAATATTCTACATTTCTGCTGTCAGTGTATTTCTGTGGTAGAAGACATTAATTTATGTATGAGCACATTGCAGATCTTTGATTACAACTAGAAAATACGGTATTCTTTGCTGGCACAAAATGGTGAGCCCTTTTATTGAATCTGGGTAACATTCCATTTTCTACTGTTTCATTGTGCAGTTTGTTTAAGTATCTTTCAATTAAAAAGAGGTTGAATTGCCAAATTTACCATTTGCTACATGACTGCAACAGTTGACATAGCATGGACTCGGCATACCAAACCCAAGCTTGTTTCCCCATTTTGGCAGGGATGGGTAAGGACAAATTGGCTCTTGAAAATCCAAGGTGCTTTACTTCTGACTCCAGTTTTTCAAGGAAAAAAAAAAAAGGAAAGAAAGAAAGAAAACTGAAAATTTGACTGTATATCGGAATGCTGAGTGCTAATTTTAGAACTCTTCAAAATAGAATCAGTAGTTACTTGGGAACACTGAAGAAAAATTGGCAATTGAGGAATCCCTGTTAAGCAGGTTTTAATGAAATTAAGACTATAACTTATTTGGTATTTCTTAAATACTCATAAATTGTGTACGGATTAAATTTTGCTCCATAAATTTTGATTCCTTCTTCTATCACAGGAATTTCTTCTGTCTTCCTTCCTTGCAATCAAAGACTGGAAACAATTACTCCTTAAATCAGAAACTCTGATTTTAAAGCCTTTTTCATTTGAATACACTTGACATGCTTGGAGTACTTTGTTCCTATTTCAATAATTAACATTTGTAACCTAGTCTGTTTTGGAAATAATGCGGCAGTCAGTAAAAAAAAAAAAAAAAAAAAAAAAGAGATCAGATATTCCAGTATATTCCTGGAAGCATCTTTTAAATGTCCTAAACAGTATTTTCAAAAGCTATGCTATCTCCGTGTCTCTTGATCAGCCTTAATTAGGATTTTTTTTTTTTAAATGTGGTAATAATTTCCTTTTGCTTTCACAACAAGGCCTTTTGTCATTTTTTATTTTTATCATCTGTCACAAAAATTTGTAGTACGTGTAAGCAATTTAATGGTTCACTGAATGGTTGTTATGCAACTGGATTGTATAAAATCCTGTCCAAGTCTAGAAATTGCTGCAAAGGGGAAAGAGAGAATTGGTGAAAGACTGAGAATTTACATATATGTTCTGTTTGTATGTATATCTTATATATGTGGTTTTGCATTGCTACCCTTTTTGTTAACCCTATGGGTGTAAGGGGGAAGAGAAGATTAGTTACCTTTTGTTTAGGGTACAGAAAGAGATAGCTGCTGCCTATTCCCAGCACAGTCGAGACTCTAGAGTCATAATTTAGCCAACAGGGAATATATAGTAGCAAATCTGTTTTACATAGGTCTGAAATGATTACTTCAACAGTATACCATTGCTAGCTCCACTTATGGTTAGTTTTTCAAACAGAAGCCACTCAGTGTAATGCTGATCTACTATTTAAATCAAAGAGCCTGGTCTTAACTGCATAGGTGAAGAATGATAAATCCCGTATTCCAGCTGCACTAATGTCATGATTCAAAGGCTTTCTATCAATACTCGTTACAATCCTATGAATGAATACAGTGGATGGGAAATATCACTTTTTAAAGCTGTCACTGATACATCTTGTTAGCTACCATGAAAGTATGTAAAAGAACCCGAAGTTAGATGCACAAAAGCTACCTGTAGAGGAAGAAGCATATGACATTGCAATTAAGGATTTTTTCATCAGTTAAACACTGTATATAGAGGCTGAATTAATGCTTTACCACAATAACTTTAATTCTGGCATTTCCTAACTTGATTTTAATACCAAACTAAAATACTATTCTACGTTTGAGGATCAGGGTGCAATCAATGGAAAGGGAAGGTTCTGCCGGTATTATTCACTCACATCACTAAATCATATTTATTTCTGTTGACCATTATTGTGATTATCTATACAGCAAAGTATTATTACTCTGTGAATGAAAAATGGATAATGATTCTAAGTTGATTATAGATAGGTAGTACTCCAAAAGACGTGAAAGACACAACACTACATTTCTTAATTTACTGTCACTGATTTTCACAGGAATAAGAGCTTACCTTAAGGTATTTGACAGACTAAAAAAAATGTAATCATGCTGTACACTTGTTGTTTCTGCAGGCGCAATATAACTTCATAATTCAATTTATTTTCCAACCATAGCATCCTCTAAGAAACTAGAAACGTGATCATCTTGCAAAGAACCTTTGGATTGGACTATATAATCTGAGATCCCTTCCAACCTGGATCATCCTGTGATTTTTACAGATAAAATACATGTCCATATCCATCAATTATTCCACATTCATCAACTATTTCCTATATTTTTACAGATGTCCAAATGTATGTTTTTAACCTTCAGGCAGAAACACTGAAGCACAATAGAAAATTCCACTTGACCACAGTTGGAAAGAGTTAGAAGCCTATAAATCACCCACTCTTTTAGAGTGCTACATTAACTTTTGTAAAACAAGAAATAGTAAGCCATGTTCATTTTGTCACCGTACAAAAAATACAACTAGCAGAAATGGAACAGTTGTTTGTAATCAACAGCTGGTATTGATTAACTTCTTGGGATGACATTTTTATTTGCAACTGAAATTGCAAGTTTGACCTCCAAATAAAATTTTCAGGGAAGCTTTACAGATGTTATATAGCATCGCATCAGATATGGTTTTCTTTTCTCATCAGTTAAAATAAGATCCTTGTAACTTCTAACATTCATCACCACAGAGATAACTTGAAAAATGGATGACCAATTTTTCACCAGCCAACATAAATGATAGTGAAAAGAGTGATGTCACAAAGAAGCATTCCTGCTTTTCAACAATCTCTTTTCGCATTGTATGAGCTTCACTTCACAATCTGTGTTGCATTTTCATTTATACACAGCACACAGTGTGAAAACAGTTTTTGTTTGTAGTCAGTTCTGAAAACATGGACTTCAGTCCTCCATATATGTGATAAATCATTATACAACTGATTATTGTCATAGGGTACATTGCATGGCCCATAGCCTTGAAAGCATGTTTTCATTGCTCTGATGACTAAAACTGGCTAATATTTTTATGCATGTACATAGATCCAAATCAGCTTGTCATGAATTGTTGAATTTTTGTTCAGCAATGCTTTCATGGACTACTATTTTGTGTCTCTTGATTAGCCTCCTTAAAAATCACTAAAGAGTTTAAGACAGGCTCTATATTAATCAGACACTAAGACTAAGATATACCAACATGATATATATCCTCATAAACATACATTTATCTGTATCAATCAGCACTAGAAGTACCAGTGATTTATCAGAGTGTATCAGAGAGCACTCCACTATTCAGCACCAAGGTCAGCTCAGGGCTACACACAACCTATAGAAAAGGACCTTGCTTCATTAAAAAGTCAAAACTCTCAAAAAAAAAAAAATATAGAGAGAGCAATATTAAATTAGTATAACACTTCATGGAAATAAGCAATCCTGATAGAGAAGATTTTACCAAAAAAAAAAAAAAAATGTATTCATCAGCTGTATTCTTTATAGAACATTCTATGGGGAATATAATGCAAGTGGGTGTATGTGAGATAAAGTTTGTAACATTTTTTGCTCTTAATAATGCATAGTGCAGGTACCTGTATATGTGGTGGAAGAAAAGCCAGAAGAACTGTGAACTGTACATGCATCTATTTTTCTTTGAATTGCCTATGTACAAAATATGGGCTAAATCGTGCCTTTAGGCACAGTGTTGAACAAAGATCATAAATTGCACAATCTCAGAAGACATGATATTCTAGCACAACTCCCTCTTTGCTTCATGATAGGGCAGTCACAAATTACTTTTTCAGAAGCAGTCCACAGCATGTCTGCAATGTCTCCGATGCACTCACTAATCAGGGCATTGCATTGTTACAACAAAGGCCTATTTTGCTTTCCACTTCTCCTCGTCTACTCCTCAACTTCTTCTTCCATAGAAGAAGGATGCCATAGGGAACAGATTGTGTCTATGCTCCCTCATATGCAGGCTGAGATAGATGTACATTTCCACTCCCTTAAACAGATGTATGTAGTATTTCACAAACGTAGGAATTTATTTAGTGTAGATTTGGCTGACTTACATTTCCTTTGAGTGTGGACTTGAAACATGGAGATGCATTTGGTTTATTAGACTGATATGAATGTGTTCCTCACCTTAAATTGATCTAGATGCATGTGAGATGAGAACTCAGAAGGCCTATGTATCTTTTTCTATATGTAAAAAGGCAAATGTGGTCCTACTGGAGTTATTACATATCAATCCAAAGAGTGCTTTTATTTTGAAATAACTATTTGTCCTGGGTTCTGAACAAGACTTTGGCAATCCACCAGTGACAACAAAACTGCACTAACAGTATAAAACTTCTGAAACTTTGAAGTGGTTGTACAGGTTGTTGTGTTGTGGTGGTAGGCAATTCTGGTACATAGTCTGAGAAAGCAAAATCGTAGTAGGGTTAGAAAACGTTCCAAAGGCAGGAAACTTGGAATATGAAATAGCACTAGAGAGAACATGGCAACAATGCATACGGGAAATCCCCAAATAAAAAGTCAAGTATGTTTATTTAAATAACCAGTCTGATACAGTACTGCGCACAAAGATATTTCAGTTTAGAAGTTGTCCTTTAAATGAATTTAATGGCTTGTTTATATGGCAGTGCTTACAAAAACTAATCCAAATTATCTAATGGTGTGTGCTTGGAGTAGCTTAATTAAACAACACTAAATTTGCATGAATACTCTCAGAATTAAAATAGTTTAGGTTCATTTACTTTGGAAAAGAGCAAAGCTAAATTAACTTGAGCTCACTTTAATTCTGGACATGAATGTCCACATAGATGTTACTAAAGTTTAATTAATCTACTTTACTTTTCCATGTAGTGAAACTACATGGATTTTCATAGTCCGTATTTATGTAAACAAGCTCTAAACACACACTTATGATATTTCAAGACTGCTTTATTTTCTATTACACTCCATATGGGTTAATTTAACAGTCACTAGAAGGAGCCAAGTATTAGTTGATCATTCTTAACTGAGACCATATTTTCCATCACTGTCTGTAAAAGACAAATTTTTACACGTTCTCTGAATTATAGGCCTTAGTGTATCCCTATAAGCCTTACAGTCTACTGATAATGAACAAAAGAAGCTATATGTGATTCTTTAGAAAAAACATATTCAATTAAATTCCAAATCTAAAAATGATATTGCTAAGGATGTTCCTTTGCAAAATAACTTATAGCATACAAATTGGATTTTCTAGATAACATGCTAAAACCACAATTTGAAATTATTTTTGGATTGTGTCCCAGTGCAAATCAATCTTATGGATTCTGAAACTGCTAAGACAGATCTTGGAATGGTAATTAATTTGATATCGTGATTTTGATGTCAAAGAAGAAAGTCAGATTTACAGCTGCTGAAGGCTCACACCCAACAATTATAATCAATATATTTTTTTAGCTTTCACTGTTTCCAGACTTGTTGGGTCCCCTCACTAGTTTCAATTTTTAAAATTTTCTCCTGTTCATGGGGTGAGAAACTCTATCTTTGGCTGCAACTCTGTTCAAATCACAGCTTGTTAGGCATGGTTCATGTTAACTGTGATTTCAGTTGGCAGGGCACTAGATTAGCTGTTGATATCAAGCCAACATTTAATTTTGTTTTTTTTTTTTGAGTCATCTGTTGCCAGTTCCCATGACAACTGATCTTCTAGCCTTCAGATTTACTAGAGGGAACCGTTAAAATGGCCAGGAGTACATATAGGTATTCTTTGAAGTAGATGGAAGTTCAACTGTTTCTTCAATGGGAACTAAAAGACCTTTTCAGCTTTGCCTTCAGCAACACGTGATTTCTGTTCATGAAAACACAGGTGGCCATATATTAGAAAAATAGAGTGAATGGTAGTTTTTAACCAATAAATCCGTTTTAGCACCTTTTCCCTCCATCCACAGAATGAAGGTCTTTATGTACAAGATCATGCAATGCAAAGGATAGGCCAAAATATTTTTACATTCTCTCTTGCATATCAGTAACAATGCCAGCAAGTGACTTTTCAGGTACAGATTCCTTTGGTCTTCGTTACAGTACCTGTACATTTCCATTTAGTGTTTCACAAATGTGTGACTTAGGTAAAAGAAATATCGCAGGAAGACAACATTCGTGTACTAAGTCAATGCAGAAGTTGTAACAGAGAAGATAGATTGCTCAGAATGCTATAGAAGCTTCTTGAAGCAAACATACCTTTTGCTAAAAACAAGTCAGTATATATAAAATATGTACTACCCATATACCCACAGGGTATGAAAGCTTAATAAAAAATAAATATCATATTAGATCTCAAGCAGTTCTTACAGGAGAATGCTAATATGCAGTGGTTATTTCTTAGACCATCTCCCGTTGAGTTTCACAGACTGAGCTGGAGTGGTTTCCAAAGTCTAAATTCCACATTTCTCTTATATACTGGGTACCAAACCTTGCAAAACGCTAGGCATCCCCAAATCCCATTGAAATAAATGGAATCATAAATGTAATAGAAAAAGGTGCATAACTGTTTGAAATACTGGTAGAGACTTCAGGAAAAAAAAAATCAGACCATCCTTTTACCTCTTCATTAGGCAAACATTTGTCTCTCGTGTATGAGAAGAAAATAAGCAGCTAGAGAACTTTGTCATTTGATTTGGGTATTGTCCACTGCCCAGAAGCTTGTACTAACAAGCATTAGTTTCAGGAGGATGTTTTATTATCCCAGACCTCCGCAAAAACTGCAGCAGGCACTGCGATGTTTGCAAACTCACAGTACTCAGGACTGACCTAAGAATCAATGACCCTCCGCAAATGCAATCGGCTAGTGGTTTTCATGCACCCCATTCACTTTATGTTTCATTATACATATTTGGATGACTTTTCTGGGCTGGTTCTTCAACAGCAAATCAAGATTGTTTTCCTAAATGTGAGGGTGCACAGGCCTATCATCTAGCTTCAAACAGAGAATAAGGCAATTATTCTGACAAAGAGCTACCTTGCTTCTCTTCTCCTCCTCTGCCCAGTATAAGCAGTTAAAACAGATTTTAAAGATAATGGGGGTGTATGTGGGAGAAAGTGAAAGATAAGAGAATACACCAGTTCCTCAGCTTAAGTTAACTATCCCAATTCCACTGAGGACAGCCATTTTCCACCAGCTGAAAATCTAGCCCATTAGAAATCAAATCCCAGGTGGCCAAGTATGTTTGGTACCAGCCATACTGCATATAACTGACTGGCTTTTTCTTACAACAACTCTCCCCTATTTGAGTAAAGCCACCCTTCACACTAGACTGTTGTGACTGGTAAAAACTGGTGTAAACTAATGACACAACAAAGCACTGCGGCTGGGCTGTATGGTTGCCATCTTTCAGTACTACAATGGAGATTAAACAACTGCATACATTAACTCCAGCAGTTTTCACTGTACCAGTTCAGGCTGTGAATTCAGGCTCTGTCTGATTATTTTACAATCCAGTTGGCTCATGAATGTCATTGATGCAGATGCTGGCATACATTCAAAATGCTTTGTTTCATGTTTTGCTTTTATCTTTAAATATATTTGAGTAGTTTTTTTCACCCTTTTAAAACAACTCATAATAGGTAGAGCTAAAAATGATCTAATAGCTTCAGTGCCTTAGAGCTACTGCCATGCATGAAATTCATACTGTGACTATAAAAAGGAGAGCTTTCCCTCTAATTCTCATTTTTAGCTAGCTATCCCTGTACTTTTTTGAGAAAGACAGAACTTGTTCATGTTTCAAGTCAACATCAGTTAAATAAAATACAATATGATGGTTTGCAGAAAGATCGTCTGGGGAACTTGAGGCAAAACTGTTTTTTTGACTGGCTGAGGAGGCAATACATTTAGGAAGATTAGTAGTTACTAATTAAGATTTTAGAGTGACCCAAATTTGTTTTTTACAGCCCTTACTCTTTAGTTGGATGCAATGAAAGCCAATACAGTTGAGCAAGTAATTCCTGATGAGTAATATATTTGCACCTTCACTTACTATCTGCATATTCCCTTTGATGGAATTACAGTTTTCCTGACACTATCATCAACTTGTACTTGCTAAATTATTTCTGCAAAGTGTTCAAAATATATATTGCATGAGTTCGACAGCCAAGCACAAGTGGCATGGCGCAGTTCTTGTCCAATACCTTATGTCAGTTCCCTCTTTGATTGAGTGCAACTCTTAATTAAGTTTATTTGCATATGTGCAAAACATATGCTTGGTTATTCAAACCTTGCTTCATACTGATGTTGCCTAATTTTATTAAATGAGACCACTATAAATTTTAGGGGAAATTAGACAAAATAAGAATAGATAGAACCATTTTATTGTTTTAGACTAACATGACTATTTTGTACCTATCTTGTGAGAATTTTAATATTTTATCTATTTACAATATATTTATGTGCAGTTTGAGTAAACATGGATTGTTACTGTGTTTTACTACATGCTTCACTTCAGCAGAGGCTGACTCAGGGTGTTCTGAGACAACTGCATTGAGACACTGGTGGAGACTGATTTTAGGTTGGCCCGTAACTGTTACGAGTTTGTACCAGACCACTCAGGTTGCCTACTGTGGGAAGCTGGTCTGTCCACTGGAGGTTGTTTTAATTATGTTATCTGCTGTAAAGCAGACTATTTTGTATCCTCTAAACCTGTTCTAACAATTCAGGCACTTATTCAGAGACTGATATATTTATTATCAATAAAACAAACAGGAGAATACTAAGAATTTCTGCAGAGAGGCTTAATTGATAGTGCATTAGGTAATGAATGACTAATTAATAAAATGAGAGCAGAATATAATGGGATTTGTACTTTGTTTGTACACAAAAGGCATCATTAGAACTCTTCAACCGTCATTAGCTCAGTCTCTTCTGCAGTGAGTCATTCGGCTCCGTGAAAAAAAGTCTAGCTGCATTATAAAACTGCCAAACCACATAAATGATACAGCTTTCTTTTTCATAAATGATACAAACTTTCTGAATTGTCCTCCTATGTACATTGGTTCTCTGAGTTTAGGGGATTCTTTGCCATTTCTTTTTTTTCAATTTCATGGTGAAATGGGTTGTGCAGATACCTCAAAGCTAATCTCATCAGAATTTTCCAAAAGTGAAGACACACACAAAAAAAAAAAAAGGGGGGGGGCCAAAAAAAGCTATGTTTCAATTGGATCCCCTTGCCCTATCAAACAAAGAGTCATATCAGCTATGGCCTCTTGGACAACACTACCTGGCTAAGGAACTGGTACATCTGAAGTGTGGTCAAACCAAGAGTCAGTGAAATATGCCTAATGTCAGCTCCTGAGTTTCTGGTTCATTCAGAACACAGTGGGTGTCACTGAAACTAAAATTTGTAAATGAGTATGAGATGACTTTGTTCTCTTCTGCTCTATGAAGATGATCACACCCTGTGGGTATGCAGCTCCAGAAAAAGCACTCCCTCTCTTAACCAACGCAGGATAACCCTTTTTTTAACCAATTCAGAATCAATGAGTTGGCCACATTTAAGTCCACTGTGGCAAGATAAATAAAGTGAATGTTGGGAAACTGAAAACAGAATGTAAAGAACAGGGATGTGGGGTAGTCATTCAGTAGTTTCACTTACTTAGTCTTAATAATAATAATAATTTAAAATTAAAATAACAAAGGAACATTGAAGTAAAGAAAAAAATTAAAGGAGGAAAAGCAGTCTGGCCAAATTCTGATCTCTGTGCTATCAACTCTTTAGTAAGTAGGTAGATAAATTCTCAAGAAAGGGCACAGAGACACATAATGGGATTTTTCAAAGTTCCATTTCTAAACTTTCTGTATTTCTAGTAAATATGACAGCCCTTCATCTAACATAAAACTAGACAAAAACATTATGAATCAGTCCTTGATTAACAAAAAAAAAAAAAAGCTTTTTCACCCAATCTGTTTAAGCAGTCAGTCAGTCAGTTACAAATGGAATCATTTGGTCAAAATACATATCAATGATAATTGTGTGCTTAAATGTTTGAAATGTTTAGTATAAAAGATTGTACAAAATGAAATAGGCATGGCAGCAATGTATAAAAGAGTTTTATACATACAATGAAGAAAATTGGTAAAATCAGATGCTGAAATATACAAATCATTTGTATGCACAAAAATCCCATGGGTGCATATGCGAACCACTGAAGTATGCCCGATAGTTATTGTGATTGCCATTAACATGTGTAATTACCTGCTCTGCATCACAGTTTTAGGTGAATGGCTAAATCAGCTACAAAATTATGAATAGCTGAAAAATTCTGCTTCTTTCCCCAGGTCACTTATTTAAATCTCTTGTTTAGTTAACACCGTTATATCATAACTAACAAACTGCAAAGTGTACTTTTTCTTGAAGTGACAGCAGTATTCCCAGAAGGACTGAAGTTCTGTTGTTTACAGAACAAGAATTCCACATGCAATAGCAGTGAAGCTGTCCTTCCCAGCAGGGCTTAGTCACATCATCAGGAAGTAATTTGAGACACTTCAAACTTTGGCTGTTTTGTTATACACTTTATATATATATGTATATATACACACACACACACACTTGATATATATAATATGCACACACTATCTATATACACTTTATATACATATATGCATGTATATATAAATTTATAATGGAAATGAAAAATTTCTGTAATATATTCATACACTTATATACTATGGTATACTTTTTTTAATGCTGTCTGTGATCCAAGTGCAAAAAGCCATTACCAGTAAATTAGTTACAGACACATCGACCTCTCTCTTCCCCTTTGGGGGGGCCAAACTTTGGTTGGGGTTGGAGTTTCTGAAGTCCTTTTCAGGAGGGGAGAATAAGGATATTCTGGAAAAAAGAGTGTGTGCTAAAACGGTAAATGTAATTTTTGGTAGAAAAAAATGGGAAAAGAGTGTGGTTATTTAATATTTCTTAAGGACTGTCGGACTAGATTTGCCCAAGCACTTCTACAAGATTATTCCAAACTTAAACCCTCTTGATTTTAAAACCTTTGTTCTCATTTCTTATGATGCTCAGAATGCTTCATCTCTGGCTCTGCATTCTAAATTGTCTTAGAGAAACTGCTCTTATACTACTTCATAGGCTGAAATTCAGTCCTTAACTTCTCATATATGGATATTAGGGCCAAAGCTGGCATTCTAAATTGGCTTCTCCTAAGCTCACTTGGAACTAGTTTGAGGATGTGACTGCAGGCTTGATGGACTTTCAGTGATGTAAGCAATGAAGAAGGGAAATGTGGGAAACCCAGACTACCCTTTGGGTTGTGCTTTTCATCTAATATGCTGACAGGTAAACACACCAAAATATAAACCTAAAAGGGTGACAGCTCCCACACTCTCCTTATCTCTCCTTTTCCTACATCATCCCATCTAAAATGGCTGCAATTGCATTTGTTTCTCAGCAACAATGGTAAAAACTGAAAAATTAATAAAACCTGATGGCTACTCTCACTGTCCTTGAACTTATCCTAGAGCCTGACCATAGCTGTAGTGCAGCAGAATCAAGCTACATACTTTAAAATTAGATTTGAAGAACAATAGCAATGAAAAGAACCAAACCCCAAAGCCATCCACTACCATCAGGACCTGGACCACACACCAACTCTAACTACCAGAGCTATTGCTGATGAGACACCATACAGAATGTCCCTATGCTGTTAGGACAGGGTAGTCAGAATAGCTTCTTCATAGCACCTGTTGGTAAAGTAGGCATAAGCTTGCTTATTAGATAAAACCGTATATTATTCCACTCCTATTTTCACTTATATAAAATAGCCTTCTTAGGAGATACTGCAGTTAAATAGTGATTGTGTGTATCAAATCAATTTTCAATGGATGTGGTTGATACCATAGCACAAGGCCTGAGACTGGATCACAGATTAGTGTCCATATATTTAAATAATGCAAATAGTTTCACAGCAAAGCACCAGTTTATACGTGCAACTCTGAGTTCCCATTGTCCCCAGTCCAACAAACCGATGGACAGTGAAGGAAAAAAATCAAATGCCCATTATAGTCAGAACTATTATATTTCAGACAAGACTCCAGAGAGAAGAATATCATTGCTATTCAAATATCTCTGTTTTTGGAATCTGGTATTGAAGCCACTTTGAATTGGGTGGTTTGCAGAGAATGGGTAAGGCTAAACAAATACACTGTGATACTTGCGATTCCAGAGCTGCTGCCACTTTATGGAAATGATAATATGTATGTCTTTGGGAAACAATTGCTGTAAATAACCCATCTGTCATGAGAAATAATCCTAAATAACAAGGTTGTCACCTCAAATAGACTTAGATGGCAGTGGAATAGACGGAGACTTCTTTGTATCTCAGAAGGCAGAGTGAGTTGTGGGCAGAAAAATAATGAAATGAAGCAGCTACTTAAAACCACTCCAGACACGCTATTTTGCAGCAGTTCTTTGAAGTCATACCTTCTGAAAGCTATCCAAATGACGAGAGGAGAGCAGGAGCACTGGGTCACTCATCAGGCTTGTTGTATGGGTAAAATGCCTACAAAGGAATCTCAGTGCTATTTTTGGAGGATACAAAACATCCAAGTTTTCAGTGCTTTTGTTTTGTGCACAGATGTATGTTACATGGAAAATGAGGGAACAAAATAGTGATTTTGAGAAGGTATAATTAAAATTTTCACAATATGGTTTTAAAGTTTTGAAAACGTGTGAATTTTTAAAATGGTAAGACTTCAGGCCTCTGAAGTGGCCCTTCTGAAGATGGTATTATCACATTAGCATGGTATCTGACTTGAAAGCTCTAAGCCAAGAAATACAGTACTGGTGTTAGCAACACACACAGGACAAATTTTGGAGATTTTAGCATATAGTATTATTCTCAGGAAAATTTTCTAGTAGCAGTTTTTGACCCCTTTTAGAAAACTTGCGTTAGCTGTAACACCCAAGCACATTTGAACTTTGGCTCTCTAGCACTTGCCCTTGCTCCGAGCTTATCAGAGTCAGAGAGGAGCTGGGAGGCTCACAGCTCCCTGACTCTGCAAGAGACTTGAGCCCGTGGACCAGTTGTCCAACACTGTCACAACTCGATGCCAACAGCCATAGAGCTGGTACAGGCTCCTTGGAAGTCTTTGAGAGTTGTGTAATGGAAGAGCAGGATTTATGTGGTAAAGCAGCTTCCAAAAAGTTGCCAACCATAGCAATGTACAGAAAATGAAGAAAAAAAAAAAAAAAGGAGCTTTACTATAGCTATATAGACCTTGCCTAGTAGCTGTGCTTTCAACAACTTATATATGCAATTACACATCTATTCACCATCATTGCAGGTGCAAGCTGAGCAACAGCATGTGTATAAATGTGTGTGGGTGTGTAAAGTCTTCATTATGGTGATTTGTTAGCACAGGGAGAGCAGCTTTGTGTCTAATGAATGTGTAAATTAGGTGCTTAGCTTACTTGAGTGAAAAACAGTTCTACCACTTTGTGTCTTTAGTCTATCCCTCTCAACAGACTTTGGAAAAGAAAGTAGCTAGATAGTTTCATTCCTTGTCAAAGTAGCAGTTTCCACCTAAAACCTAATCCTACTTTCTTGTATTGTCCTCAGGTTTCTAACAATGGAGAGCAGTGAATCTTGAGGAATTAGTTGTGGAAATGTTGAATGATATCTTAATCATATGCATGATATACTCTTATGTAGTATTAGAATAAGAGGCGCTACATTTTGTGTTGTCATTTCTGGGACAGAAAACTGGGACTGTGAGCTAGCTTTAAATCATTTCTCGCATTAACGAGATTCTGACCAGAGGCTCTCTTTTATGTTCGGGATATGCAGTGCATTATTTCTTATTATATCACAATACATTGCAAAGGAACAGCCAAGTTATCAAGACTAATCCTTTAAGTCTTTCTTTCTGTACAATGTCAGACAAAATAAGACTATGCCATATTTCCGTAATCTCTCTTGTATTATGAGAATATTATGATCTGTAACAACAACAAAATCCCTAAACTGTATGCATTCCCATTGGCTCTGATGTGCTTAGATTTGTTTCTTTCTGTCAGAAGAGGTATTTCCAAGTCAGTAAAATTTCATTTTAATAGATGCTATCAGGCAAAAACTCAGATTGTTAACACAGAGCAGAAAAAAGAAAAAAAAAAAGAAAAAAAAAGTTTTCTGGTGTTTAAAAACTAGTGTTTCTGAAAAGACTTGATGCTATACCTCAGGTTCTCCTTTCTCTTCAAGAAACCACCTAAAATCAAAGCCAATTTTGAAAATCTAGGGTACCTAGTTCTGCTTTCTTTTCTACTAGGATATGTATATTTAGATTAATCTGTTCTGAAGTAGTTCTTGTTCTCAGACTTTACATCATCTAACAAGATCTACAAAACATTTCTGCAATGCTTTGATGGCAAATTGCAGGGGGATTTCTTGTGTTAAATAGTAATTAAACCTACCAGAAGTAGGCTTCCATTTCCTTTAATAGGATGAAAAACATATAGACAGACAGATAGATAGATATAGATATACAGAAAGGTATATCCTCCTTCTATTCTCCTTCTCAGAGATTTGTATGTTTGGATAGATTGAAAATATCATCCTACACTACTTATTCCAAAATTTAGGGTGGATTTCACTGTACTGATATTTTGATAGTTACTGCTAGGAGCATATTCAATAACTTAACTCTTTTCAAATCACTCCATTACAGCAGCCAAAAAAACTATGACCTCAGAATGCGTAAACTCTTGGCATTTTTCTGTTTTTTTTTTTAATGAGTTACTGAGAAATATGTCTAAAACGCTCAATGGACAGAGAAACAGAGAAATATTAAAGTCCAAGATGGGAAGTAGAATGAATTTTCTGCAGGTGCAGGACACAAGAGAGCTGATTATATTAAATATCATCTCTTGAATAAGATAGATGAGTAATGCCCCATGTCATAGATTATTTTATTTTTTTTTGGGGGGGGGGGAAGGGAGGGTGAATAAGTTCATAGAAGAAATAGAGGCCTTTGATGTGTTGGAATAAAGCCTAAACACATCCTAGAAGGAGTGTTATGAGAGCAAGAGTGAGGAAAATATAAATGGAACAGAAAGTTACTGAACACAGCTTCTTCTATTTTTTGCTCCTAGGTTCTTCTTTCAGAAATAAGGGTTATTTAATCCCTTTTCATCTCATGTCACCCACAACAACTTTGGAGCTTTAATGGCAACTTTCAACAAAGGATATAGCTCATGAAAAAGGACACTACTGACCCTACTAAGTATTACCTGGAAGGCCTCAGTGTGAGGTCAGCTTTGCTTACCAGCAAGGCATCAACATAGAGAGACACTATGAGAGCCCCAAGGGAATAGTTTTCAGCCAGACTGACACTTCATTATACAGCAGAGGCTTCAGTCATAAGTCATAAATGAGATTTTTTGACAGTTTAAGGTTAAACTGAGGACTGGAAATGCTGAAACCACAGGAAGGCAGGATTTCTTGGCTTCTCTGTTACATTACTACCACCCATTCTATTTCTAGAATAATATTCTAGATATTCTAATTTCTAGAATAATAATTCAGGAGGTGCAGGGGGCTGCCACATTTTCTAAGGCAGAAGTGCTAGCTAATGGAATGAACTTGGACTAGACAGCAGAAAAATGAAAATTGTAGAAAAAGCAGACTGAAAACTAGGAAAAAGTTGCAACAAGCTATACCTTCTCACAAGAGAGCAAGAGATCATAGGAAAGCTTCAACTCAGTTAGACAAGAAGAATGCCAAAATACTTTCTTGGACTAGAGAAGAGAGATCAGGATACATTTTTATTACGGGTTAAGGACCCATCTTAAAGCATTTTCATTCACGTGCAATATTCTGGATTTTTGAAGGCCACTTCTTTATAATTTTGCTTGTTGGAATGATCTTTTTACATGGCTTCCTTTCAGTTTATTCTTCTGGTTGAATTACAGCACAAAATGTACACCATAACACCAAAAAGTCTACTTGCTATCTATCTTGACAGCTGTTGTTCACATACCCTATGTTTGCCTTAAGAAAGTAAGCATCTGATCATGTCATCTGTTAAGTTAACCACTACTGCAAGGGTTCAAGTAAACTAGCCTCAGGCTATGGCTGATATTTGCTGCTATTACAGATCTAGCAGAGTCATGGTTTCAGTGAGGATGTAATTTTTTTCGTATCACACCATTCCATTTTGAATTAATATCAGTAGTTTATAGCAAAATAGTACGTTCTTCAGGACTTCTTGTGTTCCTAAATAATAGGAGATTGCCAGATGACAGAAAGTTCACTCACTTGCAGGAAACGGTGTTACAGATTGCTAGGTTCTCCAGAATTAAGTATTTCGCATGTGAAATCTGAAGTGACATGAGTAGTTTATCTCAGTTCCGATTTTTCCATTAATTTCCTTTAGTTAAACAAGAAACTGATCATTTTAGGCTCATGGTGAACAAGTGGAGAATTTGTATGGAGTAGAGTGCTAGGCTCCATTTTCTCTTTTCTAGACCTTTCTCTGCATAGCTAGTATTCTGAGTACTTATTCTCTGCTGCTAGGCATTGTAAAATAGAGCAAAGCCAAATGAGCCTCTGTGACAGAAGTAAGCATTTTAGCTGGAGTTAAGTTGAACTGGTCTAACTGAGAATGGGGTGGATGCCTTTCTCCTTGCAGCTTCTGCAATCCCAGAAAGCTGCATAGCTGCTAGAATAGAAAAAAAAAAAAAAAAATCTAGTTTGGATTTTTTTCTTCCATCATTATAAATGCAGAGTTTACACAATTATGAGTCCTGTCTGCAAATCATAAATCTCAGAGAAGCCCAGTTAAGTCAGGCTTACATTAATTATGCATTCTGAGCAACCCAAAGAGGGAGAGGATTTAGGTAGCTGCAGAGGAGGCTACCGTTCAGACCCAAGTTCATGAAACAATCCCAACAGCTTGGATTCCCAAAGCATGCCAGTGAAAGTCTGTACAACTTTTCTTCCTTTTTCTGCAGTAGCTCCTGAAATGTCCCCCCCTTCTCTGAGCCGTCATTTGAGGTGACTCAAGCACACTTATTGACTGCTTTTTTTTCACTTCTACCATCACTTTCTCCCTGCTCCTGAAACAAATTAGGATGGTCAAGATTTAAAGCTCTCAATCCACCTGTCTCAGTCTACCAAGCTCAAAATGCAGGGAAGATGTCAGTGCAAAGCTTCCAGTAGTTGAGTGGTCTTCCAGTGGCTGTTCAGCCGTGGCCATTGTAGAGCCGACCATGATGCGTGCTGGTTGAGATGAAATCTTCCTTAACTATTCCCTTTCACGGTCTACTCACCACAGTTCCCAAGTCCAACTGAAATAATGCTGTCACACTAAATATTGTGTGGGAAACTTTCCAGACTCCAGTCCTAAACCTGCAATCATCAGCTTCTGTCCCTTGTCTCCCCTCCTCTGCCCATCTTGTGTAACCAAAAGCATTTTACCCCTGGAGGCTGAGGTATTCCTATACAGGTATTACTTGCAAAGCAAGCTCTTCACATCTCTTACATGGCAAGACCTGGAAATAGGGAGGAGTGTATAATTCCTCTGTAAAACAGTAGGTAATACTTTCTGTTGGGAAGGTTTGCTCTGTCTAAATATTCTGTCCAGATTCATACCATTTGTGATGAAAAGACTGAAAAGGAGGTGCAGGAGCAAGGAGCTTTCTGGCAGACTGCTTTCATCTGATGGTTAGTCTGAGTTTCACCATGAAGCAGGGCTGGTTCTAGATGGTGAGCAAACTCATCCTGAGCATCAGCACTTCTGCATGTTATCCAAACTCAGATACAGAAGACTGACCATGAATATTTCATTTTGGGTTCATGGGTGTTCACTCAGCCACCCTTTGCTTTGCTTCCAGCCTGGGTCAAAGTTCACGGCTAGGAAAGAGTGCTGTCCCTGATTACTGAATAGCGTCTTCTACTGCCACAGTCAAGAACCCTGTCCTTAGACTGCATGGACCACTGTTCTGACCCAGTACAGCATTTCTCATATTCTTATAAGGATTAAAAAAAAAAAAAAAAAAAAAAAAGTCTTGGTGCAGGCTGTTTGATTAAGATGCAGACTTCTGTGGGCAACTGGATGAAATGTGACAGACATTCACAACAGATCAATACGGCCAAGGCACAGGGAAGACAGCAGGGCCCGAGGGGTGTAGCAGCCCTCAGAAAAGGTTGAAGGCTTCACTGGCTTGACGTGGTGCGGTGATCTATGTCCAGTTGCTGGTTATGCAGTGATGGAATGGTTTGAGGATGATTATATATATATATATATTAGAATAAGGAAGTTAACACGTGAACTGTCTCTTCATATATATACATATATGTATACAACAATCAGGAGAGCTTTATGCGTAAGGACTTGACTGGTTTTAGTTATAACTGCAGGTTTGCATACATGAAGCATGTGTGATAACGGGATATTACCTTACTACAAACAGTAAGTTTCTCTTTGATTAAGATCATCTTACTGAAATATTTATGCAGACTCAATCATGAAGCTATTGAACTGCTTCAAGTAGTTATGTGATGTGCTCTCTAGGGCATGTATAAATTGAGTATACATTATACCATAAATCAACTTGAATTCCAAACAAAAGTATGGGATTTAATGGGCACAAAGAATCCATTGTATTAGCATATAAACTCTGGCTACATTTAGAAACAAAATGGAGGTATCGTATTTAGCTTTACTTAGTCTTTGGTATTTATAGATCTGACCTGCTTAGAAAAGCCAGGGTAATTAATTCTAGGTGTTAAATGTTAAAATACAAAGCCACAAATTTGGTTAAAAAATGCCGTAATGTTATAAATAAACAAATGGCGTAACCCATTAATTACAGCGTGAATTGGGCAGCCCTGAAAGAGAGTTCCAAACCTGAAGACTGTGAAAGATTAACAGTTACTTAGCTACCCACTAAAATAAAGTGAACAGTTTCCAGATAAACGTGACTCCTAGCATTATGTAACTCATTACATTTTACAAGTGTGGTGCAAACATTAATTGACTGACTAATCTTAAAACATCATCATCATTCATAGCTGAAGTGTGAAGGCTTTAATATTTGAAAGACATATGAGTTTATCTGCTTTGCACAGAGAATCAACTGTGTGCACGATTTATTATGTGCGCAAATTAAGTCTGAGTACTTGTACTTTTTGTATGCAATCAAATTTGCAGTTTAATTTTGTTTTAAAACTTCTAATGTTGAAGAAAGAAAGATAAGACAAGGTTTCAGTACTCTCTAGACTAGGTGATAGCATTTCCATTCTGTTCAAGTGTCCATACTGCCTAACTTAGTGGAGGGAGGCTTGTTCACTGATCCTTTTTGTTGTTGTTCCATCCTTATTAAATTAAAAACTGGTCTATACATGCCTGCCCAAAGCTGATCAGGGAGAAAAGGGGAGGGGAAGTGGTGGACAACAGGTATTTTCTGATTTAAATTTTTCTCTGTCAAGTTCCCAGCTACCTGTACTTAGTATCAAAAAATATCTTTAGAAGGTCAATTAGTTGCAAAGGGTAAGGACATGTACTAAAACATAATTAAAAATCCCTTTCCATCTTTCATCAAAAAGCCCATGGCTTCTCTTTGTTCTCCTATTAGGTGAAACAATATTCAGCACAAAGACTCTATTTGTGAAGGCTTTTAACAAATACAAATTCTTGTGCTAAATCTCAAAGTAGAAGACCAGACTTACCTGTGGCCAGTGTAACATTAGGCATCAAAGAACATTGTTTCAGAATGTTTTTCCTTAATTCAACCAACTTCCAAGATGTACTTGCCTATTGTTTCTACTGTTTTCTCTATTACTTGTAATAAGAGACATTGGAAGCTACAGAACAAGAAATTGTAGCTACATTAAATAAATACATTAAAAAAAAAAAAAATCAAATCTCTCTAACCTTACAATGAGAACTGGGCCTTACAAAATCCAGAGTCAACCTCCAGTGGTGCTACTGGCTTCCTGCGGAAACTCAGGGAAGGCAAATTTATTACATCTCAATTCACCATGTGTAAAAATATGAGAAACACTTGTTTTATTCCACTGTTTTATGTCTTTTTCAAATTAGAAAAAACTACTTAAAGCCCGAACAGTTTCTCTTTATATGCTGCACAGCAGCTGGCACAATGGTGCATTATTTCAGTTATGGCCCATAGGTATTACTGAGACCAGAAATCTGTGTTTGGAGAATCTGAGCCTGAATCTTTTTTTGTAATCTGGGATAGTTCTTTTGTGGTACATAAAAACATCTGAAGAGTTAAGGAGGGAAAAAGAAATGCCCTTTGTATTGAGTGTAGAAGAGACCAGTAATATTTCTCTGTGTGATTTGAGAGATACTGCAACTCTGAAAAAGGCCTTTTTCCCCTCATACAGCTTGCTTTGATGGTTGTGTACTTAGGACCTAAAAATTTCTTCAGTGAGATGCAAATGCATTGTTTGATATCAATATTAAAATTAAAAAAAAAATCCTGCATTGTTTGCAGTGTGCAATGTCATCCCTGCTGCTTTTAATGCCGGAGTATAGCTGCTGCCACCAAACACGACTTTGACGAAGGAACTTGCATGCACATAACAAGGCTCCTTCTGGTGTATGAGAGCAGATTCCCAGTAACTAAGAACAGAATATTTAAAACATTCTAGAACTAACAAATTCTGATTCTACAAGGGAAACAAAGGATATGAGAAACTGCTAGACCAGATATCAGTGAAAAGTTTTTCACTGATATTTGACAGACTACCTAAGCTACTTCTGATACTCAAGTGGAGACCCAATCCTTTATGTGCCCCAAGGATTTGCTAGTAGCACTGAGAACAGGAAAGCAAACGGGCACCTGGAGTAACAGAGCAGCAGCGCACTGGGGCTCTGTAACCAGGAGGAGTATCTCTGGGCTAGGAGGAGATGCTCTGCTGCAGGACAGAGCAAAGGAGGGAGTCCTGTGCTTCCCTGCGTGACAGGGACTTGGGGTTAGAGGAGATCAGCAAGGGACTGGGGATTTGATAAGAAAGAAAACGAGCTTCCCGAAAGCACAACGGCTCCTTTGTTAGAGGGTAACTAGCACTGCACTACTTGGAAATACTGTGATGATTTTTCTGGTGCTATGTCATAAAAAACCTGCACATTTGACAAATAAATGTTTTAAGGAGTCTTACAGGAATGAAATTTGGATTTCAGTGGAAATGGGATATTAAGCTGGAATGTAAATTAATATCTGCACGTTTCTAGTCTCTGCTGAGTGTTCCTCATTATAGTCCCTATGGTATCACGCGAGGAACTAAATATATGTGGAACAGTAAGTTTCAGTTGGGAGCCCTTTTGTTGAATTAGATCAGAAACATTCTGACTTTGAGTAAGAGAACTTAAAATATCACAAAGGTTCATATATATGAAAAATATGGTAAAGTCATAAACTGGAGCAAAGCTACTTCCAAGCTTATTTAATTTTGGTCATAAATTAGTACTGTTGGGAAAGGATGTAGGAGACCTGGCACACTTCTTTTTTCAGAAGAAATACGATGCAAGGCAAACAAACTTTATTAACAGAATAGACTGGGTGATACAAGAAAATGAAATGGAAACCAAAATATTTCTGGTAGAACAAAATACATTTAATAGGTGACCTGGCTCAAGTGTTAGTATCAAATTTGAAAATTTACGCAACAACTAAGCGTATCAAAGATAAGACTACAAGTCCCTGATTTACATTGCAGTGATCTGAATGACTGCAAAACTATGACAGCACCAGCCAACTGACAGGCAGGGCATGAGCAGCATCTTTTTCTGTCCTGACACTCACTCTGCTATTAATTGCCTTAAGTCTTAAGCACTTTTTATACACATGATTACAAGTGTGTTTTTTTTGATTGTTTGTTTGTTTTTCCTGAATTATGGGCCTGGAACGAATAGTTTTGCAGAAAAAGAAATCACTGGAGCAGATTTTAAAAGCTGGCACCAGTTTGTGGCTGCACTCCAGTTGCACCATTTCTCTTTGCTCCTTACAAACATCTGCAGCCCAAACCTACTATACTGGACTTTTAATATGTGTTGGGGTTGTCACACCTTCCCCAGCAGTAGCTTCCAACATTATGCAGTTTACC
This sequence comes from Cygnus olor, assembly GCF_009769625.2. NCBI lineage: Eukaryota > Metazoa > Chordata > Aves > Anseriformes > Anatidae > Cygnus > Cygnus olor. Next base: position 11,396,661 of record NC_049184.1, on the reverse strand, counting down.
TGTTTAGTTTCCTGGTGCAGGAGGAGAAGCTAAGCTTTTCCTATGCATACCAGTTGCTAACAAGTCCCCTAATGCCACGCACCAGACTCAAACTGAGCAAAGTTGTTGAAGAAATAAGTATGTCAGCAATTAGTGTTAATTAAAATCCTTATTGGCATAAAACAACACTAAAAAGTTGTGAGGAATCAACAGTAGGCATATGAAGGGAGCAACAATCTATCCAGGCTGGCTTAAAGCTTTAAAAATAATAATAAATAACAACAAAAAGCCCTAGTACAGAATATTCCTATATTTGATGTTTTATTGCCTAAGACCTGCCCCAGGCATTACTTAAATGCCTGATGGCCTTATAGTGCCTGTGAAGCTCTGCTGGGTTACAGGTGATGACTGTCTTCAGCCCAGGCAGAGGCAACATGAGAGGAACATAACACGTCAAGTCACTTAACATCCTAAAAAAAAAAAATACAAGAACGTTCCTGCTACAGAACTTTTGAATTATGATAACTAAGAACAGCAATGAAGGATTTTTAAGTTTTATGCAATTTTATCTCCTTGAGTTAATTCAGTGCTCAGTGCTGCTGATTACACATGATATCAAAAGAAATAAAAAGGGAATTAGTGTCTGGCAACAAAATAGTTGTACATATCTGAAACAGCTATCTTGAAGCAGCTTTAGCTTGACAGATCTTGAAGCACCCCACAGCATAGTGTAGTGGCTGAGAAACCTCCATCACTCTTCTCCAACCAGCATTCTAGAACTCGTGCGAATACAGCTGTTACCAAGAGCTAACACTGCTGCTGGCACCAGAGCAGCTCCGTGCCTTGGTACAGCTCCTGCACTGGAGGGGACGGAGGCCATGGTAGACCATTGGCAATGTCCACTGAAAATCTCAGTATTGCCGCTCCTGAAAAGTCATTCTTTAAGCGCATGGTGTCAGGGAGGAAAAGTAGTGACATGGAGAGCAAAATACAACGTATGCTTCTACAAATTAAAATGGATTATCCCAAAATTGAGGGGGATAGGGCAATATTTTCACATTGTCTCAGTTGTTGTCTCTCCTCAAGTACAGGTAGCTTTGACACAGTGTGCTCTTCTTCATTCTGTGGAGCCCCCTCTCTTATGACTATGAATCAAAAGAGGCTGTCCATCTTTTTTATGCCCTTTGACTGCTGGAAGGATATAATGAGAGCAATATTTTGGTTTCCTGCAACTGTTTCTGAAATAGATGGTAATGTTCAAATCTGATTCAAATTTCATATCCCTGTCCTCTTTAGACACTCCTTTCTCTCTGGATCCTTCCCTGGAGAGATGGAAAAAGGGAAAGAGAAAAGGAAAAGAAACAGAACTCTGATCACTGGAATTAATATCCCTCTTTGTGTTATGTTTTCTTAAGTGATTGCTGTCCTTTGCCATTTGACTCAATTTCCACCACCTTTTTTTTTTTTTAATTGGAATTTAGCTAATGTTTTATCAGTTTTAAGCTTTCATAACTGCTTCCAAATTTCCCCTTGAAGTTATGGAAGTACACGGTATTTTTAGAATAGTTTTTCAGCTCAGAGCTAACCCCATTTACAGTCAAGCAAGCTCCATCTTTACACCTAGAATCTGATACAATAGCGTTTTCTGTCCTTCTCCAGAACTCAGTGAAAATGATGGGATTTTGGACAGCTGTCTTAATGGCAGCAGGGAAAGATGCTTCTGATTTTGGAGATCTCTCCTATGAGGATTTACAGATTAAGGTGGTAATTGTGATTCTTCTTTGTGAATCTGGCATTAAGTCACGACATAATAAGAAAAAATTAAATTAACTTTCTTAAAAACAGTCCAGTCTCTAATTAAGCACGACACAACTATTTTGATGTGGGTTTCTCAAATTCAGGATGTATCCTTTTTAATTCTTGCACACTCAATGCGACAGTGTGCTTAAGTAAAGACTGAAATATGAAAACCAACATTTGCTGGGCTTGCTCATAAAATATTGCTCACCAGCCATAAAATAGTTTGCTTAAATCACAGGCTGAAGTGCATTATTTTATCTTAAAGGAGAGAATTACTAATTCAATTAAAACAAAGGAACACTGATTCTTTCCTGCCTTTCTCATACTGTTTCCAGTATTCCCTATGCTAAGAATAGGAACTATACGTACCATTTAAATGCTGGAGGAAATTACCTATTTGTCAGTGGAGCCTGCCACAGATAACTTAGTCCATATTTTCTTCTCAGACCACGGCTGTGGTGTCTTAATTGGTCACTGTGAGGAGCTGCTGTTTAATTAAAGTTGCATATGAAGAATCTAAATCAGCAAATTTGTATTTCTGTTTTAGAATAAGTAGCTATTAAGTGCCTCTAGTCTAGCTTACTGAACACCTTGTTTATTTTATTTACTACAGGAACATTTAATAAGATGTTAGTAATGTGTTATTTTTTTTTTTTTTACATGTTATGAAATTCACTGTAGTCTGTAAAGATTACATCTCTTCTAGTAAACCAAGGTTATAGAATAGCTTTTCATTTCTACAGTGATTGCTTTGTAAAGAAAATCACAGTGGATAATAAGCTTTATCATGAAGTCTTGATTGTTCAACGCTTGGAGTAATTGCAGCTGCTGCTGGCATTGGTCAGGATTGTGAATGTCCAGAACTTCTCACATTTTTTTCTACCTTCTTTCCTTTCATAGAAAAGATCTAAGGCTATTTGAACCAGCCAGTTACTTAGTTATTTCATGCTAGAAGCAGAGCGAGTCAGAGCGAGTCGTTAAAAAAAAAAAAAAAAAGGCTTTTTCTCACATGGGAAGTTCCCTTTGAGATTTGACCTCAAGCAACAGTTCATCAAATAATTGCAAATGAAAGCTAACCAGATTACAATAGGAAGGTGAACTGACACTTGCCATCTGCAGTCTGTTCATCCTAAGTTCCTTGAGTCTGATGTTGATATTGCTCAGTATCACCTAAAAAGACATTATATTGTCCAGTGATAAAGGCTTTTGAACTTGCAACACAGCCAGCAAGTCTTGTAACCATGCTTTGTACAGTCAGTGCAACTGTTATGCTGGTGTTTTGAGAAAGGAAAATGAAGCATTGCATCAGAGAATTTTCTTAGATTAACACATGAAAATCACTAAGAGCTATATGCTTCCACCTATACATTAGCAGTTTAGCATCATTGAAAATTCTCCTGGATAAAGCTTGGCTAAAAAAGAGAAAAAAAACTATAATTCTGCTGTTCAAGAATATAAGTTATGCCTATTAAAACAAACAAACAAACATGAACACCGGGAAAATCTTTAGGAGATAGGTTGGCTTTATCTCCCACCACATTTTCAACCTTGATATCCTTTCACAGGGTAGACGTAGCCAAATGAATTGGTGCAGAATGATTCTTGACCTCATCATGCATTCAAAACAACGTTGCAAAACAAGACTAAATCTCTGGTAAGAATATAGCATTATTCCAAGGCCATACAGAAGTTGAATTGTTTCTGTAGTGACCCTTCAGTGACTATTGTTTTGCTATTAGCTTATTTGTCTTTATGATTTAACTGTATATGAAAATGCCTGTTTATGCATTTCATTATGCGTTATGTTCATTATTAAATGAACAAGGAATCCTACATGTTCAAACTTACTTCTCTACAAGACTTGTCCGTGAGTAGGATTGGGATATAAACACAAACTTCTTACCATTTAATGCTCCTAAGACTTTCTTTTGACTTGAGAGTCTATAGATGATTATGTTGATAATCTAATGACAAAATTGTTTTCCAGAATAACATATAAAATAAAGTACAATTGTACAGTTTAGCATATAGAATGCTTACAGTAGTATAAATGATGTTTCAGGTTTTTGAGTAGCTGATTGCATTAAATTACTCAGAGTGATTACTGACAATATGGGTAAAATATTATTTAAATAAGTAATTTGTGTTCAGTTTATTATTAGTTTGAAACATACATGTGCTTAATACTATTTGATAAACAAATTTAAATTAGTATGTGGAAAACCTGAAAAGCTTACCAAACACGCTAACTCTACTACCAACTATTTATACCTACCTGGACAAAACCCACAGTCATTTATCACCTTTTGTTTCTCTCCACGTATTGTATGTATATAATGATACCATAAAAGACATCTTTTCTTGCATATTAGTATAGCTTCTGCCATGCAATGGGACACTGTCTTATCTGATGAAATCTGTATTAGGGGGAAAAAATGCTACTTAGTATTGATAGCCCCTTTTCCTTACAAAAAGTAGAATATTTATATCTTTGTCTACGTGTCAGACATGTTGTGTACTTTCTTTGTGGTATATTTCACAAAGGTCAAAATAATTGATTAGCAGAAAATAACATAGAGGACTAAAAGTGAGATTGCAAATATCTTCTTTTCATTAGCCACTTCTGCTTTCAGAAATCAAACGGCAGAAACATACATTCCTTTCAGGCAAGATCGCCCCTTTGGGAGTGAGTCGAGCAGTTCACGTTAGAAGAGTCCTTTGTTCCCTTTACTTAGGGTACCGGAACAGTTGGGCATCAGTGATAAATCATCTATTGTTTTCCTTAATTTAATTTGTATTTCACTCCAAAGCAAGGTGCTCAGAATTACTTGAGAAAACAAATAAATGAGATAACTTAAAATAGTTAAATATTAATATTCTCATTGGCTCAGAAGGAAGCAGTGTAGCCGGTTTATCAAAAAAACCTGGAATATCTTATTTACTCAGTAACCTGGCAAGGGCCAGAACTAAAGTTCAGTCCAATACTACATCCAGAGACTGTCTCTTTCAGGCTGATGGTGCCTGACCCAAACCCCAAAGCCATTCCTAGGTTTCCTATTCATTGTAATGGGCAGAGATGATCAACACTCCACTCATTGTGTCCTGCTATGTTGATTACTCCTTTTCTCCCAGCAAAACCTTCCAGCTCTTGCATGAAGATCTATTGACGTGGCCCAATGTGAATTGGGCCTTTGCTTCCAGCTTGTTGTTGGGCCTTTCCTTGCAATCATATCACATTAAAGTGATGCTGTTATTTGTTGTTTTTTTCCCCCTCTCTCTGAAGGGGACATCGCTGCTTAGATTCTGACAATGTGAAACGACTGAGTCACCAACAACAGACATTTACAATTATACCTCAAAGTGAAGTTAAGCTGAAAACATCATTAAGGAAAAAAAAAAGCACCCTCATCACCACATCCTCTTTACGGACCACCAATTGAGCTGCGTGCCCCCAGCACCCCCCCCTCCGCGACCACGCTCCCTAAGCCGATTACACCGCTCCCCGCGAGGCGAAAATTACCTCCGGGGGGCAGAAAGCCCCTCGGTCGGCCTCGGCTTCCCCCATCTCCATGGTGACCCCGCTCCAACAGCCCGCTCCCCCCGCCCCACGGCCCCGCAGCGCCCCGCTGCCCGCCGGCCGCCTCGCCCCGCCGCTCCCCGGGGGCTGCCGGTGCCCGGAGCGGGGCGGGGGGCGCGGGGCCGTTACCTGCGGGCTCCCCGGCGGCGGCAGCGGCAGCGGGCTCGGTGAGGACGCTGGGGTCGCTGTGCGACCTGCCCCGCGGGGGGAAGCAGCCGGTGCCTTCTTCCGACGCGGCCATCGGGCGGGGGGAGCTCAGGGGCGGGCCGAGGCGCTCATGGAGCCGGCGGAGGCCGGGGGATGGGGTGGGAGGGGGGGAACGACGGGGACGGGGGGACGGGGCGGGGGGCGTCAGCCGGGCAGGGCCAGCCGTGGCAGCATCCTCCCCGGCGCCGTCGAGCGGGCTGCGCGGCGGGGCGCCTCCGCCGGCACCGGCAGCTCGGGGGGCGGCTCCGGCCGCCTCAGGGGGGCGGCTGGGCCATGCCGCCGGCCGGGCTGGGGATGAGCCGGGCAGCCAGCCGCCGGCCCGGCCCCCCGCCGGCGCCTCCCGGGCTGCCCCCCCCCGCCGAGCGCCGCTGCCGGGGCCGCCTCAAGGCGCCGCGCATCGGGATTCTCCCATCGTGCCCCGCGAGCGGCACGCTGACGTCACGGCGGGGCGGGGGTCGTTGGGGGGGGGGGGGAGCGCCGCACCTGCACCGCACAAAGGCGGAGGGAGCCGCAGGTGCGCGCCGCCGCCGCCGCGCGGCCCCGCCCCGCCCCACTCCGCCGGGGGGCACGTGATGTGGGGAGGGGCCGCGCGGGCCGCCTCGCCTCAACCGCGGGCAGCCTGAGGGGAGCTGGATGCGGGCTGGAGTGGCCGCCCTGAGGGGAGCGCCCTGAGGGGAGCGCCCTGAGGGGAGCTTCCATCCCTCCGCCTCAGAAAGCGCCGCGGCCGGGGTCTGAACGGCACCTCCGCTCGGGAGGAGGGCCCCTGGGCGCTCATTTCAGTCAGTTCTGGAAGCTCGGGGCAAATGGAGCGGTTTGGTGTTGGTTTAACGCTTAAAATCCGTCATGTCTATTATACAAAGCACCCTTGCCCTTTTGTCTTGGAGGAGTTTCAAAGTTGACCGAGTGCATGCCTTGTTGTAGGGAGTTGTTTTGGGGCTGGGTGTTCCCTGAGGTTGGTGAGGCCCCAGGACAGCTGTCCTGGTGGGTCTGCTTAGGGCTGGGGCAAGCTCCTGGCATAGTTGAACTTTGGTACCTCATGATAACAAAAAAAGTTGAATAAAACATTCAAAGCAAAATATTAACGAGATCCTCGTTCAATGAGTACTGTCCCCTCTGGCTTTGCTTAAGGTAGATCCTAAGGAAAAAGTAGCATGTAGGGCAATGTAATCAAAGCCGTATCCTAATGTGATGGAGTAAATTAAGGCAGCAAGGGTATTTGATAACTTTCTGAGAGCGTAATGTTGCTATCTTGACACATCTTCAATGTCAATTATTGTAATTTCTTCCAAGCCTTTTGAGTTAAATGGCTCATCATAATTCCAAAAAGACAGCTAAATGAGCCATTTTTATCACACTATAAAACATTCCCAAGGAATCAAATAAACAATTAAAACCAGAACATTTTGTTTAAGGGATGGTTTAAAGATATTACAATGTTTTTTGTACCCTTTTTCTCCTAGAGCCAAGCTTTTGAGTTACCGTGACTCAACTTTGAAAGGGAGTCATGATCTCTCAAAATGACTTGCAATAGATTTTTCTGTGCATACAGAGAGCAGTCTGACACAGGTACTGGGTCTAGTTCTCAAGATAGAAATCTACCCCTTATAGTCAAATAATAAGCCAAATCTTCTGTCTATTCCTAAAAAGAAGAAGTCATAAGTTTTATTTCTTGTCTTTAGGTAGCTTTTGGGTCATGCTAGAAGATGTCGATGGTTTCTAGTGAATTCTATGAAGTTCTGTCTGTACTAATTGATGCCCCTTCCTTCTGCAATGAAGAATCGTATTGATTTCTGGTATAAAACATGGAGTTCCACGTCAGATTTAGGCATAAGTACAAGACAAATGTATTAAAATAGTTTCAAACCAAGAAAGAATATCTCAGAGATAACATTAGTAACCTCTAGAAACACACAAGATGTTTGTTTTTTAACCAACGCACATACTGCTTGCCTCTGTAGAGGGCACTTGATGGGGTCCCCTTGGATCATAAAATATTGTCAGGTAGAAATCAGTCAAACAAGGCTAGGATCTGCCTTGCTGATTCAACTTAGTTAAAACATTTCATTGTCTCTCATTTCTGCCAAGCCAAGCATCAAGAGGCTCAGTCTGGGAATAAATCCCAGGCATTGTGCATGCCAGCTGACAGAGCTGCCCCTAGGCCACCTTGTTTCCAAATGAGCCATCATCACATTTGGGAGAGGGGGTACAAGAAAAAATGAATTGTGTTAAATTGTTTAAGCCTATGTGGCTAAATAATGTCTGTTGTGTAAAAATTATGCATGATTGCAAATGATAGCAAAGTGTTTTCTTCATATCAAAGGACCAATGCCAAAAGGAACAGAGCATTTTCACAGAAGTAAATAAAAGCTGATAAAGGCAAGCACCAACTAATATATTGTATGTATATTGATTTGTAAATCCCTCTCAAATTAAAATGAAATTAAGCCTGGTTCTAGCTGTGGGTATTAACACTTGAAAAATTGCCCTTAAGTTCCCTTTTGCTGTGTGATATTCCATAAATGTCTCAAACACAAATATTTGCAGGATCAGAACAACTATTAGTAGTAACATGATTTTCCTTTTATTTGCTGACTGTAGCGGTCTTGTGGTAAACAAGTTTGCAACATTTTCCGAGAAAGTACAATGATCTGATATCTTTATTTCCCTCTCAGAGGATCTCTAGCCTTTGATATTTATGATGAAGAGTTATGAGAGTTTTCTAGCTTAGTGGCAGATATTTCTGCAATTGGAGTCCATTCAGCTGAAAAAGAAAGAAAGGAAGGAAGGAAGGAAGGAAGAAAGAAAGAAAAAGAGAAAGGAAAAGAAAGAAAGAAAGAAAGAAAGAAAGAAAGAAAGAAAGAAAGAAAGAAAGAAAGAAAAAGAAAGAAAAAGAAAGAAAAAGAAAGAAAGAAAGAAAGAGAAAGAAAGAAAGAAAGAAAGAAAGAAAGAAAGAAAGAAAGAAAGAAAGAAAAAGAAAGAAAGAAAAAAGAAAGAGAGAAAAAAAAAGAAAGAAAGAAAGACCTTCTTAAAATGACATATTCACATAAGGAACACAAAGGGGAAAACATATTTTGCTTGATGCATATTCTCCAAGCAAACTAATGCATATGCACTTGATGTGCCTTCCCTTGATAATTTATAGAAATGCAATGATACAAGTGGTTGGCATGGTTAGAGTCTTCTGTTTCTTAGACAGCTGAACTTCTGTTTCATGATCTAGCTACGTAGAGAGAAATCCTAAGTTGTGTTAGAAAGAAATAATTCTCTGAAGAGAAGGAAAAAATAGGTGAGTCATGTCAGTACTGTTTCTCTTGATTCAGCAGAATATTAAACAGCCTCATTGTTGGCAATCTCAAGACTGTATGTGATCACTGAAGATAGCTCTCATCTTTCTGTGCTGTTATTTAGAAAAATCAGTTCAGAATATGTTTGGATCAACAGCATCAGCTTTCATGTTAAAATTATTTTGATGACCGAGGGACAGATAGCTTTGCTCAGAGCAGTTTTCTTAGATGCAGCACAAGAAAGCATTTGTTCTGTGGCTTATGAGTCTTAACCTAGTTTTTGAGATTTTTTGCCAGCCTGTTGTGGTTCAGTATGCTTATACTAACAACAAAGAGGAGCATTCTAGTGCTTAAAAGGTTCTTGTCTCTATTTACTTCATGTTTGTGTATTTTTCTTCCTCAAATGCATTCATGGTAAAGAGGGCATAGGGCCTATTTTGAGCCTTTATTTGTCAAGAAGATAAATGCACATCACTGAGCGCATACAGAAGTATCATTCTGCAGTCACAACTTTGTCAGCACAAAGACTTGAAAGATGTCTTCTCCAAAGCATGATGATGTAGTTGCTACTATGGAAGGCAAATAAAAAATGAATAATCCTGAGGGACTTGTTTATTGGCTGTTTCATGTACATATTCACATTTAGAATCTCGGATACTCAGGAGCTATTCTAGGAATCACCCATCTGATTTTCTGATTTTCATGTTTGCTTTCTTCCACAGCTCTAGGGCTCTGTCTGTCATTTTATAAGTGAAGGAGAAGAAGAGGCGGGCAAAAACGTGAAGCAAGACACTGAGCTCTGCTGCCTGCCTTCTTGACAAACAGCTCTTCTCACATAGTCCTTCTAAGCCGCTGTGCAATGGCAAAGGGAGGCTCTGTACTCCCTTTGTATCTCCCAGAGTATCCAGGGATACTCCCTTTGTATACTCCCAGAGTACCCAGGGATACTCTGAACTCTGTATCCCTGATTCCAAACCGCGCAGCTTATAATAGTGACAGCAGCATCACATCTCTGGTGAGGGAACTCCTATCTGTGCCACACAAAGGCCCACGGGGAGTTTTAGGGACGTGATTGCTGTGCCTAGTACTTGTGTGTAAGGAGCAAGGAGCAGGCAGCTGTGTGGGGAAGGCGGGGAGGACCCCCCGCAGTGCTGTCGAGGCCAGTGATGCTGGGGGCGATGCATGTGGAAGCATAGCTTCTGCCAGTTCAAGCTCGGAGGGGATGAGTCTCATTTTCCATTTTTCTCCCCTTTAGACTTCAAAACAGCTGAGTAAAAGGGGAGTAAGCACAACTCCCATGGCAGGTCCAAATCTTCCTTTCTGCATTGCCTTTGGGGAATGAATACTCTGTTCTATGGGTCTATTTTATAGGCACAGTTTTCTCAAGGAATACAGCTGGAAGTTCCTCATTATTCTCATTTGCATCCTCAAATTATTCCATGGTCCTTCTCAGATATCCAAAACTATGAAAAACTGCAGACATGGGCAGTCCAAGAGCCATGGCCGGCATCACTCGGACAGCAGGCTGTACTCATTCCTGTGGGAAAACCCAGGGATGTGCTTCTTATCACACCCACAGTCCAGGATGACAGGAATGGCTTCTTCCCCCTGGGAGGGAAACTTCCTGCTGCCTTCATTCCACCTTCCCTGCAGGAGTCCCCTCATTCCACCTTCCCTGCAGGAGTCCCCTCTGCAGCACCTTTCCCCAGAGCCACCCGTGGGCCCGGAGCACAGCCGCTGCCCCGCGGCACCAGGTGCCAGAGGCAGGTGGCACCATGCCTGTGGGCACCTCACGGTCTCTAACAGCATTGCCAGTCAATGGCATTCCATTAGAAAATATAAATGCAGAAAGAAGACTTCTTGTTTTGCTGTTGGAAGTGTTCCTATTGTAGAAGCAACACAGCCCATTTTTTTCAGGAATGCACTGTTATCAGTGATGTCTTTTTTTTTTGTGATTTATTGTATTTATACAGTGTATTCTGATTAGGTCCCACCTTGCTGTTACCAATTCTGGAATATTTTTTATTTATAACCTTTTCACCTTAATTCAAAGAGCAAAGATCTTTGAGTTGTCAGCAGAAGCAGGAAGGGAAGCATGGTGTTCTGTGCTACTTGGATGAGAGCTAGGGAATCTTTAACATAGAGTTAGTTGCAGGACAGAATTCTGATTCCACTCATGTTAGTGGAGGTTTCAACGTTTACTTCACTGGCGTTCTGATGTCATTTTTATATCAGTTTCATTTCTTGTGTGACACCTGATTTTGACAGGTTCTTCACGCAGACCTCAATACAAAAGAAATTTGGCCGTTGCAGAGTTAAAATACTTTGGGGGCCAGTGGTAGATGAAACTAGTGACAGAGCTTCCTTCAGTAAATCACAGTTTGCAGTTCTTGGGGACCTGAAATCTAATGAAGACCATAATAGCCAGAAGTTGTGAGCATCTCACAGAAGACACAACCTCATATAACTGGGAGCTAACTTGGGCTTGTATTCGTGGGGGACATACAGGAAGTCTAGAGTTGGTCAGGAGCTGAGAGAATGAACAATTGACTTGATCAGAACTCTTAATAAACAAGGTTCAAATTAGCAGCACAATATCTCCTTTGAGATGGTAGTTGTGTATTACGTGGCTCTTCAGAAGTCATAGACTCGGGTTCCAATTCTCCTACTCGGGTGTTACCCAGTGGAGCAGAAGGGGCAGCAGAGCTGCAGCATGCAGGACTCATTTAAGAGAATTAAACTTGCCTTTTTAGCTTCCCTGGGGAGGAATGCAGTGGTTCAGTCTCTGTGGTACTTGATCTTTTGTACTTGTCTGAGTACTCCTGTGTGCTACATAGTTTTATGTGTGTCTGGGATAGAGTATTCTTTAGGATGGCTCCATTCATTCAATTTCCTGCTCAACCAATTCCTGAGGGAACACTTGAGAAGGGAAAGAGGACAGCTACGAATAATTTTCTGGAATTTTTAGTTTACTTTTAAGGAAAATACAGACTGAATACCATTCCTACTAATACACGGTGAAGTTACTGTATTCTAAAAGATAAAGTGAGGGCTTATTTAGTGTTTTCCATCCTCATTTAGGCAAAATATGCATGTGCAGTAAGATTATTACTACAGAGGTTGTGCTTCTGCTGTTTTGCAGATGTAGTAAGTCATGTTGAGAAATCATTCTTCAGCAAAAAACGAGCTAATTCTTTTTTACTTTTTCAGTACCATTTTTTTGACAGCTGTGAATGTTGCCATGGCAGCAGGCAATCTTAAAACATTCTGCTCGCCTGCAGTATTGCAGTTTAGTATGTTGCTTCTTAATGGCACAGGTGCCATCTTGCTGCAAATTTTGGAAGGGCAGGCTTCTTAGCAATTTGAAGACTATTTGGTGGACAGAGGTAGTGGTTGTTTTTCTAGGATTGTTTTTAATAGTAAACTTTTAAGCAGAAAAGTTAGCCCCAGACGGAATTAATTGGATGTTCTGTTCCATGACTTCAAAGATGGAGACTATGTCATTGGCATAAGGAAAATCAGAAAAAAATAATCATGGGAATCTCTGTAGTGCAGTTCTGTTGTAAAATGCACTTTGTCAGCTCAGCTTCTGGACAGCAGTAGGCTGTAGTCAGGTGAACACTTTCAGACTAAGTATCTTTACTAAGACTGGAGCATCTGTTTAAAACAGTCTGAGAGAACAGTTACATGATATGGGGACTTCAACAATAATTTAATTTCAGAAGTTCTGCCTTGTCCTTGATCTGTGCAGGGTAGTTTGCTGTCTCCCTCAGTTGTGCCGGTATAATTGTGGGACCATGGTATAAACTGAATCAATTAAAAGATCCAGGTTAAAAACAATCCTTTTCCTTTAGTACCACTTCTAACGTGGCTTATGTCAGTGATCAGATTTTCTGTATGGTCATGTGAAGAGTTGCATGAGCACAGTTGGCGGGGTTGCAAATTACTAGCTCTGCAGGGTCTGTTGTGCAAAAATAATTTATGGGGATTTTGTTGGCAAAGTCCTCTTACCATGTAATTACACTGAAAGTAGCAGTCTAACAAAGCAGGCTTAGCACTCCCCAATACGTTGGGGAAACACTCTGAAATATTGTGGGGAGGAGCGGATTTAAGGGAGTACTACCCATGTATTTGAAGGACATTGGATGTGGCTTTGAAATTTATTCTGCAAGGCCAAGAGCCCCAGCTGCTTCCAGCATTTCAAAGCCGTTGGCATAATCCATTGTGAAGCCAGAGCAACACGGAAAATCCACATATTGTCAGATGCTTGTCTCACAAATGTGTTTGTAAACAAGAAGGTTTTAGTCATTTGGGTTGTATACCACCTGAGTGACCTCTGTGCAAGTGTACAGCAATGTTAGGTAATTGGGAAGGATGCCAGTTTACACAAAAAACAATACAAGGAATGGTACTAAAAGCAGAGACATGGGTAAACTGGAATATGGAGTGGGATTTAGAGCTTGTTCGCAAAGCCTTTCAAGTTAAGAGTCACATTGTTTTCAGTTAGAGGTTATCCCTACTGCACACCTCTCGTTGTTATACAAATGTGTCCTTCTAGGTCTGGTTATTAAAAAGTGCACTGGAAAAGAATTCCCAAGATCAATTTAATATCGTCAGAGAACATATAGATATTTTCAGGCCTTTCTCCTATAAACTGCTTCTGCAAGGCTATGTCCTTCAAATGCTAAGGTCCGGTTGCAGAACTAGGTTTTTTATTATTAATGTGTAGTCTAAAAATATGCTTTAATTTAACCCAATTTAAAATACAGAGACCTTGAACGCTATTATTGGCCAAGTATGCAAATAATTATGCACATGAATGGCTTATAAATCTCAGTATTCATTTGTAGGCATGCATATTGGAGGAAGATGTCCATACATCTACAGCTAAGGATTTTATGACCCGTGGGATTTATATTTAGGTAATTATACCCTTGGTTAGTGAGCTAACAGACTAGGGGGAGGGATGGTGTTGTGTGTTTTGTTTTGTTTAATTTTTTTCTCCAGATAAAATAAAGTGGAAATATTTCAGAATTTATTTTAGAGATTGGCAAATCTAATCATATCAGTCAGGAAAGATACCAGTAGGTTTACTTCTTCAAAAATCATTCAGAAGACATGAATTATTTTAACATTTTGTCTTCTTTTCCCTTGGTTTTGTGACTGTTGCAAAAAATCTGATTATTAATGCATTTTTAACAGAACCTGTCAAAATATTTTTTTTCTCTATTTGTAAAGATGTTATATGTGTGCATCTGAATGATACAGTATGTACATCTTAAATCTTCATGTAGGCCTCCAGCTGGACTTGTTGAATAGCAGACCAGCTGACAACGTAAGAATGTCTCAGCTTGTGTATTCTGCCCAACATAAATGTCATATAAATATTGTATATGGAGATATTTCCAATACTGTAAAAGACAGTTACTTGGTCCAGGCTTGGGTCCGTTTATTATTACTATTATTTTTCACCTGCATTTTCCTCTTCAGAGCAATGAGGACCTCTGTTTAAGACTATGGGGAACTCTATTTAATTATTATTGGCAGTCTGCAGTCCTTTGTGCTGTCAAGAAACTCATGATGCTAATGGATGATACCGCAAGCACTCAGAAGTGGTTTTATCCTCAGTGGTTTGTGCTTTCTTTGGCTGAATAAATATCTGATGGAGTAGAGAGAATACGCTATGAAACATAACTGTATACAGGAAATTATTGGCAGCCCTATCAGGGTGCCATAGGATTACATCATTCTTTTAAAGGTTAATTTTGCCATCGAGCCTTTATTAATGCATCTAAAGTAATGAATATCAAAGTATAATTTTTTTTATTGACACTTTACAACAGCAGTGTTAGCATTGCCAATGGTTGTGGAAATGCGTCAGTTACTACGAGTAGAGGATGATAGTCTCCAGTCAGTCTGCTATATACCAGCACTTCAGAGGTCCTGAGAAAGTCATCAATGACAGAAGCAATTCTGTATCACAACAGTACCCGCGGGATTCCCAACCCATTATGGGCCTCTGATACAGTTATCGTGATGGAGCTTGAGAAGTACTGGCAGACTTAACTGAGTTTTTACTGTATCAAGGATTCTAAAGACAGACATTTCAAAATGTCCCAAATTACCTAGATATGTATTGAATTAGAACAGTAATTTTTACAAGCCAAGCAGCAACCTCGCTTCATCTGTAGACATTCAAATGAGTTTAGAAATCTCCCTCTACTCCTGTCTCAGATTGTGCAAGAACTGTAGCACCTGCAGCAGAATTTTTCAAAGATGTCTTTCTTTTATTTTTTTCCTTATATTTCTAGAGTAATAGTGAGTGGAAGCACTTGTTTTTTTCACTGGGACAATTACACTAAGAATAGCTCTGCCAAGATGGAACAAAGTCCTGCCAGGCCTGTGTCCTGCCAGAGGCAGACCAAGCAGATATTATGGGTGGGCATATCTGATATTTCTTCCTAACGCTCCTCAGCTATTTCAATCTTCTCATGCTGGGTGAGTACATCTCAGTGTATATCTGTCCCAAATTCTAGCCTGGTCTCCCCCCTAAACCCTTGCAAATTTCTGGCATCCACAATATACTTTAGCAAGGAGTTCTGCAGGTTTGTTACCCATTTTGTGAAGGCCCACTAGACTGCATTTGTTTTGAACCTTGATTTTGCTCATTTTATTTACTATCCTCTAGTCAGCTGCTTACCATTCCATTGATAGCAATTGATCTATTATCTCTCGATAACTAGCAGCTGCAGAGCAGATCATGTCATCAAATATTCTGCTTCTTAAGAAGGTGTTGAAGGCTAAGGAAGGTGATTGGTAGTACTTAGTAGTAAGTGAAAGGTGTTGATGATAATAGCGAGCAAGGACCTAGTATGGTTAGAAGAAAAGGTAATCCTTGCAATAATATGGTGCACTCTGTGGATATGTTGATAGGCTTTCTTTCTTTTGTGTTATTTCAGTATCTGCAGCCACCACACAGCCTCTTCCTTGTCTCATTGATTAGTACCCTAAAAATAAAATCTAGGTCTGAAAGGAATTTTCTAATTTAAGCTATTTTTTTCTTCTTCTTCATGTTCTGCTTTGTGCTGTCTACACTTAGATTCTCCTTCAAAACTAAATCCTTCAGTAGGGTTAACTCATGCCACTCCAACTGTATTGCTTTTATTTAATTAAACACATACTCTTAAGTTACTGTCTCTATGTTGACTTGCGTACTGTACCTTCAGTGAGAATGAGAATTATTGCCCCTTTTACTGAATATTAAATAATAACAGCTACTACAACTAATGGCTGTTATCCCATAAGGGGGAGAAAGGATGTCTTCATGCCTGTAGAAGTGGTTTGTATGTCTTACTATTGGTTGCCCTCATTTTATTCTTGTAAGGGAGTAGAAAAGAAGCCAGGTCTTTGTATTTATTTATTTTTTCTTAATCCTGGATTGCTAGTCTGCTATAGCTAGCAGTTATCAGACCCTAATTTTTTGGCCTTGTTACCACAGAAATGCTGTGCTTACCATACTGTGGATAGATCTTCCTACTTTAGCCTGTGTTCTGTATTGGAATTTGTGTTTTTGTGGTTTATTTTTTCAGGACTGGTCCTTCAGTGCCAATCCAGTCAAGGCTTCCCAACGTATTATGGATGACTCTGTTATTATAACATATTATGGATGACACTCTGCAGTGTCACTTACAAGGTAAATTTTAGTGGATTTTTTTTTCCCCACTCTGTTTGGTTAGCAAATTTGAAACATTTGTGAAGCTGTTCTCGTCCTTTCCACTCTTGAAATTTTATGAATCAGAGAAAGAAATGCAACTTTTAGACCTATAGAAGTCATATGTTCAGTATTTTTTCTGAAACTCTGTAATTATAAGCAACAAGTGTAAAAGAGCATACTCTGAAGCCCTTTTTGTAAATGGACAGTATGAACATTGAGATAATATCAAATCGAGTATCTTATCTGCAGTTACTAGCACTTTATTCCTTAAAGTGGCTTTTAATGATTTTATTCCATTTATCCTGTTTGTTCTCTATTAAAATACATAATCCAACTTAATTGTTCCACTTCACTTTTTTTTCTTGTCAGGCTCACAATGTGAGGCTATTATTCTAAGAGCTGCTTGGTTTGGATTTTTTGCGTCTTACCTTACAAATCTTACAGTGTAGCTGGAAAAGTAGAAATAAAGCGTAGTTACCAAAAGCTATAAAGAAAAGCTTTCTGAAAGGCCAAGAGAATGGAGTTGTATGTATTAGAAATCATACTGCAGTGCTCCTGGATTTCATTTTTTTCTTGATCACAAGGTTAGAATTCAACTGGTAGCAGCAGAAGTCCTGTGTTTGTGTTTTAGTGTTGCACACCTCTAAGAATAATTCAGGATATTTCTTCTTTCGGAGTACATTTCTTTGAACTCCCACTCTGACTTGGCATTGCAATAGAACGTGGGTTAGCTGTCTGGGACATTTTGTATTTCAACACTAATCAAAAGTATGGTGCCCAGAATTTGCCTTTCACTTGTGGTATTCTGATCTGCTGTGCTTTTGGCAATCAAGAAGTATACTGTGAAATTCTTAGAGACAAATTTTTGGCTATTCAGGTTTGGAAATGCAGTTAAATGTATTTTTACTTTAAAGGAATCCCTACATCAAATAAAAAGTTCAAGTAAATAATTTTAACAGTTATATTTTGGCTTGTGGTTGGCTGGGACTTGTATGGGCAGGTATCAGACAGCTGCATTTGGTGGCTGTGTGCTGAGCTGAGCTTCCTCGAGAGGTCAACCCAGTGAACCAGAACTTTACATATGCACTGAATTTTTCCCTGGGCCCTGCGTTGTCTTCACATGATGCTCCTATGTGAAAACGTCAGGGAGACAGAAAAGGTTGATGGTCCCAGCCTGTTTTATGAGTGTTTCAGCCCAAAACAGGCACCCATTTTGCAATGTGGTTGTCTCCTCTGAGAAGTCTAGACGGAGGAGGAGAAGAGAATGGTTTTCTCCTTGCACCACCGTTTGTAGGATGAGAGAGAAATTCGGCACAGCTGGAGCTTGTGAGTCAAAAGGTTCTCTGCTTTCATATCTATCAGTGTGACACCTAGTATCCTAAAGCACAATCAGACTTGTTAAACATGTTCTTAGTAATTCCAGACGCATCCATCCTTGCACTTTAGTGGCTAATTTTGGCCCTTAAGGAAGAACAAGATTTGGGGCTGTGCAGAAGACTGAAGCAAGCATAACTGCTATCTCTCTCCCAAGACTTGATAATTTCTTAACAGATAATTTTTACAAACTCTGACCCCCGACTCTCCTGGTATCCACTGACCAGCTCGTGTGTCTGGACAAGGCGATGAATTTTGTTGCTGAAACAGGTTTGCAACAATTAAACATGCAGGAATATGATCATGCTAAGAGCAAAGAAAGAGAATGAATGTAACTGTTACCTTTTTCTCTGCATGGTGTTACCTGAATCTTTGCTTTAAGGCACTACCCATTTCTCAGTGATTTGTTAAAGCTTCATGGTCAGAAAGTCTGCAGACATACTAAAATGCTCAAATTATTCACATTTAAACAGGAAATATTTGACTTTTTATTAGCATTTAAAATGTAAACTCAATTTTAACTAATGGACTTTCTAGTTCACTTCTACAAGCTGTTGCCATCAGACAGGATTACCTGTGTACTGGGTTTGACCCCCTTGGTGAGAGGCGCTGATCTTTCATTTAGTCGTGGCTGATGACAGGTACAGTTGAATAGTTTGATTACTTTGCATATTTTTATATGCAGAGTATTTTGAGTGACAAACCACTAGAGGGCACAATGTGATTGCATCTTTTCCAAAGTAGGGTGTGGTAGCCAAACAGAAAAATAAAACGTGAAGTTAAATGTTTTTTTCATATTTCGAAAGAATCCTGGTGTTTTGCACAAAATAGAGTATATTAGGCTGAGGTTTTAGCACCTCTGGCTTTTCATTTTGCACATGAAATTATTTCTCTTGAATGTTGATATGCTGATGTTAAAAGTCCTCACCAATTCCTGCCCAGTAAAGATTTTCACAGGGATCTATTATCTCGCTGGCTATAGTAATTAAGATCCAGTATAGTAATTAATGTAAGACCAGTATAGTGATTAATGTATGAGCTATTTTTCCTTTGAGACTGAGTAATGGTGCTTTGATGTATGCTATGTAGGTAACCTTTGATCAATCTAGTTCCATTTTTGCTTAGTTCTTCAAAAAAAAAAAAAAAAAAGAGAGAGAAAATGCCACTTTTATCCCAAATTGTTATGATTCAGCAAACCATAAGATAGGGTGAATCCACCCCAACTAAGCAAATTCTTAGAAATGGTGATTTAAAGAGAAAATGCTGCATTGTTTTTCTTCTGAATTCAGTGGGCTTAGCTTCAGTAGGTAAAAGGCAGTGTCTATACACTTTGTGTTATTATTGCTTTCTGACTGTACCATTTCTTATGTTCAGAAGTAGATGAAAATATCGAAATTATGATCTGTTCCACAACTTGTAACTAAGGAATCATCATGATTCTTAAAATTTGTAGATGAATTCAATTGACTCTTATGTTTTAAAATGTGCGAGCAAATATGTAAAAGTTGATTAATATAGAGAGATTAAACCTAGCCTTAATTTCCCAATAGTATAGCTATCCAAATGATGTCTAATGGATTTTTGTAGGTAATGCCGCTTAGGGCCAGGAAGGGCTCTGAAAATTTTGATGATACTGGGTTTTGTTTGCTTGCTTGCTTTTGGTTTTGTTTGTTTTGCTCAACCTGAGTTTACTCAAGATCTACAAAGTGTTCAGGACTTGGGGCTAGCAGAAGAAATGATGGCTAATTGGGGAGAAAAAAATGCATTTTGATTGCTTTCTATGAATCTTCCTACCTGCTTTTTAGGACTTAGCGTAAGTACTTTTAGGAATTCCCATGGGGAGCTTTACAGGAATTTCCTCAATGTTTTCCTAGGAATTTTTTTGGGTGCCTTCCGGGAATGCCCTGGTGCTCTCTAGAAATTTTTCACATGCTTTCTAAGAATTATCCCTGTACTCTTTAGACATTTCTAGGAAATTCTGGAGTTTTATAGGAATTCCCTGGGGTGTTACAGGAACTTGGGTGTTTAAAATAGTTCTAGGAATTCCTGGAACTGCTCTACTGTATGTAGAGCATTCCTGTGGATTCCTGTAGCTTAGTAGACTTCTCCAGGACATTCTAGAAATTTGGTGGGAGATGGTGTCTATGGGAGATGTTGTCTATAATTGTGCTAAGAATGCTTATAACCTGCTAGGTGGGTTCTCAAGCTTTCTCAGTATTTCAGGTTGAAAAATCTTCTTAGGAATTATGAGAGTTTTGTAAGAATCTTCCTAGTTTTTCTAGGAGTTCCTGAAACTTTTTAGGAATTTTCACAGACCTTCTTGAAGTTCTGAAGCTTATAACTTTTTCAGGAATATTTGGGTCTTTCTAGGAGATTTCCTGGCATTTCTAGGACTCTGGATCAAGAACTTTTCTGGGAATATCAAGACTGAGATCTTTTTTATGCTTAGTGTATTGAAAGTCTAGGAAAACACTTGACAACTTGTCTTGGAATTAATTGACCTAGAACTGTTCTAGGTATTTCTCTGGCTTTTGCAGGAAATCCTGAGGGATAACTTTTCTAGGAATTCTTGGACTGAGACCTTTTCTAAGGTTTACTGGATCTATAAATTTTCCTGGAAAAATTTCTCCCTCCTTGTGGGGATTTCTGTATCTGAAACCTGAACTATTTCATGTGGTGTTCTGGGAGTTTCCCTTCCTAGATGTGAAACCATTCAAGGAATTTTCCCAGGCTTTATTAGGAAATCTTGGACCTGGAGTATTTCTAAGAGATTCCTGCAAACGTTCTTACAGGAGCTATTGTATTTACTGGTGTCCCAAATGCCCCTGTTCTGCTTCAAGTTTTAAATTTTTTTTAAAAAGACAGCTTTGTACTTAAGTGAGTGGAAGTTTCAACTGACTTCAGTGTATGCTAGTACTCTCTGGGTACTAAAAGAAATTCTTCAGTTAATACTATGCGCTCCCATCTGAGGAGGAGCACAGCGGTTAGATGTGATGTGACACAATGAGTTTAGGATCTTGTGAGTCTGTTGGTCCTGTGCCAGTTAGAGAGCTTTATCACAGAGAAAATAGGAGCAGATATTTCAGTTAACTAACAGGAATAAGGCTACAGCACTGCTAAGTCTTAAAGCATAATAATACAGCGTGTGTAATACGTCTTTGAGGTCAAGTGTGAAGATTAGGAAAGTATCAGCTTGCCAAACTGAGTAGAAAAGTTACTCCTATGGACCACAAGATCTAATATATTGTTCACATAGCATAATACATGCAAAGGCAAGTTATAAAATGTTTACTCTTCTTCTGCCAAATACCTGGAGCCCAAACCTTAACTGGACTTGAAAAAAAAAAATGTTTATATATTTCCCTTTAGGGTTCTGGAGTCTTAAACTGGTGTGAACCACATGGTTGTTTTCCTCAATACTGAGTTATCTTTTGTGGTCTAAATTAATGTTGAGAATAAGCCCTCTCTTCCCAGAATGTCCTGTTGCAGAAGGGATTATGCTTTTCTGAGGAGAAAAATAGTCAAGAACAGATTATAGGGAGTGTATGGTATTGGCTAATCAATGGAATATGTCAGAGCTACCTGAAAACTTCTAATCCTACCAGCTATCTTTTAGCATAATGAACAAAAAGGAACTGATTTTTTTTCCATGTTATTCAGATCCCTTACTTAGCAAGGTATATCTACAAATACACATGTTTTGCACCAGGAGGTGCTGGTCCATTATGATCCCAGTAAGAAACGCACTCAGCTGCTCTAAGGTATCACTGAAAATGGTATTTATTAGAGCTAATGCTATAACACTATACAGAGATGGTAATGCAGATAACATGTCCCTTTATATGCTAGGAAGCTGAGTAGCATCAAGTGCACCATGTGAACCTACTCATAGAAGACATTTTCCTATTTTGGTTATCTGAGCTATTATAGGATTTTCTTACAAGAAAACAATTCTATTCAACATTTCTAATGTTAAGCAAAGGGTGTTTGTACAAAGCAAACTTCTTGCTGCACTTTAGATAAAGGCAAGGCTGTGGAGGTGGTGTAGTCATTGATACTAAGTAGGAGCTGCCTGCAGGCTCTGTAGTTACAGTCAGCTGGCTAAGTTTATCCTGCAGCCAAGGAATTTGTGCAGCACAGCAAATGCCTGAAGGCCATGCTATACGTGCAGCACAGCCTGGTCCTACTCAGGCTAAGTGTTACGTAGATCTCTATCTCCTTGGTGTACAATGGTCATTCAGCAAGCATCACTACCTGTGCAGCCCTGCTACAGAACAGCTGAAAATTGGAAAACTCTGCCTCCCAAATGAGATGTGAACTGGGGTTTGATACTATGAAAGGCTCTCATGTACATACCGTTGCCACCTGAGAAATGTTGGAGCACTTAAATGTCTTGTATACCTAACAGAATGAGACTGTTGGCTTTTAGCTAAATGTTCTTAATATATGTGTTTTGTACCTACTAACAACGAATTATTGGCAGGTGATCATCACTTGAGAAAGCTACCTTTTCCCCTCTTGCACAAAAGATACCATAGGCTAGCCACCACTTAGGTCACTTTCCAGTCTTTGAAGAAAAATGATACACATGGGATACCATGCTGACCAGAATAATGGTATCACACCTCTCTGGAACTCTGGGAGTCAATCAACTCAGCTTGTGCTGTTTTAACAACAGCTGGTCATGTTCAACAAATGTGACATTTACCAAAACCAATGTTAACTCAGTGGAAACTCAGAAACAAATGTTCTGGCATCAAGACGTGTCATCCTGTATAATAGCAAGTTGAGGAACACTTCTCACTACAGAGAGTTAAAGCAAGACTGCAAGATAAAATGCTATTTAAAAAAAAAAAAAGCCACAGTTGCAGAATTAGACAATTTAGTAGGTCTGTAGCTTGAACTTTCAGTAACAAAATTAGAATGTTATAGTTTCTCCATTTCCTTCATTCTTTTCACGTCAATTTATATAAAATGTAAAAGAAAACTAGCCAAAAGTAAGTTTTGCTATAGCATCACTCAAACTAAGCAGCCGAGGAACCATTTGTTATTTTGTGACTCCTAGAATAGAATTGTATTATTGAAAGTGATAGCAGAGAGAACAGTCTATAGGAGTCCGTTAAAGCTTCATAATGCTGTGAGTTCAATTGAAGACTTTGGTTCATAGAGTTGTGTTGAACAGACTCACCTTGCTTCCCATGAGTCATTCTTCTTGACAGATTCTGATAACAAAATTATGTATTAGAAACCTTATACAAGGAGAAACAATCACTGAGGCACTGTGGGAATGAGAGGAGAAATTCAACTGCCTCTAAGGTGTACAATTAAAAACTACCAAAGGCCTCTTTTATGATCATTACACAGGTATTAGTAGCCAGCAAGCAGCATTTGAGAAGTGTGAATAGCAAAGCTGGCACGACAAGTTAGAGGAGAAAGCAACTCTTCTGTGCTTCCTGTTGAAATGTTGTACTGAATGGGTGTTATGTCAAAGGAATGACTACAACCAGAAAAATGAGGGATTTTGAGGTAAGAAATAAATAATACTGGTTTTATCATGCTTGTAAATGATGTTACTCAAACTGGCTGGCTTTCATATAAACTGTAGTTCATTTGGTCAAATTACCAACACATTTCTCTTCATGCCTGCTTCGGAGACAGCTCCAATTATCCTAAAATAGCATCCTTATTGGCAGAAAAACAAACCTTCAGACAATACATGCAAAAGTGATCCATTTCCCTTAGCTCAGGCGTCTTGTTTATTTAAAAATATATTTTTCAGAAGAACATGTGTTGCTGAAGCAGTTGTTTCAAACAGGTGGTTCTTCTTACTGAATTCTGCAACTTATTTGGTTAGGTTAAGATCTAAAAGATTTATTACTTTCCTATCATCTAGTTTCTTTTTTTTGTTGTTGTTGTAATCGGGGAAAATCCAGTAGCAAACTGGAAACTAAGATTCCAGAACACTCATTTTTTGCTTTGTATGAGCTGTTTGGACATGTCCTGAAGTAAACAAGTTAAGCTAAAAGGCCAAGCAAAGACTCTACAAGATATGTTACACAAAGATAACTACCCACGTGTTGTACAGGGGAGGGAAACACTACAATTGCATAGTCCTCTTCTACCCTTCTTGATGTGGGATTCTTAACTGAACACTAATGGTACACAGGGAAAAACAGTTTAAATACAAAACTGATATGAAACTTGATTTTCTTTTTAATACTAGTATATGATGTGGTTTCTGTAGTGAAAGGTGACGGACTTTGACTAGACCTCTTCCAGTCCTCTCTGGTGTAAAATTTAAAATATGGAGGCTTAAACAAATCTGGGGGGTGGGAGAAATCCAAACAAACAAGTAGCTGAAACTTCATTATTGAGGGTTGTTTTTTTCTGGTATGGTAGCCAGGGCCTAGATTCTGCAGCAGAAGGTTTGGCCTTGTGAGGCAAAATATACTGAAGTTCACAACCTGGGGCAACTGATCCAGACCTTGGGCCTAAACAGTCTGTAGTATTTAGCTGTATTGTAAGTTTTGTATAGACAGTTACTCACTTGGTCATTTTTAAGACTTGATGATGAAGCACTTTCATTTAAACCTACTTTTCACAAAGATAAATTGTTTACTTTTATATTCATCACCCTCATTTTCTGTATTTCCTTGTTCTCTTCTCTGTCCAGCAATTGGGTCTGTTGGAAAAGAGATCAAATACCTCAAGTAGAAATTTTTTTTATCTATGTTATTTCCTTTTTATAAGAACCCTACTTTAAAATCTTTTTGGCAGGAAGAAAATAATAGAGATGGGAAGCATCTCATAGCAAATGAACTGAAGGCCTACAAAATATTTTTTATCTATAACAAATGTTAAGTAAGGCAGATGCTACGTTAACTACACATCTGTACTGCTAGTCTGTCCCATAGAGTATCTCTGGTCTTTCAATTTGTAGGTCTACATGCAAAATAATTTTTTAAAATTATTTAGGAATTTTAATTAGGGATAATCAGGCATATTATACAAATAGTTATTTCTGATTGCAATAATATTTGTATTACAAGAATTCTCAGTTGTTTTTATATTAATTATATTGACTAAAATTAAAATGATGGAAGCTTATAGCCTCTTGACGATGTTTTAGTATACATAAAGTAAGACACATCTGTTGATGAAGCTGTAACGACTCCTCTAAATAATGCCATAGCAAAATGGTCTCCAGTCTGATGAAGATTCTTGAAATCATAGAATCACAGAATGGCTCAGGTTGAAAAGGACGTTGAAGACTATCCAGTTTCAAGCCCCTGCCATGGCAGCAATGCCACCCACTAGGTCAGGTTGCCCAGGGCCTCATCCACCCTGGTCTTGAACACCTCCAGGGATGGGGCACCCACAGCTTCTCTGGGCAACTTGTTCCAGTGCCTCCCCACCCTCTGAGTTAGGAATTTCCTCCTAACATCTATTCTAAATCTTCCCTCCTTTATTTTAAAACTATTCCCCCTTGTCTAATCATTGTCTGCCCATGTAAAAAGCTGCTCTTCAAATGTCCTGAGTTTATAAAATTTCTTAAAAGCAAATTGAAAATAACCCATGTTAGTTACATTATTTTCTGGGAAAGCTGTTAAAAATAACTTATCAGGTAATGCTGATGAACTGTGGAAAATGCATTTCAAACTGTAATATTGGCACAAAATAGTGAAAAATTGCTCAATTAGCTGAAGGGCACAGGGCTTTGTCACTGACCTCTGGCAATCCTCTTTGATTAGGGGCACATAAACAAGTTACTTTGGGCCAAACAGCTGTGCAAACTTGACATATTTCAGCTTCTTGGTAGTATTGCCAAATAGCCATTCTTACCCCAGGCTCAGATTTCATGCTACACCTGACCACTGATTATTTGGCAAAAGGGGCATGCATAACATGTCTTAACCTGTTGGGCCTTTTCAACTCTCTCCATCTCTTTCCCACATTTTTGAGGGAGAAAAGGGCTGTGCTCCTGAGAAGACCAGCAGAAGAGCCTGGCTGGTGTTCTGCACTCATCCTATTTGGTTACTTCTCCCAAAGGAGAGAAGCCAAAAAGCAAAATATCAGGCAGTGTAAACTTAAGACAATGCTAAAAGCATAAATCTTCCTTGATTAGCTGGCTTGTTTTTAAAGAAATGTAAATTTTTTTTCACTGGTGTAGACTGATGTAGCTTACCCAGGAATGTCAGAAGCAAGCCTGGTTCCTAGAAGCTTCTTTTCTCTCCCAACTTTTTTTCATCCATATCCTCAGTATGAAGTAGATTTAGTGATATCCTTCAGGAGTACTATGGACAGACTGTGGCTCTGTCATCTGCGCTCATTCTGTTGTAGCAGCAAGAAAGCAATTTCAGCTGTGGAGGCAGAAATGAATTTTGCAACCTCAAACCTGAGGGAATATCTAATTATCCCTGGAGGGTGGGCATGCTTGGGTAGTGTCAGTAACCGGTGCTGCTGAAAGAAAACGGATTTTTTTAAAAAGGCTTATTTCTCATACACAGTATAATCCGACCACGGTATACTCTGACATCAGCAACAAAAGTTACCTGGGTTCTGCAGAACTTCTGAGGCCTGTTTTCTGGCAGCACACTGCTGCATTAGGCAGGAGCTACTGATCCTATACTGTCAGACATCACTGGCAAGAAGATTAGACGTGTGTTGTCAATAGCGAGGAGCTGGCAAGCCTATGGCAGAAGAACAAGTCTGCAGGGAGGGGTTTTGCTTGAGCCTGCCATAGTCAGGCAGGCTCAATAGCTTCTAATTCTCAGGATAAAGCAAAGGAGAACAAACAGTTCCTTAATAATGCGGTCTTGAGACAGTGATTCCACACCAAGCTGGAAAGCTGTTTCACACTATAAAGAATTGGGGATGGCTTTGTGAAAACTAAAATGTGAACACCATCATTTCATCTAAGTGCATCACCAAATGCTGAAAATTCTGAAGTTTTAAATCTGAGGCAGGGTTGGGATTATATGTCACAGTAATTCTAAGTGAGGGTCACTCTGGTTTTTAGCTCTATCATGAATGTGATGAGCTTTATTTCTTCCTGTAATCATCTCTTTGGTTTGGTACAAGTGACACCTGGATCCAGCAATTAAATATTTATACTGGGCTGCTTTATGCCATGCTGGTACATGTGTATCGGAAAGAAAAGGAGGAAATAGTCTCCTGTAAAATCAACTTGAGAATATGTTGAAAAAGAACTCTGAACAGAGCTAGGGAATAGCATATGGCCAGCGTGCTAACTGCAAAACTGCATTTCTCTGGCTTTGCTGACAGAAGAGTCTGCACAGAGTAGAGCTCTCTCTGGGATGGCTGGTGAGCATTCTTACAGCTAAGCTTCAGGGGGGAGTTTATGTGAGGGCCAAGTAAGTTGCATACAAAGGCTGGAAAAGAATTTGAAGTGTGGTAATTTTTTAATATGTTTTGACTTCATTAAGGTTGATGTTTTTACTCTCATATTTTGATTATGTGCATGATTAAACACCTAAATGCTTGCTGTCTTTTTGTTTTTATTCCTTTTTAAGAGTATTTTATGTTTGGGTTTGGTTTCTATTTGGACAGAATGAAATTTAATAACAATATACTTAAATCTTAGCCAAGTTACTTATATATTAAAAAATAGGGAGGAGGTTCTTTTTGTTTATGTATCCAGTTCATTTAAGAAACCTTATTTTCAGATTATAAATTCTTAGCGCCTTCTTGCAATCAAAAAGCTTGAATATGGTAAAGTAGGCTGTTCAGGAACCAAACTATATAAGCAAAAGCACAACTTGGCAGAATACTGTTTCCCAGTTATTCCTCAAAGGTATATACCCCTGTAGAGCTGTGAAAGTGTGATACTCTCTGTCAAATTTAAAAAAGACAGTGAACAGTGTAGCTCATTCATTTGTTTTCATGCAGCCTTATATTTTTTCTTGCCTGTGTTTTCAAGTCTTTATTGTTATTATGGCTTTAAGAGTAAAGGCAGCAGAAATCATACCTGAATTAGGTTGTCTTATCTGGAGCAACTCAAAATAAAAACTACTGGGTTGTCTTATGTAAGCAACTCATGGCAGCTGATCCCCATTGACAGTTTAGAATTATTCAAACTGTTCTTGATTATTCAGGTTTCATCTTAATGAAAATAGAGGTCATTCTGTTTAACTGGACTTTCTCATAAGTAAAATGAAAGTCTATTTAAATATTTGTAGGAGTACAGTTCTAGCTTTTAAGGGATTATCTACAGAATATATTTAAAGACATTTTTAATTGGTATCTAATATCAAGATTGGACAAGATTTGCATTTAAATTTGGCATCTCTGAAGAAAGGTCTCACAGAAGGAACTGTTTTGGAGTTGTTATTGTGTTTGTTTTTTGAGGGTAGATTGAAAAAGCTGTCGTTCACATGGTTCATGCATAGCAAGATTGCTTGCTTTCTCTAATGTGATGTAATGTGATGCTACTTCCTTCAAACCAGTCGAAGACCTCTTCACTGCGTATTTTTTCAAAGTATACATTTTTTCATGTGTTTTCTAGTATAACTAAGGTGTCTAGCCTATTTCTGTCTGGTTGAAAGCCACTTTTTCACGTGTATGGAAACTGTATAGATTGGGCCTTTAGCACTGAAGGAGAGTATTCCAGCTGCTTCCTCTAAGGTCCGCCTGACACTGGTTTATCTGCTTTATCATAGAAAGAAATGCCTTAGAGGAAAAAAAAAAATGCATCACTTTTCAGTTGTGAAACTACAGGGATTTGTATTGGCTAATGATCTGTTTCCAAAAGTGTTGTATGAATCTGCCCTTTCAATCTTGGAATATTAAACTTGCCTTATTTTGGGGCAAATGATGCCCAAATTCTTCTCGTTTAGATTTTAGGTGCACATACGTATCAGTGCACTGACAAGTGCAGAAACTGTATGGAGAGGAGAAGTGTTCAGACTGTTTGTGCTTTCTTATTTCCAGCCACTGAACAGGCAGGTCAGGGGAAGACAGACTATCAGATGCACAAGTTCTTGGTTTTCCTTCCCCACTATGGTATAACTATGTAGGGATTCCCATAATTTGGTATGAACCTTGGGTGACTCATGTTTCCATTGTCTCCCTTACAAGAATGAGAATGAAGTAGTGCTGAAAATAGAGCACTGAAATCTTAAGTGTGCTGGAGTCAATACCTAAAGTTCATCCTCATTTCAGTGTGATAAGGATTTCACAGCATCTTAGGGGAACATCTTGACTGTTATATACTGGTATATGTTCCGTAATGTTCTTTGTACCTGAGCCTGGATCTATTGGCTGGTCTTCATTAAAGTAATCTAGGAAACTTAGGCAGCTGACCTTAAAAGTTAGTCTCAAATGGATGTACTGCTTATGTATTTAAAAAAAAAAAATGTAATAGTTAAAATGCTTAATACATACTAAATACTAACAATAATAATACATATACTAACTTTTTGAAATAAGTTATGATACAGGTATGATTAACAGAGAAATGTCACTTCTTAAATATTCACTTGTTTACGTTCCATTTTAAATTGTAAGAGATAATCCTCTCATGAACTCATACAAAGATAAATATGCAGTGTATAATAGTCTATCCATGCTCTGGACTGGAAGTCAGGATATTTGCATCCTATTCTGGTCTGTGAAATTTTAAAGCTTCCCATCAATATTGCTGCACCTCAGTATGATACACATCCTTAGGAAACCAAGCACCAGTGTTTCTACTGGTCATACTTACCATCTGTATAACATACTGCTTGGCTGTGTATGTCCATGTCTTGCTTCAATTTTTGAGGAGGAGGTTAATGTCCATCTATTTAGGAAAAAAAGCATGAGAGTGTATTTTGTCATTTTACTAGAGATTCCAAGCAAGTTATAGCCAATTTTTTTCAGATGTTAATTGAGGTGATGCGTTCATTTGATCTCAAAAGCTCTGTTATAAGTAACCAAGTCTTATCCTCCATCCAGTCCTTCCAACTGAATCAAGAACTTTGAGTAGGAAATAAAGGTCTCAACACCAGATACTTTCTAGCTGTATAGATACCTGAAGTTTCTGTTAGCAAATTGTGGCCCAAGAATGTAGAAAATGTGGCAAAGAGCTGAAGCTATTTGTTTCTGTAGTTTAGCGATAGTGTAGAAAATCATCTAAAATCTTCAGTTTAGTTCTTTTTATTAAAAAATAAGATACAAAGAATGGGAGAAATAATGCTGATAACTCTCTTTAATGTGTTTTGTATTCTAAAGCACAGAAGGCAGTTTGTTTCATAATAATGGAAAATTGTATCATGCAGGTGTTTTCAAATGCAATAATCAAACCTCAGCAAAATAGTTCAAACATGCTGTTACTGGAGTGACTAGTTAGTGTTGTGGGTGATGGGGAAGAGATTCTGATTAGGAAGTCCCATAGGCAACTGGGGATAAAAGAACAATGTCAGCAGCATCTTAACTAGCTGAGAAAAGTCTTTGTGCCCAACATGCTGCTTCTTGTACTTCAATAACGAGTCATCAGCTGATAGTTCTTTTGACAACCAAGTGTGTTTAAAGGTGATTAAAAATGCGAAAAGTGTGCAACATGCTTCAGCCATAACTTGTGAGGTTTCTTCCTCATGTTTTAGGAGACTGTTTATTCACTACTAGCTAGATCGTGCGAGTTAGAGGAAGAATATGGACCCCTTGTGCAAGAATGCTGATTTTATAGCTTGTTACATATTCCCCTCTCGTAGAAAGTATCCAAAAACAGACAAGCAACTAACTCAAAAAATAAAAACCCAAAGAGAAAAAAGTCCAGGTTTACCAGAATACATCGTGTCTTAAAGCCACTGGAAACACAAATCTGTATGACAAGAGCATGCATGAATGTTTGGCCAAGCATTGTGGACTTTTGATACAAGAAACAGACAAATTTAGCATTTGAATACCTGAAGATTCAATTTGATAAGGGATGCTAGGGACTCACTTTAAGAATTTCTCAACCATCAGTCCTACATACCGAATCCTACTCTTTAAATACTTTATTTTATTTTTATTGTTCAGTTTTCCAGAATGACCTTTTACATGAAGGTTCCACTTACTATTAATTTGTATGGAATGGGAAAATAAACAAACACACACCTCCAACTCAAAATTAAGTGGCTGCTGGGTGGAGGATGATAAACTGTAGAACGATTGCTACTAAATCGGCAGGGGAATGTGCGTGTCATGGCAGGTACTTGTACCTCCTTTTGTGACATGAGTTAGGAGAGCAAAAGATGAGAGGGTCCTTAAGAAGGACTGCAATTTAGAGAGCAAGGTGGCTGGGAGTGTTAGAGAATTTCTGGTCCAGGTGTAAGGTGTCTCTAAAATGCCAGCGGAGATTCACTGATGCAGGAGAGTAGCAGATGTCTGGCTCTCTAAATGTGCAAAATTAGAAGCCAGGTTCAAGGTGACCACTGGGAAATTCCTAATCCTCTGAAGAATCTATTTTCTTTTGTGAGAAGCAGCCGCCATCTTCTTAAGGTTTGCAATGTAAGAATGCGTCGGTGGTGTTTGCCCAGAAAATGACTGGGCCAATTGGATTCTCACTGGAAATCTAGTTCAGTGAGAGCTGATATGAAACTGCAAAATATTTCTGTGGAAAAATTGGAAACAAAGAATCTTCTGATACAGCAAAAAATGTGATTATGATATTCTGAATATGCAACTTGGAAATTTGCAAATCAAATATGTGGGTATTTAATTGAAGAATAGTGGTTGGGTGAAACAAGAAAGTTAAGCAAAAATGTACCTGTTTCAACACGCATCATCTAACCGTCAGTCATGAGTCTGTCAAACTTGTATTATCTTGCAAGGTACTAGAGATCTTCAGTATTTGCGGCCAGAATACTGTAAATATTCCATAATTCTTTTCCAAAAGGGTGGAATGGAAGAGCAAGTAGCCTGTCTTAAGTGAAAGCTCATGGGACTTGCTGGTTCCCTGCCATGCATTTCAAGGACTGATAAGTTTGATTGCCCTGGCACCTTACGGGTGAAGTGGGGATGTCTGGAGTTTTATACTCCCTGATAACACTTGGCCTAACTTTATGAGGACTTTGTGGAATATCCTTATCTTTTCTGGAACAGTTGAGGCTACTCCCAGAATTAGGACAAGCACAAGTAGTTGTTCAAATTTGGGCAATTGGCTATTTAATTTTTTCCAAAATAAAACTGAAATACTTGGATTTTTCTGAAACTATATTTTTCACACTGGCTTTTTTAATTAAAGGAGGGGGGAGCAGGAGTGACGTCCTATTCTGTCTCAGATTGTGAAGGAAATCTGACTCAGCAGCACAATGGAAATTACAAATTTATCCAGCATTCCTGGCTACTAAGATGTAATTGTGCATCTAAAGCTAACGGGATCTCCTTAAGGCACCAAATGACCAATACTGTCTTCTAGACATTTTTATTTCAAAGACGAAATATTGGTATTCTGTAATAATGTAAGTACAAAAATATTGCTTAATATACCCTAGTAGAACTTGTTTGTGTTATGGTAGTAACCTAGTATGCTATTTGTTGTGATTACTAACTCTTAACAAGAACAGTGTGTGCTGTTACCTATTTTATTAGTTATTTTTCCAGCTGCTACTTTTCATTTAAAATCTCTCTTCAATCATCTGCAACATTGCTGCTTTTTATAAAGTAACAAAACACTATGCACTATTTTTTTGATTAAATTTAGTTGTGTTACACGTATAGCTGACAGGCTAATAACTCATCCTATGATATTAAATAAACATATTTTCCTCCCATCATTTTCTCATAAGTCCTATACTTGTTTCGTATATCCAGACGAGTCCTTTTGAACTTTGCATTTGTTGTTTTAAAATATAAGTGCGTGTTTTATTGGGGACAATGATATCCTGGTAAGTCATTTTGGCTTAATTGATTTCACACAAGAGTCATGGGATCTAAATATGCAAACAGACAAGTTTTCTGGCTTCAAGTCCGATTGAACTAAAATACAGGAGTGCAAACTTTTAGATCATGGAATTGAGCAACTGTTTTCCCATTTATGTTGTTATATACAACTGAATTATAGATTGTTGTCTCGGTGACCTTTGGAATTATCACCGAACCAAATTCTTTTGGTTTGTGAATTGCTATGCAAATGTAATTATGTATGTGTTATGCATTTTTCCTAGTTCTTTAAATTAACATTAGTTCCTCATTACTCCATGTTCTATTTTGCGTTAGGTTGCTGGTATTATTTTTGTTTGGTTCACTCCTTTCTTTCCTGCACAACAACATGTAATTGAGTATTTATTAAGGTTTTATATGCTATGACATCTTCCCACGGTCCAAGCTTCATTTGTTGTAATTGCTAAGAACAAAATATAGTTGTACAATAAACTAATTGTGATTTGATGTAAAAACGCTGCTGTGGAAAAATGCAAACATCTGCTGACTCCTTCAGTTTCCCTTCTCTTTAAGACTAAGGAGGAAATAAAGAATCCATATTCTCATGCTAGCTTCTGTACAAGTTGACAAAATATTTAGACAGCTTGTTCCCAGGGAAATACACATGCTAGAAAATGAGATGAACATTTTGATGGATCTGATAATGAATACATATTGAGAGCACAAATCACTGAAGGCATCCAAACAACTGTCCAGCCGAATGAGCTGCAGCACAGAGACAAACAGTGGATTGAAATTGCCTGGCATCCTTTTCCAGAGCACACCTTCCAACAATTCAAGCTAGCTGGGGCCACTTGTCCATTCCCTGTAAACAGTAGGAAATAAACCCAGAAAGTTCTGGTTATCGGTCACAGCAGAGGAACTCTTCTTGGTTCTGGCTTAATTTTGCTCTGCCTTTTAGAGCTTTTATAGTTGTCTTAGCAACTCTAAGTGAAGGATGACAAAAGCACTAACTATAATTAGATAATTACATTTAGTACAAAAGCAAGCTACTAGATATAGCAGCTGGAGGCCTGATTTGTAAAACACATTTAAGTGTTTTCTATAAATGAATTGATGGCAGAGCTACTTCTGGTTTGCCCCAATCCAATGGAGAGAAGAATCTATTCCGTGGCTGTTTAACTGCAGAAGAATTGCATAATCCCTTCTGGAATGCCAAATAGCATGCTGGGCTATGGATGCGAAGGGAAGAATCTTTCTGGGTTTGTTTATTTTTTTTTTCCATTCACCCTTTTGGAAGTCTCTTTATTATGCCATCAATTAAATTTTCAACTATATATATTTTTTCATGAAAGCATTTCCTGTTTTAGTTGAAAATCTATAACATTTCAGAAAAAAAAATAGGCAACTAGAGATTTTCAAACATTTTACCCCCTCAAAGTAATTTTTTTTAGCTTTGCAATATTTTTTCTGTGGTTTAGATAAAATATCAGTGTTGAAAAAGAATGCTTTTTTCTATGTAAAGGTGCTTTCCTTTAATATATCCCTAACTAAAACATGAAACAAAAATCTGTTTTATTCAGAGTGATTATGGAAGAAGAAAAGTTATAAAATCTGTCAGTTACACATAAATCTGTTGTCACAGTCACATATTTACCGCATTACAACATGTAAGAGTTCATTACTATAAACGTGGAATAGGAGTTTATTTTTGCTCTGTTAATGGTAATAAATTCTTATATTCTTTTAATCATAGAATTTTCTCTTTTTTCAGGAAACCTTTGAAAATTATTCTGAAGCCTGATCAGTATTAATATCACTAATAAAATGGTTGTTCCTAGCCACAAATTCTTTGTGATCAATCCAGACAGAATGCTTGTTTCTTCCACAAATTTTTCTTTAGACTTAAAAAAAAAAAAAAAAAATTTGATATGCTTTTTCTTTTTTTTTCCTGCTCAACATTACAGACATTACATACCATAGAATCATATGATATGACCTCTTTCCTGAAAGACATTAACTTTGATTCTGTTTGGTGATATTATTGGTTAGTGATGTTTTCAGAATAATGTGTAACTTTCCAATCTGCAGTACAATCATATTCTTCTTTTGTTTTAAAGATGCTTAATAACCAAGTTAAATGTTACCCCTGTTGCCTGTAAATTAGTTCTGCTATTTCCTCAGCTGTAAGTTGTTATAACTCTGGTCACTACATTGTTTTAATTTTTCAATTTCTCTTGCCCTGTGTTTCTTTGGGTTTGAATTCTTGTTTTCTGCTCTCGTTACATAACTTCCCAAGCTATGTAGCCACTCAGTTATTTGATTTTTTTTCCTTTCATCACAACGTTGCTGTGTTCAGTAACACAGTAATCTTTTGTCA
This sequence comes from Cygnus olor, assembly GCF_009769625.2. Taxonomy (NCBI): domain Eukaryota; kingdom Metazoa; phylum Chordata; class Aves; order Anseriformes; family Anatidae; genus Cygnus; species Cygnus olor. The sequence continues at coordinate 11,361,481 of NC_049184.1, read as the reverse complement.
GATGAATTGAAATTTAGACTACCTATGAGATTAATGCTGTCTTCGTGCACAAATACATCAATTTTCTTTAATTTGAATGTAACTTTAAGATTACTTGGATATTGGAGATCTTGCAAGAGGCTGAAGCTCTATAACGTGTAATTCGTATAATTAGATTACAGATCTGTGATGATACTACAGCAAGTGAAATCTGTTCCAAGTTTCTCATGTGTCAGCTAAGATTATTTCTGTATTTTATGGATCTTTCTGAAATGTTCAGACCAAGATCTGTGTTAGTAAGTAGAGAAATCTTGCAAAGCTTTTTCCAACCAGCTGAAAGGAAATAATCAGAAACTTGCAACTTAGTGATTGTGATATAAGATTCTTCTAAATGAGATCGTATTTTCTCTTTTCATAGGTAATGAGCTAGAGTCCTTCAAAGACCTCACTGCCCTGTTATACGTATATGAAAACAATTGGTTTCAGTAGAGAACCTGAAGCTCTAGGAACATTCTCTGTCATGCGTATAGAGAGACTCTTGCAGCTGCAGGTCAGAATGGAATTGTCACTGCTCAGTCCAGCATCACTCTGTTCCATTTCATCTTCTGCAATTATGTTTGGTTTTGTTGTTGTGTTTTCATCATACCAGCAGCTTCATTTTGCTGTATATTGCTGCAGGGTGCTTTCAGAGTGATCGCTGTCAGTTTTAACCTCATAGTCCTGGGATTTTTTACCCATGATTTTACCTTCTGATTTTTAACCCATGTTCTTTGAAAGCAAGTTCTTAAATTCATTTAATTCAGAAGAAATTTTGCTGGCAATTTTAATGTGAACAAGATGAACAATTTTTTTTTTGAAGAGAGGCTGACATGCTTTCATTTCTAAAATTTGTTTCATCTGTGCTGAGCATAGAGAAGGAACGGTTTCCTACAGCCTTGTTTGTGGTTTTTTTTCTTTCCAAAAACTTGATTTGGGTGTAACTGATGCTGTCTAAAAAAATTACTTCACTCTCCTTCTGCCTGCACGTCATCTTCAGGCCTATGCTATCTGGTTTTCATTGTACCCTTTTGTGTTCCTTCCTGCCCAACCTTCGTACTCTGCATGAAGTAGGGAAAATAGTGTAACACCACCTATGCACTTGGAAGTGCAATGGGTACTGTTGCAAGGTAGATTCATGTTTTCTTGCCACTCAGAGACAAAAATCTCTGATAAAGCTAAAGCAAGTTGTACCTTTCAGTCCTATAAAGTTTCAGGATCTAAGTTTTAAGATCTGGGCTCAAGTACATTAATTTAGCATTTTACTCCAGCCTATTCAGACATGGAAAGTTGTGTTTAGGAAGCACTGTAAGTGAACGTCATTCAAAAACACTTATTACATGTGACGTTCACCTTCATGGTTTGTGGCTGGCTTCATAACACAAACTGCTTCTGGTTTCTGGTTGTCTGATGTCATGAGAATTGTTTGTGACATTTTGGAAGCATCTTACATGATGGCTGATTCGCCAACCTTTGAATTTTTAGTCTAAATTTGATTCAAATGTGCAGTTAATTGGGATTATATTTTCAGTGTCAAACTGTGAGAAGGGTTGTATTAAGCTCCGAAGAAAATGAATAGACTGTCTCTGAAAACAAGCAATGCTTCGCTTCCAGGTTTCTATTAGATGTTCCCTTTTCTGTTCGTTAGTGGGATACTCCAGGCTAGTTCAGTTGAGCTCAGCTGTTCTTTGTCACTTTAATTACCATAATCAAAAGGCTGAACTCCTTGTGTGTTTGAGAAGGGGAAAACTTTTAATATCCTGTTTAACCTTTCACTGGTTTTAATATTTCCCTGAATGGAAGTTAAGTGAAGGCATCTGGCCTGTTTAGTTTCAGTAAATAATGGAAATTCTCATTGACATATTAATTATACTGAAATTGTGACTACTATAAAATTTAAACAAGAAAGAATCTCCATACCTGATCTTGGGAACTCAGGTTTTTTTTCAAGTAAAATCCCACCTCGGGGTGGGGGGGTGGGTAGAGGGATAAAATAAAAATTCAATGCTGAAGTTTATCTGGGGGGTGGGAAGGGGAACCGAAGTTTTTTTTTTTTTTTCTACAAACACCAGTTGGTGTTGTAGCAGGCTATGCCATGCTACATTCAGCATATAAATCCCATAAGATTTGTACAACAGAGTTTATAATTCTTCCAGTCTTCTAAGGTTCTGAAATCAAAACTTGGTGGCTTTCTGTGTGACTTTGGCAAATTGCACAGAATGTGCATTGCCTCGGATAGGGCACTGGCATATTAATAGTATGGTAGCTTGCTCTAAGCAAGTCAGTTACTGTGCATAGTATATTGCTTATGTGTTGACACTAAGGGTTGGATCTAGTCTTCCTCACCTAGCTCAAGTATATCTGAATGAATTACTAGGTAACTGTTCTCTAGACATAGTTTTTCCTGCAATCTTCATTTCTGTGTCCAGTCAAGAAGTCCTCAAGAAGCCTAAGTACACTTACTGTCCTAACAGAAGTTTTGTCCATGCGTGGGCAAATGGACCAAAAGCAGGACCACACGGCAGGCATGAAACAAATCAGTCTCCAAGCAAATATCCCAAGTTTAGCTTTTGCTACGACTGCTGTAGGTGTTTCTATGCCAAGCTGTCAAGTGGTAATGTATTCTGAAAACACACAAGATTAAGAAGATTGGGTTGCATAAATCTGCTTTTGAGTTTGTGCTTTCCGTTACAGTGAAGACAGTCTGTGTGTCCCCTCCCAGGCTGATTAGAGGATAAATATTTTGACGGCTATGAGATTCTCAGAGAATATAGCTATGAAGACCAAATAAGTATTTCTGAGATCATAGATATCTTGGGAATCTATCTACCTATTAACACCAATAAGTGTAGCATGTACTTGCCATATAGTCATCCAAAACAAGGAAGAAAAAAGAAGATGCTGTCCTATACCTGTCTAAAGGAGTTACTTTCCAGCAACCCTTGTTTTTGCTGCTTCCTCTTCCGTATTGGAAGATCTCCAGAGAGTCAGCTTAATTTGCTAAACTTTCCAAACCTGATAGCAATACCAGTATCCTTCTGGGACCTGATACATTCTGGAATATATGAATAAAGAATGTAATATATGAATCAAGAACATCATAAGAAGAATCAAGAACATCATAAGTCATAAGAAACTACTTAACATTTTTAAAAAAAAAAGTTCTAATATGATGGAATCTTAAAATAGTTATTTGTCAATTGTGTCATTTCCCAGAATTACTATTACCTTGACCAACTTGAAAAAATTGAGAGATTATCTATAGGACCAATTTACCCAACCTTGAGGAACTGCTAAGAGTCCTTGTGGTCATTTGATGCTGTCAAAACAGGTTTTGATGACAGCTGCTTATTCCTAAACATGAAATGCCAACTTTGGTAAGGGATACTTGTTACCAGGCTGAAGGTGAAGTAAAGAAGCTCCCTCATGCGAGCCGTATTCTCCTATCTCTTTTGTGAAGTTATTTTCCACATGGACCCAGAAATGAGGCAACTAGCCAGAATCAGAGAGGAAGTTTGTCTGTGTTACTCTCATTCAATTGTCTTCACTACCATCAACATAATGTAAGAAAGTGGCTAGTCAATGACACATCTTTTCATGTGTGCACTCAGGTATTGTAACAGTGTGCAATGCTCATATAAAATTGGCACATTTATTTATTCTGTGAAGTTCTACTGCTCAGTTTTGATAAACTGACTTCAAGTGTCTGTTGTACAAAAGTGAAAACAAGCTAATAAATTTCCTTCTACCTGTAGCTTGTATGTGGATAGGAATTAAATTGTTTAATTTCTTCAAAGGGAGATAGAGCTGCAGCATGTCTTCATCTCTGCAGCATTAGTCATCTGCCAAAGCACTGCAGGCCTGTGTAGATGTTTAAATTACAATAAATATTTATAATGGTATGATACGACAACTCCATAAATAGCTAAATCCTGCCTAAAGATTCAAGCAAATTATTATTATTTTTTTTTTTCCCACTGAGAAGATGTGATTACAGGTTTTCTGAGGCAAAGATGAATGGTAGAAGTGAGTCATAGGAAGCAGAGTTAAGAAATAGGATTAAAAACCATAGTGCAAGGATTAAAAACCATAGTGCAAGTTGCCAGAATTATCTTGAGCTTAATGCTCATCAGTCAGTCATAAAACATGAGTTGGCTGTTGCCCTCCCTGTGGTACTGAGGACAGAGATCAAAGGAAGACCCTCTACATCTTCACAGAAAAGCCCAGAGGGGTGCAGAGTATTACCAAGGTGAATCCCCTAGAGAGTAATGAAATTGGAATTTCTTTAGCCACAGTTTAAAGGTTAATGTTCTTGTGATGAATGATATGACAGCATATAAATTACACTCTGCTCACTTCTCGGTGTTGGGCTTTGTTTTTTTTATAATTGCCCAACTGGCCTTTTTTGTGTAATTTGTTTACTGACATGATAAAGCACAGAACTGTCTTGATTTGTTTATTGTCAGTGCATGAGCCAAGTTCTATTTCTTCAAAATCTGTTTAAAAATAAAAACAACAAAAACTCTTAAAAAAAAAAAATATAAAATGTTGTGATGCAAAACAGGAAAACAGCAGTTTCCTAGAGATTCGTAAAGGTAGGATTTAATTTGTTATGTACCTAATAAACTTTGTAGGAAAAAGGAGAACAGTTGAAGGTAGTAAGCTTAGTTTGTAAAGTTCAGAATGTATGTGCTAAAATTGTATTCTAAGGGCATAAATTTCTTAGCTTGTATTTCATACCTGTATCTATAGCAAGTTCTTGACTGCTAAATATCACTTGTAAAAGGAGCCTGTAAATCCCATTCACTAGTGGGTTACAGAGACCTTATGCCATCTGTTTTTATAGGACCAAATTTTGCATGAGACATTTTGATACAAAGCACTTTGCCAGACATGGGAAAAGTATTTTCTTTGCTGTGTTGAGTCTCTATTTAATAGCTCTTTAATTTGATCTTAAATGAGACATGGGAAAAGTCTATGCTCAGAGAGCATATTTATTAAAATATTTTATTCTTACTGTGTAAGCTTGGGCTTCCCTCATTTGAAATGTTATTTGCTCAGAACAGACAAGATCTGGAAGGCCACCTTATCAGTCACTGATCTTAATTCCTCCTGCAGATCTCCAGTTCCGTGTTGTAGACCTCCTGCCTGTACAATTAATTTTCCTTCTGTTGACATTTATCTAATTTGTAATCCCAATTGGAACAGGGTCAACATGAGCAGGAAACTGTTCTGAACATGGTGGTATTACCAGTGGTGGTAATTTCTTGTACACTTGTACTCCTGTTCTTTCCCGTGCTAACTGCATTAAAGGCATTACCTAGGTCCCTGGCCTGTCGTTATCAAGTGTGTCTCACATCCCTTACAAAAAACTATCCTGTTTTCTTTGGTTACCCGCAAAATAACCCCACTCAATCCCCATGTCCCCCTGGAGTTCCCCACTGGCAGATGGGCAATAAGCTCTTACTGCTCTGGTTCCTTCCACGCTGTGCGTTCTGACCAGTCTCTTAAGTGCTCCTTCTTACACAAAACTAATTTCTGGAATCTGTGAGTAGAAACTGGTTTCCACAAACATTTAAAAGCAATTTTTTTCAAGATCTCTACTGCTTTATTAATTCTGGTTAAATTGCCTAGAAATCTAGGGTTGGTAATATATACGAACAGCACAATTGGTGCATTCTCTTCTTTTTTTAAAGACGACGAAAATAGAGAGGTAGCATACATTAGAAAACACAATTTACTTTTCAAGACTTTCAAAAAAAATAGGTTTGCTTTTAAAATTACAGGGTTTTAGAGTAATAAATATTAAGGTTTTCAGTTGCCTTAAAAGTGTATATCTTCTTCCTGCAATTCCAAGTGCTAGAAATTCTGGTTGTACTAGGCAGTATTGTAAAATCCAAATTATTTATTTACTTCTGTGTTGTTTGTTTTCATTTGCTTTTAAATCTTACTCAGCTGAGCCTGTGGAAGGCTAGCCACAAGTTTGTTGCTTTTTTTTTCCTATATTTAGACTTTTTATAAAAATGACTTCCCTTTAATAAAGAATCTTATCAGTGTTGAGGTTGCTTGAATTAACAATATGGGGTTTCATCCCTTCCCAGCCTTCCCAGTACTGTGTCTTCTAGCTCTGGCATTTTCTGCTGTGTTCTCTGCTGGTCTGTGTCTATCCGCCTCCTGCTTCCCACAGTAGAATATCCCCACTTTGTTTGGCCTGCCAGGAGGCTTATGCTAATTGATGAGGCATCCGAGAGATGACAGTGGCTTTGTGAAGTACATTTCACCATTACTTTACGTTCTGTTCATTGTTTCCATCTGTGAAATAAGAAAGGAGTCTCAGGAGTAAACTGATACAAATCCTAACTCTTAGCATAAGCAACTCTCTTGAAGCATGGGACATTTATCCTTAAGTGTTTGTCTATCCTGTAAACCAGTTATCTGGTATCTGGAATAGTTTACCTACAAAACTAAGCTAAAAGATTTTTATAAATGTTCTTGCTTTGCTTTAGTCTTTGCTTCTCACAAAAGATGCGGAAAGTACCGTAAATATGTGTTACACCATAACTGCTAAATTACTGTGTTACTTTCATATCCCAGAATGAAGAAACATTTGTATTAGCAGTGACTTTTTGGCATGGTAACCTTCCAAATCTTACTAATTTCCTGTGCTTCATACCAGCAATAACCCGTTGAGTTCTGATTACCTAACCTCAGCTACTTAATTCGTGCAGAGAAAATGCTGTTAGTTTAGAAACCAAAGTATAATAAAAATAAACCTGCTCAACTAATGAGTTTACTGTATATCATTCTCAGCAGGTCATTGGCCTGATGAATGTAAATCTGTTAAATGGACAGATGATAAAGAATGTAATTTCTAGACAAAGTAAGAATTTATATCAAAAACAGCATCACATTAATGAAAACATGGATTACTTCTAATTTAAATTTACCAGCAGGAAATTAACTTGAATAATTTATTATTTTTTTTATTGTGCAGAAACTTAAAACACTGATAGCTTCTACTTTAATGTAGTACTTCTATCATACACTGTGTCCTTTTTGCCTTGAAAACTCATAGGAAAAAGTAAAGAAAGGAAAGGCTTCTCTGCAGGTTTTCAATATATAATTTCAATCAGATTGTGCCATTGTTAGTGGAAAAGAAGTGGGAAACAGGATCCGGTTTGCCTCCCTGGTAGGTATTTGCAATGGCTCTATAGTCCTGGTTATAAGACATGGAATATGCTCACACTGTGAAATATCTTGTGCGTGGCCAAGAGCCTCTGTGTTTGTCCATCCTGACAGGCTCTGTTGTGTTGAAGCAATGATCTCATCTGCATATGGAACTGCAAGAACATCCTCCTTCTCTGAAGTGGCATTAAGATAACACTTAAATATAGTTAGCATCAGTTATATTAAAGGTTAAGAGAGCATTAGTTCATATTCCTCTGAATTGTAAGTGCAGTGCACTTGCTCTCCATTTTGTGGTATGGAAGGTCATTACAATTATTGTCATTACAATTCTGTATGTTGAGTATGTTCTGTTCTAGTTGTACCTTGTTTAGTCCTCAGAAGTTTATTTCCTTTGTAAATTGTGGACTATCGACAGTTTACAGAGATATCCAACCAGTAAGAGAAAGTGAAGGCTCAGAGCAAACTGAAAGCATTAGGTGCTGGTACTCTATCTTTTCGTATTCTTAAAATAGTAGAATACATTGTGTTCTGAAACAATTTCAGTGATTATTTACCTATAAAGAAGTATGCTTGGTTATTCTAAGTTCGCGTACAATGAAGGGCTGCATGTTTTAATTGGCTCTGTTAGTTCTCTGAAATGTAAAAGTAGCAATGTTATGACTGCATTTCAAGGTCTTTGTGTATGTATATTTTCATTTAATCTAATCCCTTTTTAGAAACCATGGAACCATAAAAACATTTAAGCTGGAAGAGATATGGGGAGGTTATCCAGACTTTGAGCTTCTGGCTCAAAGCGGGGCCATTTTGTGAGTTAAATCGGGTTGCTCAGGACCATGTCCCATTATGTTTCAAAAATCTCCAAGGATGCAGATTCCTTGCTCTGTGAGCAACTTGTTGCAGTGCTGCATCAGTTTTGCTCTGATTTTTTTTTTCCTTTACTGCAACCTCTGATTATTGTCTCTTGTCCTTTTGCTTTCAGCCTCTAAAAAGAGTTTAACCCCAACTTCTTTGTATCCCCACCCTTTAGGCAGTGAAGCATGTAGTTTGCACCTCTTTACCAGGCTGCAGAAAGCTGCTTCGCTCAGCCTTTGTACAAGCTGTGCTCCAGCCCCTTAACTTTGTTAGGGCATCTGTTAAGCTGTCTCTGCTTTGTTGGTCTCTTTTTTGCAATGAATGTCCCAAAACTGGACACAATATTCCACACCCAGACACAGTCTCACATGCCCCAAGTAGGGGGGAGCAATCATTTCCCTTGACTTACTAGCCGTGCTTGTACTCTGCAGTTAGCCTTTCTCACTGGAAGGGCTTGCTGCTGACTCCTGTTGCATTGTCTTGCACCAGAATCCAGAAACCCTTCTCTGCAGAGCTGCAGAAATGAGAACTGATTTGATTAGTTTTAAGTACCTCTTTTGTCTTAGAGACTGAATAAATGGAAATTCATTAGCAACTACTCTTGCCTATGACATTAAGCTTTGCCACAGGCTTAGGAAAGTCTTCAGGGTTTTAATACCCATTTCCAGGAACGCTGGAAAATAAGGATCAGCAGCATTCTTACACTGAAGGTCAGCAATTACGGTCTGCAAAGCAGACAGTGAAAAGTAAGCTTGAGGTAAAAAAAAGTTCTATCATTAACTGTTATTATTGGCTTTCAGTTGTTACCGGCTTAACTGAGAATGTTCATAGTACTTCCTTGTCTGGTATGTTTCCAAATTCATCCAAGCTTTGGTAATCACAGTAGTGGCTAAGGGGGAGCAATTAATTTTCTTTTCCCCTTCCCTTAATCTTAAGAATATTTTATAATAAAATTTACTTCTAGAGATGAAAAAAAAATCAACATCAAGCAAGGTGTTGTGCTGCATTTTGATGTTTGGAATTGAAATTTGAGTGATGAGTGAAAGCTGAGAGTCTAGAAAATGGGCTTAGAGCTCTGAAGTATAACATGTATCCATCTTATACTCCATACTATATACTTCATGTATAACATGTACAATGGTACATGTATATGGTTGTCAGTAAGTTTATGATTTTCTGCTTCCCATTCATTTCCTACTGGCCTAATTTCAGAAGGTTCAGAAAGCTCCCTTTTCTCTGTCTGTCCTGTCAAGCTACAGTATCTAAAAAGAAAAAGGGGGGGGGACAAATGATGCCATTGAAAATCTATGTTTATTAGGAGAACCAAGTATGCATTTGCAAGGCAAAAATGATGGCCTCTCAGTATTTGATGCAGAGTTTAATATTGCTTCTTGTCCGTGTAGGCTGTGGGGATTGCAATTCACATGGGTCTGATGCAGAGAAGGTGTGCCAAGACTGTTGTAGCCTGACCTTTATGTGACAGTGCACATTCATTTCACTTTCTTACTGTTATGCCTGATCAGGTGTTTACACTACCTAAACCAATCCTCCTGAAATAGAGCTTAGAACTGTCATAAGACATAGTACAAGACTAACTTAAATTAGATGCCAAACCTGTATGGCATCAGTGCAGCCCAGTGTCTTCAGATGGCAAAAATGTGTGAACAAGGTGCACAAATCAAATCCTAGCAAACAAACAACTTGCAGTGTGTAATCTCTGTTGTTACTGTCTCTTTGATCCTTTTTTTCCCACAGTATGGTGCTAAAAATGCGACTTTAAATAGCTTTTCTTCTTGGGAAGAGAAGAGTAAATGACCTTGCCTTTACTGCAGAGATGGTGATATGTAATGGTAGGCTTTTTTGTTAGGCTACACGATTAACTTGTCATTTTGTATTAGAATTTTACTGTGACAAAAATATAGCCTGGTCAAGTGGAAAAGTGGGTGTTTCATATCTGGCTGTGTAATCTTATTTACATTATCTGGTACTTGGGGGTATCCTCTCTGAAGTAAAATAGTATAAATAGAATTCAGTCTCAGTGAAATTATTTGTGGTTCATTTTTATTCAGCTGGTAGTTATACTTTACTATTTCATTCTTCAGTGATCCGTCAAGCAAAAGATTCAAAACCAGAAATAAAGTATTCTTTGCATCTGCACTGAAGCCAGTTCTAAAGAAATTAAATTATCTTATATCCTATTCTTAAAAGCATCATACAATCTGGCAAGGAGTATTCCTGTGGTATTCTGAGGGTTGTTTATATATTTCACATTCTTAAATATAGATAGGGCTATATATTGAAACTGTTTTGTTTTGATGGAAGGCAATGATCTAATATTGTAACTAGTTGTATCTATCAGTAAGCCTAAAAGAATCTTTGATAAATTGAGTTAACTTGCAAAAATACAAGATTGATTGGAAAAATTGATAAGTTGTTATTAAAGTCTAGAAATAAAGTATAATATTTATGTATAGTATGTATATGCAATATAATTATATATATTATATATATTACATATATATAACATAACTAATTTTCCTACTCAAAAGCAATAAAACAACTTTAAAATAATCAATAGAAACATATTCAGGAGGGCTGCAAAAACTTCAACTTCTGAAGTATAAGTTTCCTTTTTGAGTCGTTGCTGCTTCACTTTGTGTAAAGTTCATATGGAATTACATGAAGTTTATATTTTGATGCACAGGAATAGGTCTGTCATTTTCCTTGTCCTACTCACATCACTGCAGATTTTAAACTATTTTCTGTTCTTCTACAGCAGAAAACATCAATTTCTCAGCCTTCTATTTATACTTGTGCTAAACATTGTCTCAAGTTGTTTGAAAAACTAAGATCCAAACTTTCTTTAAAAAAAACGCATAACGTTAAATAATGATTTGTACAGGGACTCAGTGAAGCAATATGTTCTTTCTTCATCCTGTTCCATATGAAATGTTTATTGCTGGTTACAGCTTAAATTAGGAGAAAAAAAAGCATCCTAACAAATATTTGTTTTCCCATGGGTCGTGGTCAGCAATGTTAGCACAGTTCTGGGCTGGAATATTTATATATTATTATTACTATTGGTTAGTCTTTGCAGTGGAAGAATTATGAAAGCTTTGTTAAGATTTTGTCTCGCAGACAAACTGGTATTGTCTGTGCTATTAACTTCTGGCATTTTGAGCAGTTTGTTTTTGAAATTGTCTTAAACTTTCCAGTAGCGTAGTCTACTTTATTTCAGCCAATATGGAGAATTCGGAGATGTATTTTTCATTACATTAAAGTGTCATTAAGGGTCCAGACTTCCAAATTCTAATAGAAGGTAACAGTTTAAATAAATAAAGCTATTTGCAGAGCAAAAGGTGCGTCCAGATAATTCCCATACAATTAAGATATGGCATATATTTCTTCCATGATAGGCTACTTTCTCAAGAAAGTGAGGCTGACAACCTCATAACATTAGGGTTAATCACAGAAGTCTAAAGCTCTTTGACAATCTCAAAGTGGAAATGTTGACTAATTGAATGGAAGTTTTTTGGTTTTGTTTGAAATGCTCCAAATTCTGTATTTTTTTACTCTATTTGTGTTTGAGAGTTCTTCCTTGGGTTTTCTACAGAAATCTTTTCTCCCTGCCCTTTCACCCCCCAACCTTATTGTAGCCTTTACTTCAGACAGTAGGGCTGTCTTGTGTTAAGCAAAGGATGGTGCAATTTTAGCATATATCATCAAGGATGATAAGCATCGGCATCTAATGGAACCTTCCATGGGAGAATGAAGCAGACCTCAAGTAAGAAATCAGCCTAAATATCCTCAATATCCTCAGTATTATTGGTTGTTTATTTACCTGTAACTATGCACAAAATTCTTTGGGCTGCTTACCACATTTCCAAAAACCATGAAGTACCACTAGTTCATAAAAATGTTCCTGTTGACTGTGTTCCTATTAACAACATATTACTAGATTGAGAAATGTATCTAGTTTGAATCAATAATGACTTCTCTTACACTGTTTTAAAAACACAACTGTATTTTTATCTTTAGAAAATGAGTGGATTTTAGGTTAAGATTTCCCATTTTAGCAGCTCTCTCTCTCCGCCCTCCGGCGGGCGGAGCAGGCGGCCGGCCCGCTAGGTGGCAATGTTGGGTAGGTTTTGCGAGGGTTTGCATTGGTTTGCATCGAGTGGTGAGCATTGATTAAAGTTTGTCTTAGTTGTCTTGCTGACATACAGTTGTCTTTAACAAGCAGCTCGCTTTGTGACTGCTCCCTACTGACGGCTTTCCTCCTGCTGCTGAGGGACGGGTTTATTTCACCACGTAACTTCCACATTGTTGTGGTTTAGCCCGGCTGGCAGTCAAACACCACACAGCCGTTCGCTCACCCTCCCCCCTCCCTCTCCGGGATGGGGGAGAGAAACGGGAAAGTGAAGCCTGTGAGTTGAGATAAAGACAGTTTATTAAGACAGGGAAAAGAATAACAACAATAATAATAATAATAATAGTATTAATAGTAATAATGTGTACGAAATAAGTGATGCACAATGCAATTGCTCACCACCCGTTGACCGATGCCCAGCCTATCCCCGAGCAGCCGGCCCCCCCTCCACCCCGGCTAGCCACCCCTATATATTGTTCAGCATGACGTCAGATGGTATGGAATACCCCTTTGGCCAGTTTGGGTCAGCTGTCCTGGGTCTGTCCCCTCCCAGCTGCTGCTGCATCCCTAGCCTGCTCGCTAGCAGGACAGAGAGAGGCTGAAAAGTCCTTGGCTTGGTGTAAGCACTGCTCTACAACAATTAAAACATCAGCATGTTATCAGCGCTCTTCTCATCCTAATCCAAAACATAGCACCCTGCCAGCTACTAGGAGGAAAATTAACTCTGTCCTAACTGAAACCAGGACACACATAACCCCCTGTACTTTGATCACCTGTGCCCAGGAGAGCTGCCTCATTGCTTGGCATTGTGGCACTGGAGAACCTGAGAATAATGTTGTTATGCAGTAACTTCTCCATATTATGATCCTATGATGGGATTTTAAAATAAGTGTTAAAATTTCTTAGAAAGAAAATAGGGAATAGTACAGATCTACAAATTGGAACTGCTGTGTGATAGATTTTTGTCTAATTTTCATTGTGTTCTCCATGGAAATGCTTAAGGTAGCAAAGGTTATATTTATATAATCCTCACTTCCCTGTAGCAGAACTCTGCATTGGTAAGTCTTGCCCGTGTGCCAGTTCATTGTTGCGATTGTTGCATGAAGTTCCTTTAACAAACATTGAATGAACACCAACGAATACAGAAGCCACATTAGAAGAGGATAAATGGCCAAGACTAAGCTGTCATTAAATCTCTTATTTGTGTTTATGTGAATAATTAGTAGCAGCAATATGAAATGTATTTAACAAAATACAAATTGTGATCTATGAAGTGGAAGCAGGTGCATTATTAGGACAACACTGAAGGACATGAAGTAGGAAGAGAGATCTTCCAGTGCTGGTGTTGAAAATCAGAAAAGCAGTAAACTTCAGTTCAAGATGCAGAGGAAAGAGGAGCAAGCAGTGAGGAACAGGGATTTAAGGAAGAAATTCAGGTTATATTTAATAATTTAATCCAGATCATTTAATAAAATGGTCTGGATTTTGAGTTTCATAATTCACAAAATAAACAACGGTGATTTTTGATTGCAGAGGCTGCCAGACAGGCCAGAGACAGAGCAAGATTCCTTTGTGATATTTTCTGATATTTCTGTACTTGGCATCCAGCCATATACAGCAGACTAGCAGGAATCTAAGACCAATTATTTAACTCCAAACATTTTACTAGAGGATCGAGATCAAGAATGAAGTTTAAGCTGTGCCTCAGTTCAAATGTTAATTCCAATTTGTGTAAATTACATGATATAAACAGCCTATAAATATATAAACAGTTTTTAGGTTTTACAGAAACGAAGTTGCAAAGTTCCATAGGAGCATCTGCAGCCTCCTGCCCTGTTCATTGTTTGGCCTGGTGGGTGCTCTGCTGAAGTTGTTCACAAAGCATTAGACAAAGCAGTGCTGAAGTTCACATTTGCATATTGGTTGCAAAACACTTTGGTGTGTAGTCATTACATAATATACAAGCTGTTTGTGGTACTTTTTCATTCCTTTCTAGCATTATAGCCTTGCACGACTTCCAGTTCAGCAAGGTCTCATTAGATGTTTGCTACAACTGGTGGAACTTCTCCTGTGAAGATAGCTAAACTTAGACTTTAGAAGCTGGAGTGAACGGAGGTATAAATCCTGATCATAGCTCTGTTATGTCACCCATTGATTTTTTTGGGTCAGGGCCAGTCCCATAATCTTGTGGCAACTATTAGTGTGTGTGCTTTAAGAAAAGCCATAGAAAATCTGTCTTTGTCTCACTTTACCACCCCTGCACATTTCCAGCTCTTGCATCCCAATGTTTTTGTGTGCTAAAACTGCAGCTGTTGCAGTGTATGCTCCCAGAAAGTGATGTTCCCATTCTGCATCTCTTAAGAAGTTTTCTTTTAATTTTCTTTTAATTTGTCAACTTTGATCAATATTGATAAAGATAATAAAATGGGAGAACTGTTGCTGCAGGTGTGTTTATATTTTCAGTCACACTTGACTTCTACCTCTGTGCACCCACTTGGCAAGCAGCAGCTCATTTTCAAGAGACGCCCATAGCTTACCCCTGACTTACTCCCACAGACACAGCGCAGTAGTTGAAGACTGCTTTGTTTCACTGCACTGGAGGTAATTGCTTGGTGACAGGCAGAGCTTAACGTGTTTGAACTGCCTAAAGGGATGAGCTGACTATAGAACTGCAAAAATTGCAAAACTCAATAAGCAAACAGGGCCTGGCCCCAAGCCTACGATTCAGGGAGGCTGTATGACCTATCAGCTAGGGCTAGGATGTAGCATGAATAGAGGAATTCCTCTATTACATAATGCGACAAATTAGGAAGGCACTCTGGCATCCACCAAAGATACCCAGAAGGCAAGTGTGTATTACAGAAAGCATATGTGACATGCTAGGGAAATATGGAAGGGGGCGGGGGGAATCCAACAGCTGGCTGTTTTTCTGGATTCCTGGCAGTAAGGTATTCAGAAAGGCGGGCAAGGTATGCCATGTGTGTTTGGAAGCATGACATGTATGCTGGACATGTGGTAACGGCCTATGTCCATGCTGCATGCACACAGTGATGCAAAGTCCCCCAGCACCAGCGTGTTGTTTGCTGGGTGCCATAGAGGCTGCTACTCAGGAGCAGCAGCCAGATCACAAAGCATGCAGGCTTTGGGAGACAGTCACATTCATTCCTTGTAGAAAGCCATCAGAGCAAGAATGGTAGTATTTTGGGGAGGAATAGGTCCTGAAGAATGTAAGCAAGTGGGGTTGTCATTAAAATTAATGGAGGAAGAATTTAAAAATAAATATCAGAATGCTTTAGAAAGCTAGTTCCCAGAGCATCAGGGTTTGTGGAGTAACTTGCACAATATCTGCCCCCAGCTATTGGTTCTGTGAAATCTGGTCTTTTCTAGGTAGATTTCTCACAGCTATGGATTGCCGAAGGTAAAACAGCAGGCATATTTGAGCATGGGCATAATTTAAAATGTCTACTTTAAAGAAAGTATTTCATTTAGGTGTCAGAAGTCTCCTGATTTGAGGGGGAGGGGGAAGATCAGGGTAATAAATTGTGAATATTTCATTAGTGATGAAGCATTTGTCCTGAGAGAGGATTTATTATTTTTTTTTCAAGAAAAGAGGAAGAAAAATGAGAATCTAAACACAAAGATAATATAATTAAGAGGCTTGGCCAAAAAAAAAAAATGAATTAAAGACCTTAAGCACGTAGAAAATCCCTTTTACGGACCTACTCCACCACAAAAAAAAAAAAAAAAAAAAAAAAAGAGAGAGAGAGAGAAATTTTCTCTAAAAGCCAGGTATGAGACCCAGGAAGGAAGAAGCAACTGCTAGGACTCAGTTGGAAAGATAGCTCAATTTTTTTATTTATTTTTAATTGCTAACTAACGTAAGATTAGAGGAAAGATGAAAGAAATGAAGCTTAATTTAAGCTAAACACAACTAAAACCAACTAGTTCCCCCCTTCTTTGTACTGCTAAATACAATGGAGAATTTTTTGGGCAAGACACTTTATCCAGATTCATATTCTCAAAGACAAAGAATTCTCTGATTTATTTATTTTTTTGATTGTGCTCCAGGTGATAGAGAAAATTCTGAATGTTGTATAGACATTACTACATTTCTGATTAAGGTGAAATGAGTCTGTATCAAGGTTTCCCAGAGATACTGAAGAACTACTTCAATTATCTAGCATTGATTCTTACTTTCACAGTTTGTCAGATTACTCCTGTAAATTCTCTCCTCGAATCAGTATGCCAAATACTATCTTGTTTCATGTCCATCATTCATAAATATTCCCACAGAGTAAAACAAACCTATTTTGTTTAAATGCACAAAAGTCACTGGATGTCATTGCATAACATGGTTTTGCCTTGGGTTATATGTAGTCTTTGGAAGTGACTATAATGTATTCTAAGCTTTTAATATTCCGGTCTAGTGTTTCTTTTTCTTATTATACTCTTTTTGTTTGTCTAAAGTGGAAGAGATTATCTGTACTCTAACATAAAAGTCCAGAATGTCCTGCTACATAAAGGTTATGGGACTGAGCCCTTATTTTTCCACAGAATAAATAACTTTTGAACAAAAGGCTACACTATGTTGCTGGTCAGATTCTCTTCCTTTCCTTGCACTGCCGTTAAGCTGAAATGGATAACGTTAATTTCAGTAGTCAAAAAAAGAAGGTGGCAGTATTAGATGTTGCCAAAAATATCAAAATTAAGAAAATGAGATGTGTGCAGTTAGCCAAGGAAATCATTTTCCTGTAGCCCTGGGAACAGCAGCTTTCACAGATAAACTAGTCCTAAACCTTTGGCAAAGCTAGGATTCCCAAAGCACCAGAAGTTGCAGGATGGAAATGCAGCAGCCTGATAAAAGTACTTTTTGGTCTCTCAAACTTAGTGGTATGCTCCTTGACTATCTGTAAAAACAATTTAATTGAGGTGGAGTCTACATTACAGCATTCTTTTTTCTTGTTCCTATTATAATTTTCTGACCCTAATTTCCTGCTTTCTCATTTGGTTTAAGTTGGACTCATTCATAAGAAATTTATGCCTTACCCATAAGGCATAAATTCTGTGGGGGAGAGAATTCTCTGTAGATATTTATTCTGTGTGTTGGAATAATAAACTATAATAATACTACTATGGATTTAAAAGCCACTTTGGCCAATGGCAGCATGTCAGAAGTTTCATTTCATTATTACTCATTTTTCAGTTAATCCCACTGTGCAATTTGAGACAATCTGTTTGTTCTGTTATATACATCTCTCACGTGTATGAACCTAACTGCAGGGATAGATATTTGCCTAAACTATCATTTGGATTAAATAGGACCCCTTTAGTGCAGAAGAGGAATTAGAAAACAGAATATCTCTGGAATTAAATTAAATATATTGACTCAGACCTCCCACATCATGGGTATCTCCACAGGAGAATCTTTGGGCGTTTCGGTGATCAATGTAGGTCAAAATAACTAAAAATTGTCATTAAACTATGACTTTCCTATATAAGATTAAAGCAAAGATTTCAGCTTTCAGATTCTGATCTGAAACACATTGAAATAACAGTAACTTTGACTTCTGCAGCATTTAACACTTGAGGTAAATTTTGAGAGCCTTCCTTTCATTGCATAGTACAAGGAGTCCCACTGAAGTCCATAAATTCTAGTCATTCATTGCCTCTAGGGATATAGTAGTGATTAACAGCAAAAAAATCATGATAAAGTAGACTAAAAAAATTATAATTGTATCTTGAGTGACTGATAGAATGTATGGTTGTATTTAATCTTCCAGAGGGAAGTTTCTAAAACATCCAGTGCTACCCTCACTACCCTACGTTCCTGCACAAGTAGTCATAACCAGTCAAAACATTTTGGTAATTTCGGTACAAAGTACCAGAAAATACCTTTTATTTCGCATTAATCTGCACAAAGCTAGCTCTTCTCATGTGCTCATGCTTGGTAGTGATTCTCAGTAGATTAATCTAAAATCAGATAAATATGAAAGAGCAAGACCTTGCACTTTACATATTCTATGACAACATCAGACACTGGAAAACTAAAAAAACACTTTTCTACAGTCCTTTTAGATTGTTATATAAATTGGTACTTTTTCATCATTAAACTATATTACACCTAATCTTCCATAACTATTTCTGCTTATTGCTTTTTTAATGAATGTATTTCTTAGTTATAAGTTACGGCTAGTCTTATGGTTTTAGGAGGGGCAGGTATTGTTACAGACACAGATGGGTTTGGTTCATTTCCAATGTAAAAATGATTAATTAAGTGTTGGCAGCTACATCTACAACTTTATATATATTTAAATCTATTTTATGGTCAGAGTTGTTTGTTCTAGATAGAAGGGTGGGAAGTGCATCCATAACCTGTAACCTAATCAACCTTTTAGGGTTCACCATGGTAATCAAGTTATGGAAAGAGCGTTTTTATGGAAAAGTATCTGTTGAGGAAATCTGAGCCCTGTTAGAGTGATGGCTTGGAACCGATATAGTGCCAATACCTGTGACAAGGCAGTAAAACTTTATCAAGGTCTACTGATAAACTTTATCGAGTTTTTCTGATTTGGTTATAGTGCTTTGAAGATTTCCCATAAAACTGCTTTTCATAGACCAGGTCATGCAGGGCAGGCTCCTGCCATGCTTTTTGTTTGCAGTATGCTGATCGCAAGACAGAAGTGTTTACAATGTTGTGACTTTTAATTGCCAAACTAGCGTTCTGTCTGCACTACCCCCTGACAAGCATCGATCAGTAGTGTGATAATCCCTAAAGAAATTGTGTCACTGACCCTGCTCACTTTCGTCTTCAGGGTGTGTCATTTAAGCTTCCAGCCACTGCCCCTCCTGCTACTACGGTTCTGTAGTGCACTCGTTCCCATTTGAGGCCTTAGGCTCTAATCCTCTGTTGTTCACTGTGATCTCTGCAGCAGGTCAGGTCAACACCTGCAGTTCCATTTTGTGCAGCATTATGGCCCACATCTTGTTTCTGAAAAAAGCAACGTGTTATTTAAAACAAAACACTTCAGAGAAAGCAATTTTGAAAAGAGCAATCAGTCGTACGTGTCTCCACATCCAGTTTAAAGTTTCATGCAAAGTTAGGTGTTTTTGAACAAAGTGAAATCATTCCTTGCGCTTTCCTGATTGGGGGTGAAATACTGAAAGACATGACTCCTTCTATTGTTATCATCGTGCTTTTAATATCTCAGATGTCTTCATTTCCTGAAGGAAGCATTCTTTCTTTTAGCTATTTGGAAAACATACAGTATGTGTTGCTGTAATGTTCTCAGAAACTTCACACCCCTGAGGAGAGGGCTGAAGTTTTAAGTAAGATGTTCCTATGTCCTCACCTTTCGTTTAATTTTATTTAATTTTTTCGGGAAGTTATTTCTTCTTTATTCAAGATGCTAAAATACTTTTTGCTATTAAATTTCCTTTCTTAAAAAAAAAAAAAAAAACTCAATAGATTCCACATAATTACTTTCTTTGAAATTCTATGGGTTTTATTGCTCTTCCAAAATTTTGAGTGGATTTCTTCCAATATGCAGAAATCAGCAGACAGCATGGCCTGTTGCTTGTTTCTAAAGTTATCTTGATAATTTAAAATCTTGTAAATATTTTATGTTTCCCTTGAAGCTTGTTCTGAACATTATTACTTTTGTCATCCATTCTTAAAAATTTGCCTTTTTTTTTTTTTTTCTTTTTGGTCAAGTGATTCCCTGCCTAGTAATAAAGATATCTTACAGAGCTATTGTTAACTGTCCTTTGTTATGCCTTTACAAACTGCTCAACTGCTGGGTATTGAAAAGTAATCATTGCCACACACCCACTGTTTGGGTCTGGGTGAGTCTCCAAATTTTTTTGTGTTTTCTTATCTTGTTTTAGTTTCTGAAATGTTTAATTTCTTTAATTTCTATAAAATTATTTGCTGTGATTGGACTTGCTCGTAAATATGCTGTGGTAGCTCCTGGCAGCACTCAAGTGCTCCATGAGTGTTTAGTAGATAACATGATGTTCTCCTGGGAAATTTCTGTGAGCAGAAGAAGGAGATGGCATGAGGATTTCTCAAGTCCTTCCCTCAGTTCCAGCTGTCTGTACTGTGGAGTACTCTGCAGGACCAGAGGTGCTGAGAGGTGGATTACTGACTCAGGTTCCAGCGCAGATAGCATGAGTTTTATTTGCAGTAGAACTTAGGAACAGAAACTGCATAGCACAAAACAGATTGCCATCACTAGAACTGAATAACTTTTTTAAACAATTTCTGAAATTCCTGTTACTCTAATATCTTCAAATACAGGTGTGTTTTTTTCCTCCAGAGGTATATATGAAGCTTCTGAAAACACACATCCTTGCAGTGGCTGGGGGGGGAGTACAAATATCTCAAATATCCTCAGCAGATTACGTTTATCTCTTTTTCCAATCTCTTTTCAAGATGAAAGGTGAAATAGTCTGACTTTAAACTAAGAAATAAACCTTATCTTCTCTTTGAACTTTTTGCCAAGGAAGTAATGGGCTTATGTGGCTTTACCTGAGCACTGTTGGATTTTGCTGAGAACAGCAGCTTTTAATGAAGCATACAAAAATATTTGAAATTTGGATATATTTTTTGTATGGGGGAAAGAAAGGATTTTTGTGTGAACATACTAAAATTCTAAATTACTTCTAAGTGTTCACTTAATTATATAAATATCCCAGAGCTCTTTTCTACATATCTGTGTACCCTTTTATATTTCAGTTCCAACTGAGTCTTGCATTCTAGAAGTCATTCTTTATATTTTGAAATGTACAATCTCTGAAGAATTTGTTTATGGATTTTTAGCTTTCTGCTCTGGGCAACTTGAATCTTCCAGCTTTCATTTTCCAAATATCCAAGCTCGTGTATAACTTCATGCATGAAAATATTCCTATTGATTTCAACAGGACTACTCATATGCATGTACATGTATATCTGTAGGATCAAAGCACTATGAAAACCAAAATGGAAGATAAGTCATTACCACAAAGGTTGTCCAGCAGTTCTGTGCTGATACATTTCTATACATTGATAAGAGAAAAATTACTAGAAATATATATACGGAAAAGATAAGAGCTGTTACCAGAAAATTTGAAAGCATCATATAATAGGTACTCATTAAAGAAAGATTATTTTCCTGTAGAGCTTTCAACTGTACCTTTCAAGTGTACTGTAGGCCAGTAACTTCTTGTACTGAATACACATAATATGCAGATGGCCATGAAATAATAAAATGTCAGATTAGGTAGACAAATTAGGAGTACAAGTGGATTACAAAGATTCTGAGGAAGCACAAAAATCAGAGTTCTTACCAAGGAAGCATCCTAAGCAGTGAAAAATTCTGCTAGGTCTCATAGTGAAGGAAAAATGTAGGGAAGTGTTTCAATTAGATTACTGTTATCAGGACAGGCATTCGTACAGCCAGGATATGTGAGGTGGTGACTTACCCAAGGATAATGAAAACAGAGCTTTCTTCTCCCCCTTGCCCTTCCCTTTTCCTTTCTTTACTCTGTTTCAAAAGTAGTATTTAAACACACAGTACATACATAGAGATGTTTTCTTAAAACTCTGGCAAACTTTGTGTGTCCATCATACAGAAAACTTTAGCTATTTTTGAGGTTCTGCTACACTTAAATGGGCAAGCATGAAGAGTTAACGTGACACAACCAGGAACCTACATGTGCTTTACCAAGTAAAGCTTTCTTATGAGTGAAAATTAGCCTCCATGTGTGACATTTAGGATACTTAAACCACACTGAAAGCCTCTCCTGCTCCTCAGTGAGGTGCTGTTCTTTGTTCTTGCAGATGTTCTGCGAATGCATCATTACAATACATAGCAGATACTGCCCAGTTATTTCAGGTGTTCCCTGTTTCACCATTTCAGTCCCCTGAAGTCACAGTTGAGTCATCCTGAAGCTGACGTGAACCAGAAGTCCAGACAAATGCTTTTTTAATCATGGCAGTTCCAATCAGTTCTTCTGTATACAGTCAACCCCACTTACAACAGGTAATACTAATACTTTACGGCTCATTGCTAAGCCATCTTTCTTTTTAAGGAAGATGGAAAGATTTCTAAAAAAATATAGTAGTATAAATGTTCTTAGACTAAGCTGCTTTGCACTTAACAAACCTGTGATTATCCGAAGTCTAAAATAAGTCTAAAATCTTTCTTATTGGTATCCAGAGTCATAAGCAGATCAGAAGAGAGAAGCCTCAATAATACAACAAATGTTATTCAAGTCAGATAATTTAAGACCATTTTAGTAACCAACATGGAAATCAATTAGATTGAGAAGGCAAGAAAACACATGTGGAATGCATATGTAGGTAGGTATGTGGGGAGGCTTATTGAGATTCTTGCAGAAATAAGGAAATAACTAAAAAAAACTGTTGTAACTACTAAAAGCTAAGAAAAAAAATCCCAAAGTGAATCTTAGACTTTTTTTTTTTTTAAGTAATAAATTGAGGAGTGTTCAGCCTTTAGGTCATTCTTAGACTTTAATAAACTAGAGTTCAATGCAGGGCATGTGATGTCTTCTTGGAAGTCATAATAGGACTCAATAAAAATCCTACACTGTGGCTCAAAATTGTAATTTCTAAACTATTATTTTCCAGATGTCTTTACCAGTATGCCCATAAACACAGTCTACAATGAACTGATGCTTTTGTCTGTCGTGGTAACAAATGTTCGTATCTGGACAAAAGCCTGCACCTTATGGAGGAAAGCAGAATTTTGCCTAGGTTGTGCCCTTTCTTGGAAGGACTTCCCTGTTTTTCTCATCCATCCCTAATCTTCATGGTTAAAGAAAGGCTAGAATGAGAGCAGGGCTCAGAAGAACAGGTGAAGTAGTCACTCCCAGAGGATGGGGTTTTTTGTTTGTTTGTTTTTGTTTTTTTTTCAGAAAAAAAAATACAGTGGCAGCAACAGGCTTGTTGAAAAAAAGTGAGGGTAAGGTTGTTTGCTAGTCACTTCAACAAAACAGTGGTCATTCTTATTTTGGCACGTTGAGAATTTCTGTGTGATTTTTGGACGTGGTTTGGGAGGGGGCAGGGACATGACTGCATTTGTGAGAGGTTGATTCTCATCTTAAAACACACCCAAAACACTTATTTTCACTTTGTTTATCCAACTGCATTCTTGTTTCATTTTGGTAAAATTTACAAATAAATACTATCCTATAGAAAGTACAAAACTAATAAGGAAAAATATTTCCTAAACAGCACCAATACAAAGTATTGATGGCACTAACACAGCTATACCTGTAAAATTATATCCAACTTCACACCCCTCCAAACTGCACAACAGGATTTTGTGCTTCTGCAAGAGTTGTAGTGGGATGATATAATTCTTGGTTATCCTATGTTAACACCATTGGAAATATTAATGCAAAATAGAGCTGTTTCTACTTACAATTATTTTTTCTTTCTAAAGCTTCTGTCCAAAACAGGTTACTGTTTTACTAATGTTTGCTTTTTTTCTTCTGAGTTTTTCCATAATCCCTGTCCATGTGGAGGTGCTGTAGCTACGCTGCCACACTACTTGCAAGTCTGAGAAATGTTTGCAGACATAATGTTCAGATATGGAAGTTAACAAAATGGTTCAGGACAGCTATTTCCTTTTGTCTTTGTAGACTGCTTTTGTAGATGAGTAATTCCATACTATCATTTATTCTTCTGAAAATGCACTTCTCAAGAGCAGTATTTTTCCCGAGCTTTGGCAGAATTTGTGGAGTGTTCCCTCTTATAATTGTGTTCATGAAATTCCCTATAAATACAGAATTGTATGCAAAAGGAGCTTGAATTTTGCAAGACATTACATATTTAAAAGATAGATATCTCTGATCCCTAAAATGCTGTTAGCCTCACACGTGCAGAGGTGAACAGCGTATTAGGGTGGAAGGGCATTATTTCCAGATGGTGAGTTTGGGAAAGGCATTACCCATTTCACAGCCACAGTTTGTTGTTGGTGAAACAGAAATGATGGTACTGAGTTCTGTGAATTTGTTTAAGAACTGTGGATAGATTATGGCATGCAAGAATGAGGCAATAATTTTCTCCTAGGCTGCGTGGTAGAATCCTTGCAATCCTTGAGGAAGCTAAGTATGTTCTCTTCTGGCAACTTTTCACTAGTAAACAGCCATTTCTACTTTCCTCTGTGTATTTTGGTCTACTAGGAAAGGTTTTTAACATTAAGTCCTGGAGTAGTGCCATTGTTTCCAATGGATTTTATGTTTAGCACAGAGTATTTTGAGGGTAAAGTGTGCCACAAAAACTAATAAGGAAAGCCTTGAGGGTTGGATAATATGACTGTAATTGTGGATAATCACCGCTAGTAGAAAACTAGAATATAGTCATCATCGTTGTCCTGTTCTAAAGACTGCTCTCAAATGGTCTCAAAACTGTACGTCAATGAAAAGCTTTTAATTAAATATTGATTTTTTAAATAATAATTTTAGTATTTTTTAGAGGGTAATTTTAGTATTTAACATTGTCTTGCTGCTCTTCAGCTTTGCATTTAAGCCTTCAGGAATTACTGCAAAAGTGGAATTT
This sequence comes from Cygnus olor, assembly GCF_009769625.2. Taxonomy (NCBI): domain Eukaryota; kingdom Metazoa; phylum Chordata; class Aves; order Anseriformes; family Anatidae; genus Cygnus; species Cygnus olor. The sequence continues at coordinate 11,336,714 of NC_049184.1, read as the reverse complement.
TCAAGAAAAGTCATGCATTTTGATTAATTTCTGTGGATGAAAAAGATGTATCAGGCAATGCAGCTAGTAACTGGCATACCAAAACTTTGTTATATAAAATCAAGGCTTAATAGGCTTGTTTTGGTTTTATGCAAACTTTTGTTATAGAATGTGTGAGGTGATGTGTAACAACATAAGAAAGTAACTCACATAAGTATTTGGATAGTTCTGCAGATACTCATGGATTAACCTCTAAATCAATTAAGTCCAGATCAGATCATTCAAGACCACAAATCATTTCCATATGGACTTCTCTGTGAGTACAAAAAATAAATCTACGTAATCAAAACCAGGACTGCCACTAGCCTGCAGTGGTGGTGTCAGAGGAAAGGGACAATGGACTGCAGAAATTAAACTATATTCACATGAACTGTTCTTTTGAATGAAACACTTTGGAACAGCACAGACATCTTACAACACTTCTGCTATTGCTGTCACATAGAGGGAGGCATCTCTCACAAGAACTTCATTTAACCCTGGGGGACTTTTCCTGCCTTGCAATAAGGAAATGCCAGAATGTAGATGCATTCCTTGCAGAAACGTATACACCAAGACTGCCAAGACATAGATGGTCAAACAGTGAAAGTGTCGTGTCATATTTATGGGCAATTATAAGGGTGAGGTGTTTGGGTAACTGCTGCTTCAATAGCACTACAGAGAAAACATGTATCTTGGATTTTTTTTTGCAAGGGTCACTCAACAATAATCTTCCTCCTTCATGCTGACTAAACTGCCATTTTCTGTGAAATTGTAAATGAAAAAAAAATGTTTTTGTTATAATTTTGAGATGCACTTACTATTTGTAAGGACTTGTAGGACTTACTATTTGTAAGGATTTGTAAAGGACTGCATAAAAATCTAGTTAGTTAGGTAATACATGATAATCTTATATTAATTTGCCACATCTTGGAATTCCAAGCATTTTAACTGACTTTTTTATAGAAGGCAAACTTTTGCCTCTTAGGTAAATGGTCTGTTTAAAACTTTCAAACTTCCTGCTGCATACAACCATGTCTGCATTTGTGGATGCCCCATCCCTGGAGGTGTTCAAGACCAGGCTGGATGAGGCCCTGGGCAACCTAAGTGGGTGGCATCCCTGCCCACGGCAGAGGGTTGGAACTAGATGATCTTTAAGGTCCCTTCCAATCCAAGCCATTCTATAATAATGTCTGACAAGTGGGTGAATAAGCTAATAATCTCAGGTACACTTAAATGCCTAGATGTTTGGTATAAGCAGGTTGTCAGGAAAAGGAAAGACCATTCACAAGTTTGCCCTTAATGACTCTAGATCCCATCCACCAATTCTTGTAACCATTCCAGAGAACCTGTGTGTTTCTACCAAAATCCTCTGAAGATGCAAGTTGGATTTTTTGTTTGGTTGGTTGGTTTGGTTTTTTGTTTGTTTCTTTAAGGAGAAAAAGGGATATAATTGTATAGATACGTGAGGTATAAGCAGAAAATCTGTGTACAAATCTATTCAAAAGTTTATCTAAAAGCACAAGATGTCAGGTTTCTTTAGTTCTTTTTTTCATATGATTAATGGTTTAGTGTTCATATTGCTGTAATACGTAAACTTTGAGAGATATCACTAAGGATTTTCTCCCCACCTCAATTATATGTAAGGCTTGCCTTAGTGATGTTTAGTTTGTGTTTGAACAAGGTCTCTCTTTGCTTGTTTAGAAATAGGGTTGATAGAGAAGTGCAGTGTTAGCAGAATTGTTTTTCTCCGTAGAGCTCAGAAAAAATGTTTTGTATTTGAGAAATTGGAACAATAAGTGGTTACTAATACTATTCCTATGATGTTGGTAACAGAAAACATGAATAAACAAGCATAATCTCTTTCTGCTGGGTCTATGTCTACAACAGTAGATTATTTAAAAACATATTTCAAGTCCTGACACCGTATCAATTGAGGCTACTTGGCAAGATAATTGTTTAATCATGGGAAATTGAGTTAATATGCATGCTATATAAAATGTGAAGCAGTGTGACGAGGATGGTAAAGATCTTTGAGGTATAAATAATATTTTAAGAAGAGCATCTAGTGGATGCAGACAAATTACTAAGTATGCATGCTTGACAGAGAAATGAAAAATTTCCAGAGGAATATTTCAGGAAAGTTATGTTGTGATGTTTTGTACAATGTTCCTGTGGTTTTTAAGTGAAAAACAAGATTGATAAACATCTTAAGGCTGTTTATCCATGAATGAAATCTGCAAACAATGAAATCTGAAGTAGGAGAAACACATGAAGCACAAAACCAAGTGTGAGAACTATCTTCAGTAGAAACAGAAGAAAACTTGAAAAAGAGAAGTTGACTAACTCAGGAATTTTCTGGACTGCTAATGTTCCAATTCACACTGTTAGACAACCCCTTTATAAAAGCACCATTAAAAATACGTTTAAAAAAAAAAAAAAAGTTACGGCTTATTCAGCCCAGATGAGAAAAACACGCTTATCAAAAATGCTGGCAGCTGTTTTCCAATAAAGCTGTTGAAAGATTGTGCTGAATTTACTCTTCCTGCAGTGGAGGCAACAGATGCTGGACTCCTTTCTGTTCCAGCTAGGGCATGATCTTTCTTTAGCATTATTTCTTGAAAATTACAAAAGGGGAGATTGGAACTGAAGTTTCTTCCAGTAGACAGTGTTTGTTTTGAAATTGGTGTTTATTTTTTACAGTGAGGCAGGCATAGTAGAAGGAGTTTAGAAACACGCAGTGTCTTTTGAAGAAAAAAAAATTTACTTAATGCTGCATATGTGGAAATAAAGGCTTTAAGAACTATTTATTAAGACAACATGTGACTGGCAAATGATGTTTACTGAGTTTGCTCTGTGATATGTAGGAGAAAACATTTGCAACATCGATGAAATAGCTGTTGCAATAAAAAGCTCTCCTCTCGAATCTTTTGTTTGGGTGGCATAGTTTTATGACTATCTTAAGACAGGGGGCCCAGTGCTCCCACTGTCACCTTCACAAGTAACCATGTGTTGGAGCTGTTGGCCTAATGCTACGTTGCATGCTGCACTTGAGAATGTATGCAAGAAGATCATACATGATGCTGTAACATGGGTTGGATGTGGACAGCTAGGATGTTTCATTATTACTGGTGCTAGTAACAAGGGGTTGCAATATTGAGGTGTTTCTAAACGCAGTGACAAAGTGAACCCTATGCACATTAGTTTACTTTCTGAGCCTGTTTTTCCCCAAGACTCCTTCACGGAATTGTTGGTTCTGGAGTTATTGAAATCTAATGCAGGATTTCCTCTCCTTAAGCTTTCTTCTTCTGTGCTTCCCCAAATACAGAGCTAAATTATCCAATTTCTTCGGAACTCTGCTCAAAAAATATTAATCAAGGACAAACTTCAGGGTCTGGCACAAGTGTTTTGAATGTTTTAATTCATGATCAGATTTGTATAAAGAAAGGTTTTGCATTCAAGAATTCAAAGGCTTAGACTCAATCTGGTACTTGCAGCGTCTTTAACACTGCACAGTATGACCCTTAGCTGACCCATGACTGTCCAAACTGGCACCAAAAGGAGCTGTAAACTGGCTTCATTCTTGTGAAACTAATGGAATTCTCTTCTGTGGTAGATATAAGGAAACAAAATTTAAAAAAAAATAAATAAAAACCTTTTGGGAACTGCATCTTAATAGTATCAGAATTGAATGAATATATACACAGTTCCAGGAATCTTCTAAGAGTATCTAGGCTTTGTTTTTAACACCTGCTTTACACTGGTTATGTATTTCCTTTGATCCACTTGCAGAATGTTGGCTGAGGACTGGATTATTGTTCTCTTCAGAGATTCTTAGTACTCAGGAGAGACTGGCTATGCAGTTGCCTATGAGCAATATATTCAGGGCTCAGTCATTACGAGCCTTCTCTTTATTAGTAGCCCAAATCTTTTTGAACTCAGGTTTATAGGATAATTTTGACTGGAGGGAACTTCAAAGAGTTTAATGTACCTACTTATATGTCTACATTTGCTAGTTAATTGAAATTAGAAATGCTGATTCCTTACCCACAAAATCCAGTGCAGAACAATATAAATGCTGGCCATCCATCGTGCACAAACTGTTTTATTTTTGTCAGGATAAAAGGTGCTGAAAACAGACACAACTAGAATTAAAAAGGGAGGAGTTGGGGGGGGGGGGGGGACACTACACATTTTTTGCTTGTTCTGCTAGTGTTCTTTGAAGAGATTATGTAGCTACACTTGCAGGAGAAATTCCTGCTGTAAGGATATCCTTTGTCTTCCTCAGGGAGCTTTGCCAGAATAGCTACAACCACAAGGATTCTGTAGAAAGTCTTTGATACCTGGAGGTGATATCTTCCAATTCATATTAGGAAGATGAAGAGGGTACTTCTCCCAGATGTCAAACCTATCCCTCTTTTGGGAGCTACCTATCTAAAGGAGAGCTGGTATAGTGGGCCAGCTACGCAGTTGCCTCAGGCTCAGCTTGTATGTTCATGTAAACTTGATTTTTGTTGCGAGTTAATACATGTGGCTGTTGCTGCTCCATGAACTCATGTTTGCTTCTGTTGGCTTGCTCCAATGTGCCGAATTACCACAGCGTGTATTTCAAGTCCATCTAGAGAAAGCCTCAGTAACACATCTCAGCTGGGTTGACAGATGACAAGTAGCTGTTGTTAAGTTCAATAGCCAGATCAGGCCAGCAGTAGGCAAGTGTATCCTCCTCCTCTTTTGCTGTTTTTTCCAAGGCTGTTTTACCAAAAGCATCCATGGTTTTGAGATGGTTCATCTTAAAATTCACACTTAATTGCTTGTGACTTCATCAGCAATTTTTACATGTTTCTGGATGAAATCTTATAACTGACTCTTCCAGTATCTGAGTCTGCGAACACATTAAGATACAAATTGTGCACGTACCTAACTGTTGTACTTTCTCGGTTGCTTTCTGCAGTGTTGAAAGTACAGATCTCTGGAATGCAGTACTACAGATTACTAATGGCCAGGCTTAGAGGATGAGATTTACAGACTACAATGGAATATATTTGTCTTCACATGTCATCTTGCTTTCTGCTTAGTAATTGTTAAAAATCTGCACCTCGGGAATTTAAGCACCAAGCTGACTCCAAAGATGATTCATCATTTACTTTGCCATACCTTTTTAAGTGCCACTTGTCATCTGTGTGCATTTTTAAGCATGACATACCTGTGAAAAATATGTTTAGTTTGTCTCCATGGTAAAACCTATCTAGCCCATCAATATATATATATTTATTGCTGAAATAGTTTGCACATTTATTTTAAAGACAAAAAAAAAAAAGGCTCTAACCCTTTTTATTATATGCATTGAAAGTATTTGCGTAGCCAAGGGTCTGTACTGGTAACCGAAGACCGCTCTCCTCTCACTTGAGCAATATAAATTGCCAGGCCTGGATCCGCAAAGAGAAACATAGTGAACAATGAAGCATTTCCAAATTGATTAGTCAATACTTTAGGAGAAAAAAATTGTCATTACAAAATAGTAGCCAGCAAATTCAAAATGAACCATGCAAATAAAAATGAAAACAATCTAGCAGATAGTAATAGAACAAATAATTCCTGGACAAGTATGGTAAAATTGCTGTTCATGAATCACACGTAAATTCTCACTAACTTAATGGACAGCTGGATCACTCTGAGAAACAATTTTAACAGAAATCAATAGTTGTTAAACATGATTTTTTGTCCAGTGAAATATCCATTACTACAAGTAAAAAGGAAACATCTTTTTCTCAGATATTTCCTCATCTCTTCTCATTTCATTTTTTTAACATAATGGCCCTTTACTGTCTAAATGGCTTTGTCCACATAGAATTTTCAAATATTCATAGGAAAAATGGTGTTTGAATGTCAAAGACTTGTAGACTTGTAATCAACTTATTGTTAAGGGGACAGAATTTCAGCTCTTGCAAGTCAATACAATTCCATTTATGTTGACAGAGATGTCTGCAGGGAGTTTGGGTCAAGGTATCTATTCACTGATGATTGAATGATAACACATGGTAAAAAAAAAAAAAAAAAAGTAGATATCTTTTAAAAAGAAGGACTAAGAATTCTAAGCACTGTGCATATAGGACATGACTTGGGAACCAGGTCACTGTTGTAAGATTGATAAGGAGCATATTAAAATAAAGAGAGAACCAAGCTAGAAGTATGGGGGGTGAGGGAGAATGTGTTCAATATGGATACTACTTTATGCAATGTGGATACTGCAGCTTAGGCTAGAGCTCAGTAAGAGCCCAAGAATTCAGTGAAGTATTTCTCATGGCAGAACTTGAACCTCATCCCAGAAGTCTTTTTGAAGCGCAGTTACACTACTAGCTATCAGCATTGGTTACTGAGCTATAGAGATAATTTTGGAGTGCAAATCAAGGCACATCTGTCTTCTAAAGAAAGCACTTCTGAAAATCTTGGCAGTAGAGATACTTCTGAAAATTTGCTTTTGAATGAAGTTTGGAAAGATACCATGCAATGTAAACAGAAAGCTCAATATGCTTCGTTTAACTTGTTTAACATATTTTAAGTCTCTCAATTCTGATGTTTCCTTGTACTATAAAGCTCTCCAGGTTACGTCTTTTCCTCTGCAAAACTCTAGTAGTGAAACCAGAGATTGGAAACAATCTCATCTTTCACAATTTTGCTTGATTTCTGTTCCAATAGATATCAAATTGTGGATTTAAAGATTTAATGTTCATATGGCTTTTTGTTCCTTTGTGCCAGGGCAGGTTTAGGTTGGATATTAGGAAAAATTTCTTTACTGAAAGGGTTGTGCTACATTGGAGCAGGAGGTCTTCAAGAAACATGTAGATGTAGAACTTAGTAGTGTGGTTTAGTCGTGGACTTTAGTACTAGGTTAACGGTTGGACTAGATGATCTTAGAGGTCTTTTCCAACCTGAATGGTTCTATGATTCTACAATAACTTCTAGTTGCATTTTTCAGTCTTACTCTTATTAGCCTGCATTTTACTCCTGTAAGATAAATAGTTTTGTCATCTCAAGTCACCTTGAACCAAATTTTCATGATTTCCCTCTGCAGTCTTTCACATTAGTGTTTTTGCTGTGTTTTTGTTTGTTTGTTTGTTTGTTTGTTTTGCCTAGTTGTTCTGTTGCATATATGTGAAAAATGCTAGATGCTGCCAATAGGAATATCTGTCAGGCTCAAGTGCTGGGTATCTAGAAAGTATCTGTCTGGGTGGATCTGGTGGGTTTGGGTGGCACATCCCAGAACTGTGGCCACTGTTTCTTTTGGTCATTATGAAGAGATTACATGCACTGCAGTAACATATTTCCATTATTTTCTTGCAGCAAAATAAATTCTTTCAAACTCTTTTTTACTCAGCTGTGTTTTGTGAGAAAGACTTATGTCAAACTTCTTTGAGGTTTTAAAACTGTCAAAAGCATTTCATTCAGTCTTTGCTGGTACATCATGCCAGCAGTCTCGGGTTTTATTATGGAGAAAAAAACAATGCAATTCTGCTGCATTTAATGAATAGTTGGAGGATGTAGTAAATTCCATTTAGCACATTCACAAAGCAGATGAGGAATGATTTAAGTTGTCACAGTTTAGCCAAGAGAAAATTACTTCTGCCTGCATGACAAAATAACTCTAAAACGTACCACCTTCTCCCACCCACATATCTGATAAACTTCAGTGGGTTACAAACAACCCTTAGTAAGGGAAATGAATAAATCCTATTTTAGCCTATTTTAATTCATCTATTCTTATGAATAAAAATTGGGTAACTTCCTGGTGAAGTCAACTAAAAATTAGTTTCCTTTTAAAGTCACCCCTGTATTAACTTAACATGAGAAGGATCTACTGAAGAACTTTGCTTCCAGGTTTTACAATCATTGTGTAATCTTTGGGAAGATTAGAAGCAAAAGAATAGTATCCCCAAAAGCCAGCACAGCAAGCAAGGAGCCATCTACTCTGATGAACAGGAAACATGAACTCTGCTCAGGGAGTAGTCACCTAACTCTGTAGGAAAGCACTTCCTTCCACACTCGCAGCTTTGACCCCTCTCTGACTCTGACACCAAAGTCTATGCCTTTCACAGGGCACAGCCAAGGAATAAGAAGTGGAGGTGGTGATGGAGACCGTTGTCTCCATGAGACCGTTGTCTCCGTGGCACTTAACTGTTCTTACTGCTGTGTTTAACTTGGATGGGCTTTGCTGTAACGTAAGCCCCACACTTGCTGTTTCTGCTAGAGGAACGTAGGAACAATATGCTGCTTTCCTCTCTGCCACAGACCTGTGCGTTTGATGCTGTGTTCACATCCCCCCTCTCCTTTTTTTTTTTTTTTAGTTTTTCTTACAAAAGAAATTCTTCAAAGCCTCCCTTCTAGAGTGTTTTCTAGACCTCTGATCATTTATTGCTCTTATTCCTATTAACAACTGAAAATTGCACTTTTTTTAATGGAAACTAGAAGGAGAGCTACGCCATGCTGACAAAATTAGAAAAGTTGCATAGAAACAGTTGTACATGGAATAGAGTAAGAACTGGAACTAATTTGTTGTTACAAAACTATACAGTAGTGTCCTCAAAACAATATCCCAGAAGAATAGTTCTGTAGTACACCTAGCTATGCTAATGTTACATGTGAAAAGACTTATTTCTAGCTTCTGCAAATAACCATTTTGATTTATCACATTTTAAAAATTTTCTTACTTAAAACATTCATCAGTTGTATATTATTGTTATGTGAAATTTTTAGAGAACTTAAATTCAAATTAGTCCAACATGCATACCATTAAAAATAGACTGACACCCTGAGACATGAGGGATGCTAGTGGTGAAATTTTCCATAAACATATGAAAAGTAGGTAATAGTCTCATGGTCGTAAACTATTCTCAGACAGAATAACTGCAGTTACAGTCCAGAACCCATCACATACATTGTTTGGCTATATGCTGCATTTTACAGATTAATTTGGATAGATCTGCAGTAAACTTTGAATTTTGTCCCTTCCTGGTTTGATGCAACAGTTATTTCTCATGTTCTTTCTTTTGCTGTGTTCAGGAAGGATTGATTTTTACATGAACTGCTAGGGGTACATATTCAGTTCTCAGACTTTGAGCTATAAATCTGTTTTAAAGAAGGCAAATTTCTGTATGACCTAGGTGTATGCATTCAGGGAAAGAAAAAAAAAGACCCTGTTAGTGGTTATAAATGAGCATTAAGCATTCTTCATAGCAAAGCCTGATTATTTGGGGCAGAGGGGAGGGGAGAGCTATACGGTTCCTTTAAAAAAATATGGGAAAATTATATGTGAGGTTTTTCCATATAATAAATAATCTATTTTCTATGAATGTACAAAATCATTTGTACAGCAAATAAGACACTGATACAAATGCAGTAACTGAAAGATATATTTACTTTTATAACTATAATAATTTATTTATGAAATATATCCATATATATATAATATATCATATATATTTTGGCAAAAAGACCTCCCTTTCTTGTTTCAAAGTCTATCACCACTGTTCTAAGTCCATATAACCATTTTTACTGTTCTTTTCATTTTGCAGTTTTTCTTTTAGTTTCCATCTTCCAATAAAATATAATTTAACGTCATCTAGTTACGGTTTAACCTATGCACCCTGGGGAAAGTCTGCCTGAAGTTCAGTCAAACCAAAAAAAGATCTATAATGTTACAAGTAAGGGATTTCCTCTCTCTCTTTTTAAATTATATTATTGAACAGGATGTGCAAAAGATACTCTTTTTCAAGCTTACTCTTGCATCTTTCTATCAAAAAAAGTCCATAATTTCTGAAGGTATATTTTCCATTGAAAAATATCCACAGGTGGATATAATCTCATCATCAAGTTTCCAAGTTGTTCAGTGATGACGTTTCATTGAAGAGATAAAAATGCGATGTAAAGGACTAGAAAGGATGAATGTATGTATTATGGATGATAACGTATGTTAGGGGCTTTGAATAGCATATGATCTAGTACTTTCTGTGAAGTTTCTTTTAAAGTTCCATAGTCCTACCCTTTCATCTTTAGGAAATTATTTGGGATGAATTATTGGAGTTCTGCTCATCAACTACAGTGCATCTCTAAATAAGCACTGTAAATGTTTTTGAATGGAACTTTGTGCAGGAATAATTTGTGCATAAATTCAGTAACCTATTGAATACTCAATGTATACTCTTAACTTGCTATACTTTACAGTAATGTTTATATTAGCCGTTCATATTTATTCTGCATAGATATTGTTATTTAAACATCTGCCACAAGGTTACAATATGATGATTCAGGCTTGCATACATTAACAAGAGAAACATTTTGAATCTGTTTATTCTTATTGAGAACTCATGTATAGGCAATCTCTCTAACTCATCACGTTGTCCAGTTACAATTGCCCACGTAAAACTGGATGGGTTCTTCAGACACATAGCAAGCATAAGTGAAACAGTATGTTTCCATTTTACTTTTAAAAATCAGGTAGAAAAATGTTTCCTGAAATTGTGTTGCTGAAGTTTCAATCAGTCTTTGAATTTGTGTTCAATATTGATATATATATATTCCCTGCCGGGTTATGTGATAATTATCCTTTACTGAGACTCTCACAAGGGGAGCATGGGAGAAAGCTTCTTCATACAGGTTCACGTGCCCTCAGAATGGCATTGAGGGAATGGAAGTGTAGCATGCTGCTGAATTCTCCACTGGCATCAGACTGAAGCATCAATGTTGTCCATCTCAGGGGAGAGCTGTAGTTTAAGTTCTTGCTTCTGAGCTTCAGCAAATGAACGTTAAAGCTAAACAAACAAACAAACAAAAACCTGCTTGATTAGTCAGAGCTAGCTCTCTCTGACCTGGTAGAACTATGGTTCATCTCCTTGATTATATAAACATACCTACTTGATATAGTATACACAGAGTAAATGCTACCCAGATGCCTAATTAGCTCTGATTACATAATCATAGCAAAACAAAAAAACAAAACAACAAAAGAAGTTGGATCCTTCCCTCCACAGCTAAAATTTTGAGGTAATGAGGTGATTTTGACTTATTTTTAAAAGTCTTGTAGTCCTAATGGCTGCTTCATTTCACCCAGAACTACAAGTATTTGCTTATACTGACATCACTTTGCATTTCTTATGTAGCAGTAGTATTAAAGGTTGATTTGGAACTGGAACTTTTTTGAAACTGGCTACAAGGTCACAGTAACCTCTTTATATCTGACACTTAGAGTAGATTTATTTTCCTCTCCAAATATTTTTCCACAAAGTTTGTTTTGTTTCTGTACCTTGACAACTTAAGTTTTACTCCAGTAGTGCACTGTCACATGTAGCCAAAGTTGTTGCAGTAGTAATTGAGTAAAAAGATGACAGACAGGAATAGCTCTTGACTGGGGGGGAGGGCGGGGGGGGAAGTAGGGCTGTTTCCAAAATATGTTGACTTATAGCCAGAGAATCCAATTTCTGAAAGAGCTAGATCAGCATGAGAAAAGCTGTAGTAATTCTATGTATAATAAAGGTTATTTAAAAATAAAAATAAAAATAAAAACAAAACTTCACAAGCCAAATTCTGCCCTTATTTAGCAGGAAGGGAAAATATTCATTTAGAATAATTTAATCTTATGAAAATACAAAGCAAATTTATGGAAAAATAGTATTTCTACTCAACAAGATACACACCTGAGCCATACCTGACTGTTCAAGATCCTCCAAGCTCTCTGTGCTACTGAATGAAAGCATTCTCCTCCTCCCTGCTTTGGTCTTTCTCCTCTGTTATTTTCATTGATCCGTGATTTCTGGGGAAAAGAGATTTGCTCAATTTCTCACTGTGTTCTATCAATTATCCTTACTGAGCTATTCATAAAGTGACAACGTCATACCTTTGTTTAGAACAGAAAAGCTTTGCATATTTCCATTCTAAAATAATGCACTATTAAGCATGGCCTAAATTGTTCTGCTTGTTATCCTAACTGTTGCTATTTCAAAAATACCACATCATAAAAAGAAATACACACCAACAAAAATCCAAAGCACTCATGCACTGAGTCTGGCTGGGATGGAGTTAATTCTTCATAGCAGCCCATGTGGTGCTGTGTGTTGGATTTGTGATTAAAAAAAAACAGTGTTGATAGTGCACCGCTGTTTTGGTATTCCTGACCAGTGCTCGCCTGGCATCAATGGGACAAAACTCGGACAGGTGACCTGAACTGGCCAAAGGAATATTTCATAACATCTAATATTATCCTTGATGATAAAACTCTGAGTATAGATGGAAGAAGGGGGGGGGCGGTGCTGGCTTTTCTTAGTGACTGGCTGGGCATCAGTCTGTATTCAGGAGATGGTGAGTGATACGCATTGCATTGGTTATTGGTTTTTGGTGTGTATGGTTGTTTATTTTTTTTTCCCTCTTTCCTTCACCTGTTGAGCTGTCTGTATCATGATGCGTGAGTTTTCTCACTTTTGCTCTTACCATTCATTCCCCTACCCCACTTGAGGGTGAAATGAGTGAGTGGCTGGGTGGGTACTTGGCTTCTGGCCAGGGTTAACCTACACAACTAGATAACAGAATTGGATTTGAAATCAATACATCTCTTGATCAGTTTCATTTGATACATGCAATGAACAATTTACTTCCATGAATAGTTTGCTTCCATGAAATAGTCAAATAATGTACTCAGCCTGCATTATTAAGAAAAGATGCTCACCTTCTTCTGTCTTGCATTCTCCTGCAAAACTGCATACACTGCTTGTCATGAGCATCCAAACAAGAACACCGGAAAGAAGACTGGAAAGTACTTTGATTCTGGCCTGTAGATCTTTTGCCTCTAAAATTGCCTCTGTAGTTAGACAGTCCATATGGTACAGTCCTCCTGTTGTGAGAATCACAAATGTTGTATATTTTAGGAGCTAATTAAGATGATGATCTGTTTTTTTTTTTCTCTTTTAGAAAACAGACCTATACCAAACCAATCAACTTATACCAAACTCAATCAACTTAGGCTTCTATAAAGTTATAAAGTAGCTTAGAAACAAAACAAACAAACAAACAACAACAAAAAAAAAACAGCTCAAATGTCAGAATTAGTTGGCAGCTACATTGACTATGTACAAAAAAAAAAAAATGATTACCTAGCACCCAGTACAAATACATCCCCAGGTAATTGCTTATTTTAGTGTTTCTTTGTGTTGGTTACTCCCCACAAATGTCATGTCCAGTGCCATAGCTGGTAGAAACTGAAATAGGGGCTGTGGCGATTTCCACCAGATAAGTGACATGTTGTTTTCATCATCTTCTGATTTGCCATTATTTTTATCGTTGAGAAATGGAGAAAACTGTCAGCATCATTGGTTTACTGCATCACGTTTAGGAACATGACCCATTGAGTCACAAATGTGAGAACAGCTAGATAATCTTTCTCATGTGATCTCTCACAGAAAAGCATTGGTGCCTACATATTCTTTACAGCAGCACGCCGATAGATAGAGGTAATTCTCTTTATTTCCCTGAAGTTTGGCATACTTTGTTTATTTATGGGTTATAGGCAATAGTATCAGAAAACGGAATGCTTCATCGCTGCTTGCTAGTGTCCCAAAAATGCATGGATAGTTTTGATGTATGTCATAAATTGTTCTGCTACAAGTTGTCAAAGAATCTCAACTCAGGTTTACACCACGTGGAACTTCTGGAGACCCACAAGTGTTCCAGTGTACTCAAGGGCTGGGCTAAGCAACCCACAAATGCTAAAAACCCAAAGGGTTCAAAAGTGAGAAAGAGGAGTGGAGGTGAAAGGGGGAGAAAAAAAAGAAATGCGGGGGAGAGGAACTAAGAGTGGTTATAGAAGGATTACAGAAGGGTTGCAGAGCAAAGCCTGAATAATCTGTCTGGAACCACTAACTTCGTGTACTTGGACTTGTTTCATTTGCTTTCATAAAAACATCATTAGGCTATTAATTGGAAAGCTGCAAATTTTCCCACGCTCATGGTGGGCTGAAATGTTTAGAAACATTATTTTTGTAATCTCTGCAATAATTTTTGATGTAACATCAGTACAGTTCATGCAAATCAGTTATTCCAACCTCTGCACTGCTAGTAACGTACCAGCTTGTAACCATGCGTCTCATCTTTCACAGCTTGAACCAGAGCACACCTATCGTAGGTAGATTTATCATAAAATCACAGAAAGAGACAAAATCACAAGCAGTATTTCTGTTTGTTACAGGCCATAAAACACTCTCCAGCAGGTGCTGATCTTCTTGACATCTGTGCAGAAAGTGTTGTATATTTTCACCACTTCCTTCGTTCTACGGCTATGCCTCAACACTAGGAAAAGGCCAAGAATACGCAAATTTAGGACTTAATTTTGCCCCCTCTTTTCAAACAGCCATTTGAGAAGCTATTTGTTGTCTTTAGGGTTAAGGGCAAGTCCTATTTTATAACTGAAGAGTATTAATAATTCTGTACTGTCATCTACTGGAGAATAATGAATGATAAATGGCTAATATAGGTAACTTCTGTCATAAATAGTTGCTGTACAGTCATATTTTTAGATACATTCATGTTTTTTTTATGAAGTAATGGCTGGTATTTAGAGATTGGAATGGGAGGAAGGAAGTTCCTGTCTTTTTAAGGGTAGTGAACCCTCTATGGAAACAGTCTGGGACAATTCTGTTATTCAACTTCTTTCTTAGATTTAGGCTGAAATGAAAAGAGGAATTTTGCTTGGTCTAACCAACTGTGAAACCCCTATTTCATGGTGGATAGGTTGTAAAGGGATAAGGAAGCTTTTTACAGCTTTTTCAGATGTCATCCTACATCATATTAACAAGACATCAAATACTGTAGTATTTTATTTTCATTATTTAAAGTCGTTCCCCTTAAAAAGTTCATTTTCCCAACATATGATACTATTTTTTCTTATTCTGATTCTCTAAATGAGAATCTCTGTGGGACTGAGCTACAGGTTGGCCTGTGTCAGAGGTTTTGCCTTCACAGCTGGAGAGGCAAAAGGGCACATGTGCTTTATTCCTTAGTTGCTGCAGTTTGCAAATTAATGGGCTAAGTGCAATCATAATCAACTTCAATTTTATGTTAATGCAGCAGTATGAGAACTATGGTGAGTTAGGAACAGGCCCTTTACCAGTCTGATGTATTTCCTAAGAGCCAGTAAATTCCAGCAAACTGTCAGGAGTGGACAATGTAGTGTAACTCCAAGTGATTAGAAGCAAGAATCACAGCCAGAAGCAGAGGAGGAAACTGATATTTTAGATACTACTTCTGATCTTTCTAATGAAGTGCCTTAAGTTCTATGAAACTTGTAAGCCTGAGGCTTATAAGGGTATGCTTCATAGCTTGGAAAATGTATTCAAGAGCACTTCATTCTCAATGGTCCAGAAATAAATGCAAAAGCAATGACATTTTCAAGTGTAAGAATTTTAACTAGAATACCCAAGCAAACATTTTTATGTAAGCTAATGTGCAGATTTGCCAATCAGAAATGGAAATTTCATAGTTCTCCAATATGCCTGTCTTTTTATTTCTTAGCCAAAAATTCTGAACCAAAACAGATAAACTTCAATAGCGACTCAGAATCTTTCCAGCAGTATTCAGAAAGAGCTAAAAAATATAGTCAGTGTTTTCGTGCCTGTCAGTTACTCTGATGCAACTCATAAATCACAACATTTAAGCAAACGTTAGTGTGTGCATGGTTATCATAGCAGCTGAAAATGTTAGTATTTCAAGTTAGTTCATGCCTCCTTCCCAGTACTTCAGAAGTGAGAAGAGATGCCAGAGAGATTCAGTTGAACAAATATCAGAAGCATTTGCCTAGCAGCATGCTGAGATTGTTACATGTGATTAATAAATGGCTGCTTGTGCAGCAAATTTTATGGTGCTGCAGTGCTCAGGTTCAAAATGACAGACACAGAATTACAATTTCTACTTGCTAGGTGGGAATTTTTGTCAACATTTAATTGTCACCAAGCATTTGCTTTGCTTCCCATTTCAGGTGAGGCATCTCTCTTCTTTAGTCAGCTTTTAACCACTTTCTAAATTAAAGAAGGTGTGAGTTTAAAGAAATAGCTTCTTCTTCAGTATAAGCTATTCAGTTCTTTATTTCCCTCATTATAAGGCTGTATGTGGAAAAGAAGCTGCTAACCTAACCCTCCAGTGCCTGGAATTATTTCATGTAATAAAATTATGGGCAGTCAGTGCAACAGATCTGTTATCCAAAGATAATCCCATGTGTAACATAGAGCTGCACAAAGCTAATCAAAGCACAGCATGCTCTTGTCACTTGAAACGTGTTTTTGATTTCTGCAATGGAAGGAACAGGCAGCAATCTTTAGGCTGGCCAATGCTTCTCCTAGAATTTTAAAAGGCAAAAGTATAGCTATGCAAGTCAGATATTCAAATCCTTAAATAACCCAGACCATTTCTGTATTTCTGTACTTGTATCCGCCAAATACAACATAAAAAGCTGACCTACAAGTCAGCTGTCTCTTGAAGCAAGTTTTTGTCAGTAAATTAATAGAGATAAGCATTTGTTTGTTGAAAAAGACAAGTACTGAGTAATAGTGAAGCAGCCATTCTAAATCAGTGATACCAGTGCAAATTTCCCACAGAAAAAACTGCCCATTGAGTAACTCCTGCCTTTAAGTCTAATTGGGAAGTGTACAATTTGCACATGTCCAGCTGTCCCTCATTTATACTAGAGTGAATGTTCAGAATTCAGGCAGCCAAATCCAATTGGTCTATTTTAATTCTTATAACATGTGGCTGAGTTTCTCATGCTATGTTATAATTGACCTATGAGCTGCTATTATTTTCTACTTTCCCAGCCACTTAAACACAGCAGATACCTTCAGGGCACTTGAGAGTTTCAGCCAAAACAACGGTATGAGGGGGTTGCAGCATTCATCTCAGATGCTGCGATTTCAATATTCAGCAATATATTTTCTGGCAGGTATCCAAGCCAGAAAGGCTCCCAACAGTCTCCAGTATTCTCAGACAATCTTAAAATGTATGAGATCCCTGCAAGGACCACTGAGAACAAAGAATATGGAAAGGGAGCAAAAATTAATATCCTCCAAGCACACCAAAATGTCTCCAAAATGAAAGGCACAGGGGGAAATCACAGATATTTCTGTGTACAATTCCACGTAAAGCTACTGCAGTAATACTGTGTGAATCTGCAGATGATGGTATCATTGGCCGTTCTGAAAGTTCAATCCAACTGTCTGCAACAGGCATCAGGTTTTTTAAACTGTGAGTAGTTCACAATAGGAGTTCCTCCCATATTATCACTGCCTCCTCTTCATCATCATTTAAGAAGTAAAACACCATGGGAATGCTCTTCAGAGAAGTCCCTGACTTCTTGGTCTTCTGTCATTCTAACCACATGCTCCGTTCATAGAAATTGTACTCTTTCTGAGTAGCTTTTTGCAGTTAAAATTATTTTCAGATGAGAGAAACAAGTTTTTAAGCTCTGTAGCCACACCTTTATTTCCCACATCCTCCATTTAGTTGTAGTCAGTGTTCCTCTTTATCTAAACAGGCAACTGTTATCCATAAAAGACGTAGCTCCAAGATCTTGCTGGATTTGGTTTTACCTTCACTCTTGTTTTTTGTTTGTTTATATGTTTTTTCAATCCTATTCTTTAATACTTGTTAATTTGTGAGGACTCCAAATTAGTTAATTAGTTATAGCTAACTTAGGCAATAAGCCAGACATTGCACATACCTACTTCACCATCCCATCTCACTCATCAGATGGGTTCTTTGATATACCTCCCAGTGAGATTTCACGCTACCCAAGTACTGTGAGAGAATATGAAGGCTGCAATAAGGCAGGTTATTGCTGGGCATCTTCCATAGCACACCATCCCAGGAGGATTACAGCAGTGACAAAGGCTTGAGCAAAACTCTGCATAGCAAAATCAAAATATGTGGGTTTTTTTTAAGTCTTAGTGTTTATTTTAATTTTATCAATAAAACCCTTATCTTATAGCTGTCAAAAGGATGCTACATGTTTTCTGTATCAAATACGATCAGAAAAAAAGTCTGAGTTGAGTAAAACCTGGGGTATGTTTCTTGAGGCTAGTGAAATCAACAAACCATGGGGGGGGGGGGGTATTTTTTCTTTTTCATTTCATTCTCCAAACACCCGGAGAGGCTAACCTGCTGAACTGAGCCATTGCTTCACAAAAATACCTCTCTCTAAACAGCACTGCCCGTATCCTTCAGTATCTCATACCAGTTCTAATCTGCTTCCAGTTTTGTGGCAAGTGATATGATTAAAAATATGTATCTGGTGCAATATTTTCTGTCTGTGGGGCCCAAGCTCCCATTATTCCTTTTTCTTCCTCTGCCTGGCAGGAAATCTTATTAACAAGGGGGCTGCTTCTAAAGGAAACAGACTGAGGGAAATCCCAAAGGGCAAGAACAGCTGGAAAATAAGAAGGAAAGGAATCAGATAAAATTAGGTGGCAAATGGTAGCTTTCTTAAAGCAAAATTCAGAGTACCCATTGCTAGTTTCTGAAGCCACCATACCAGTGCACACACAGAACACACTCTCCAGTGCGTGTTCGTGCAGTGTGTACAGTTCAAAACCCACTGCTGGTTTAAAAACAAATAAAACAAACCTGGGGGAAAATGAACAAAAGTTAAACTTTAAGACTGATGAAAGTGCCTGTGGTTTGACGGCCATGGAGACTGTTTACTCTTTGTTTAGTCTTAGAATTAGGCCAACATGAGCAGCTGTAGTGAAATTTCAAGGCACTAGCTGTTAGCGTGTCTCATCCCTGACCCCGTTTTCTTCAGGGCCAGCTCCTGCAGCGACACGGGAGCCTAGGCTGCAGAGCCAAGAGATTTCAGGTCTTTCTGAGGATACTGCTGTTAAGCTATCAATACTGTCAGCACTGTAAATAAGGTTTTCAGGAAGACAGGATATAGTCTACATTTAGACTGCGGAGGGCATGCAAACTGTGCATGTGTCAGACAAAGATTTAAGGTACCCAGGGATCAGGCTGAACAATGCAGGATGAGGAAACCTGAAAAGAATGAGACAGTTTAGGAGCAGTCAGGAGAAATGAGCAGGACACCAAGCAGTAGAGAGGGGGAATCTGAGGCAGTTACTGGAATGGGAATTTCCTTTCAATATGAAACTGTCAAAAGAAGGCATTCACTAAAAAACAAAGCCACACCTTTTTTTTTTTTTTCTTAAACCTGGAATGTTAAAGGTATTGTAAAATGGAAACACTGGATCTGTTCATTCAAGAGTATACTGACCTGTTTTTTAAAACAGAATAGGCACACAAAAAGCAAGCTATTTTATATCTCAGCCTAGAAGAATCTTATTTTAAGTAAAAGATTGTGTAGTTATATGCCATTATTGAACTATTCTGAAGATATTTTTTCTTAAGTTTGATACTTATCTCACTGATTTCAGGATTCTAATTGTGAAAACTAGTTGCACTGCTCCCACTAGTAAAATGCATGCATTTTGATACCGATAAATGACAAGCAAACTGTCTTGTCTACCTGAGAATATGCACAAAAGCTAGGAATATGCATATAGGCAATCAACCAAGATGTGAGATCAGTGTGCAAAGCTGGAACTGTACAAGAATTTTTTTCTGAAACCCTTCGGGTTTTATTTGTAATAATGGCAAAGAATGAATACATCAAAAGGCTCGTCTACCCATGAATCCATGCAATTAAACTGTATTAAACCAAGGTGTGAAGTCAGTACATGATTTAAGTATGCAAGAATAACCATGTTTGTATAACAGGTTTAATAACCACACCAGTTTGTCTATGGTAAAATAAAACCATAACAGTAGAAGCCTATTACTATGTTCAGTAAACCTATTTGAAATAGTCCGCTTTTGATGTGAAGACTTGTGTAGCATTTTAATATCAAAAATCCTCCTTTAGGGTAGGAGAAATTTACAATCTCTCATTTAATTTTTCACAAATATTTGTAACTTAAAAAAAAAATTAATATTACTCGTTTTGTTAATATTCCTCATTTACATCAATTCCTTTTATCTTCTTTATGTCTGATTTATTTATTTTTTACCAGTATGACCATAGATTCCATAGTTTTAGTTATTTTAATTGTTACTAGCTTGTTAAAATTTTTCTTTTTATCTTTCATTATTCAGGCTACATTAAGACCTGAGATGCACATGCATAGTCTAATCTTGATAGTCTGCAACAGGGCAGGGCAAGCTTCATCCAGAAAAATAAAATCAATTCAACGTAAGATTCATCATTTCATCACTTCTTTTGGCACTTAGTTCTGGTGGTTAACAATGCGCACTGTTAAACAGAGAGATCGACTTCTTTATTTGAATTTGCCTTGCTTGCAGCCACTGTTTTATCATCATGCCTTTGGCTAGCAGGTATTTTTAGTCTGATCTATTAAGATCATAAGCAAGTGCTTAATTGTTTTGGTGAATGAGAAATCTTTAGCTGTGTTATTTCTAGTAATATACAGGACAGTGTCTACATTTAACTAATGATGGAGATAATTCTCAAAAAAATAGGGAAAATGTAAGACTTTATTATAACACTTAATAACCGTAAGGATGAAAAGCACTTTAAATAATATTATGCAGGCTTCCTTTCAACGAAATTCAATTACCGATGAGATGCAGGTAACAAAAAGATGTTACAAAGAAAATGGAAAAGTGAGTCAGCAGGGCATCCTGTCAGAGGAGTATCCAATTGATTGTCCTGGAGTCTTCTTGTTTCCATTCTAGGATGGCCTTATGATAGTGACCTAAGCCAGCAGCGAGCAAAGATCATTAGCTTACGGCTGTTAGACAGCTGATCATAAATCAGCCACTGTTGCCTCTTTAGCTTCTGAAAAGTCCTGAATCCACAACAAACACATTTGTCAGTACTTTTGGAAAAGAAAGGAAAAGAAAGGCCTTTCTCACCTTTACAGGTGGTCATATTAGATCAGAAAAACAGATTTCTACAGGTGAACCATCTAGAGTTGTTGACCTAGTGCTGCTCATATGCTGAATTTTGATGTCCATACAGGAATAATGACAAAACATCGCATCCTTATAGCATCCCAATGTTAACACATACTCATGAAACACTCACCATAGCCTCTACCACTATATCCCACAGAGCAAAGCAACAGACTACAAGTTAGTGCATGCCCTTGTCCTTCCCCAGAGGAAATAGATACAACATGTGTAACCACAGAGGAAATAGAATATGTCAGAGGATCAGAGCTGCAAACACAAAGATATTAGAACAAATTCTCCCTTTCGCTTTGTCTATCCAATTGTACTGACTCAGAAATTGATGTAATTGGCAGACAGAACTGTTAGATCATCACCTAAACTGCCCTTTATAATGTGGTCATAGAATTTCATTCAGTTACCCACCTTTTGAGTTTAATAATTAATACTGAAATAAGACGTCACCTAGAGAAAAAACTTTTGCGTTGATTTAGACACTTCAATAAATTAATTTTGTTGCTTAATCTGAGTGAGGAAGTGCTTTTACAATTATGTATCTACACTGATTCCCCTTTGAAAGTCTCTGTATTATTGCCACATATTCTTACTATACTTTTATTTCAGAATTAAAGACCACTTTGGCATCTGATACTGTGTCACCGTTATAGTATTACTTTCCTATAGTTTTCATCTTTTAATCTTTTACTAATCATTTGAGCATCTGTAGTAGTTCATGCAGCAACAGTAATGTCATTAACTGAAGTGCATTTTGCCATTGGATGCACAAGCTCAGTTCATATTGAAATACAGGACTCCTGTAAAGAGGTACAGATCTAAAAGGTCTTCCCTACATTTTTTTCTTTAACATACAGAATTGAGCATTAAGCTGTAGCTGTATTACATCAGTGGGTACTGTTTAAAAGACAAGCCATTCTTTCACCCTCAAAATGTGTCTGTATCTATAGATCAAGATACAGATCAAGATATGCATAATTAATAACTTGACAGAAAAATGCATTGCAAACTAATTCTGAGTAACCAGTTTTATCAGTGAGAAAAATTTACCAGCTTTTAATTATCTTTCTTATGAAACTGTTGTCTGCATCACGTAATTGCTTTATTCTGTTCTATCTTACCTGACTTCCATTAGGACTATGTCTTTCCCACTTAGGGCTCTCCATGCTCTCAGCATAAGGGACTCACACTAGGTGAAAATAACACTGGTGGGCTCAGTGATTTGGACTAACCCCAGTGGTTCATAGATAAGTATAAAGTAATACTCAAATGTGTACACATCATATCTCATTTAATTGGAAATAGCTGCAAAGTCAGAGGTTGGATACTCTGCAATTGTGTGCTCTTCCAGAATTGTCACCCTACTGATCCAAGAGGTTTCTCAGCAAGGATAGAAATAGGCCCTGTATTGGCAAGGCCACTGCCTCCAACACTGTTGTCATTGAAACTTTAACCACTTCTCCAGGGAAGGAAAAGGGGAGATCATGACCAATATTTCCTTTGAATATATTACAACAATGCTTAACAGCATCTTCTGTTGGAAAGAGTAGAGGGAAGAAACCAGAGGAGGAAATGAAGTTTGTCTGTGAAGTATGGAGAAAAGAGTAACCTGGTAACAGAAAATAACGAGGAATTTGTAATAGGAATAGAAAAGGATAAAGTGAAGGATACAAATCAAGAGAAATTAGAAAGAAAAAATAGTAAAAAATCAATTGTAGTGCTTGGTGTAGGAAGTAAAACTGAAAAAGAAATGAGAAGCAAATAAGCAGGAAAAAGATCAGAGTCAACAGATGTCAGGGTCGAGCACTGGAACAGGCTCGCAGGAAAGTGGTCACAGCAGCGAGCCTGCCGGAGTTCGAGAAGCATTTGGACAATGCTCTCAGACATATGGTTTCATTTTTAGGTAGTCCTGTGTGGAGCCAGGGGTTGGACTTGATGATCCTTGTCTCTTCCAACTCAAGATGTTCTGTTCTATTTAAGAAACACGCTCCAAAAGTTTACTAACTTGCTCATGATTTAATAATAGTATCGTAAGCAAGAGAGACCCATCTAGATGAATACACAAGTACAGCTTTATGAGTATAGGTACCAGCAATAGATACAAAACACCATTAAACTTGTTTGGGTTGATGGTTGGACTTGATGATCTTGGAGGTCTTTTCCAACATTAAACGATTCTACGATTCTCTGAAAACCTCTCTATTTTTCAACATAATCTTTCTGGCTTTCTGTTGCGTGTATTGTCCTCAAAGTTATGTTTGAACAATACTTTTTACTAATCAATATAAAAACTTTCAACAACACATATACAGCAACATGAAAGCCCTATTTATAAACAGCCATGCGGTCTGTACAGATCCAAGGGTTACTTCCATTTAGAAGAAGTTGTGTAACTTCCTTGGGATATTAAAGCGCACAGGCAGGACTGATTCCTCTCATTCACATCCAGAAATATCTTGTCTTACTGAGACACTGTTCCAGGTAGAACACCAGGCCAGAATTAGCACCTTTTCATTCATACAGGTGACATGAAATCCTAATCCTATTCCTGTTACACTGAACATGGTCAAAAATGTGGAATATCTCCATACATACTTAATTCAGTGACTACCTCTGCCCTTGTATTTAGAAGCATTCTTCTGCAATCCTAGAATCTTTGAAAATCAAGGCTGTGCTCTTTCAGCTTAGAGGGAGATTTGTACATCTACCTAACGTGTAAACAGAGCCTTTCCTTTCATTGCTCAGAGCAGGCAAGGCTGAAGAACCAGCTAACAGAGCAAGGCAGCCCTGTATAGAATTTATCATTCTATGTGAATACTTAACCCTCAAATCTATACATTCTGTAGCTTGCATAGAAATGTCCGGTCAAATGGCATAAAAATCAACTATGATAGAAACCAAACTTTTAGACAAGTTGATTGATTACAGGCAAGACCTGTGCACTGGACAGTGGCAGTACACTTTGTGTACCTGTGAGATTTGCTGTTGTTTTGTGTACAATTGACTTTATTTAAGAAAGTTGAGATTCATAGCCCCAGCTATTTGAATTATGAATACTTCATTTATAATGCTATATGTATAATGGAAATCTTATATATATTTCTCCATTCTCTACTTTTTAGAAGAAAATCTCCACATCAGTGGATTACCACACACACATTACAGGATTACATCCAAAATATTTTTCCTAATGGAATGAAAATAACAACAAAGAAGTTAAGAAAAAACATTTTAATGACTTCTGTGGATATATTATACTTTCAGGCTGGTAGAATTTCAAAAAGACTCGTCATCAGGCATGGCCTATAGCTGGGATACACATGTGAATTTACAAATTAAGTGCTATAAACCCTGTTTAATTTAACCTTTTCTACTGCCACTCTCTATCTTTTTCTATTCCCTTTGTTATTTTAATCTGATGAAAAGGTTTGCAATTGATTCAAATTGATTCTCATGGCTAAGAGAAACGTTTGCAAACTGTAGTCAGCAGCATACTTGGTGGTGCCATGTGGAAGCTCACAGTTATACCGTCCCAAAGTCTCTAACTGTTCAAGTCCATCGAACGGAGTCTGGTTTTAGACTCATCCAATCTCCTGATTGTTTTTTAATGAACTGATTGCTGTGGTTCCTACAGGACTGATACCTTTTAGCCTATGAAAATCTTTACAAATCCTTAAAACTTGTTTAGTCACTCTAAGAGACAGGATATATACAATGGGCTAGGAGAAGGACTGTAACCTTTAGGATGTAGGCAAAGTGTCAGTCTTCCTGGATGAGTTCTTTTAATTAGATACTGTTCGTAATGAATCCTGCTTTTCTGCATATGTGCTTCACCCCCTCTGACCTGCGTGAAACTCACAATTTCCACTTCATGGGAGATGTTATGATTTCAAGAAGTGTTTTTATTATGTGTTGAAAGAAAAGCTTGTGTTTACCATTCCCATAAAGTGTAGTTGTAAAAGACACTTCTGTAACATCTTAACTCTGGTATATTGAGGTTTTCAAAAAAATATTATTTTAACGTCAAAGCACTCTCCCACATGAATTTTTATCAAAGCCAGTACAATTACACACACACTATTCTTCCCTTCCTAAAGAGCGGTTTATTAGAAACAGGTTTCTCCTACAAAATAACTCCATTTTCCACCCATGACTAATTGCACTCGGGCTGCACACGCAGTCCACCCGGGGCTGCCTCCACGGGGGCACTGCCTGCAGCCCGCTCCCCGGCCTTCCTCCTCCTCCTCCTCCTCCCCCCCCCCCCCCCCCAGGCGAGGCCCCCCCCAGGCGAGGCCGGGCAGGTGGCGGGGCGCTGCAGTTCGGCCGCCCCCGACCCCCGACGAAACCCCCGGCGGCCGCCCCTCGCCCCCCGACCCCGGCCCCGCCTTCCCGCGGAGCTGCCCTGAGGGTGGCCGTGGGCGGGCGGGTCCCGAAGCCCCCCCTTGCCTCGCCGATGCCCCTCGGAGCCCCCCGCAGCCCCTCTCCTCACCTCCCGGCGACCCGCGCGGGACGGCCCCTCGCAGCCCGGCCCGCCATTTCGCGTCCCTCCTCCCCTCCATCCCTCACCCCTCACTCACTCGGGGGTGTTGATCCAGATGATGTCGAGGTGGCAGTAGTAGACGCACTCCTTGTCCTTGTAGGTGTAGCAAGTGCAGCGCCGGGCTCGCCGCCGCAGCGTCCCGCCGTCAGCCCTGGCCCGGCCGCCGCCGCCCGGCGCCGCCGCCGCCGCCGCCTCGCCGCCCTCCCGCTCCTCCCGGCCCAGCGCCGCCGAGCGCGGCTCGCCGCCGGCCGGCACGGAGCGAGGCCGGGGCAGCGAGGACCCTGCAAAAAGGGAAGGGGAAAGAGCAGCGCTCAGAGACCCCACTGCGGCGCCCCGCGCCCCTCCCCCCCCCCCCCCCCCCGCTTGCAGCCCCCTTGGGAATGGGACCCCGAGAAGTTTCGGGCGGCCAAAGGCACCGTTATGTCTGCGCGGGATGCCTGTACCGGGGCTTAGGGGCGGCCCGGGAGAGGTTTTGGGGGGTTTAACCCACCGACGGCCAGTGATGCCTAGTAGCTACCCGCGCTGTTGCTTACAGCCTTCGGGGAAAAAAAGGGCAAAAGCAGCAGCCCTTCTTTGTGTGCGTGCGTGGAAACGGCAAAGAAAGAAAGAAAGTCAGGTTACCTGCAGTCGATGTAATTGTAAGCCCAAAGAGGAACAGTAACCCCAGCTCCATTAACCCCAAATTGCACGCTTGTTAACTGCAGGCAAAGGTGAAGCGCAGGGGCCGCTCCGGGAGGAGTCGCTGGGGGCCGGAGGCAGCCGCCGCTCCCCGCAGCCGGCTCCCCACGGGGCTGCGAGCGGCGCTGCTCCCTCGCGGCTCCTTTCCTCCAGCGCCCGCTGAGTCCCGACGGGGAGAGAGCGGCGTCAGGAGCAGGGAAGATCCATCGCTTGGCGTTTCTCACACACACCTCCCACCCCACCCCCAAATGCGAGCAGAAACCAGAGCTGCTGTTTCCCAGCTGCAGCCGCCTCCCCGCAGCGGGCAGCCTCCTTCCCTGCCTCCCTCCCTCCCTCCACTCCCTGCCTGCCTTCCCCGGGGCGGGCGCTCCCCGCCCCCGG
Organism: Cygnus olor; assembly: GCF_009769625.2. Lineage (NCBI taxonomy): Eukaryota > Metazoa > Chordata > Aves > Anseriformes > Anatidae > Cygnus > Cygnus olor. Next base: position 11,310,097 of record NC_049184.1, on the reverse strand, counting down.
CCCGGTGCAGGTGAGGGACCGGCAGCGCGCAGCATCCTCCCGGCGCCCCCCTTTGTTCTGCCGCCCGCGCTCCATCGCCCTCGGACGGTGCCCGCTTCTCTCGTCCTCTGCGCTCCCCTGGGGACGGAGGGTGGCCTCTATGATAGAAGCAAGAGGTTGAGGCTCAGACTTGGGCTACGGGTTTAGAAAGTGGTGTTTGGGGCTTTTCCTCCGGGACTTTATCACTGATTTCCCAGGTGAAAATTAAGTCATCGGTTCGCTGCTACTTTTCGTTTTCCGCTTAATTAAGAGCACCTCTTTGCCGGAGAAACCTATCAAACTTAAAGAGCTTTAAGTAAACTTAAAGTAAAAGGGGGTTCGTATGGCATGCAAAGCAGGCACTTGTGCTTAGAACATTACTGCGTGTGGCCCCGTTTGTTATCATAGCATAAGCCACTAAGTGATAATAGGCAAGGGTTTAAGGGTTAAGGTAGTCTGCTATATCTTTTCTTACGGTAGTGTATTATAAGCTGTTATAGGGAACATATGTTGCAGATAGCATATAAAGAAAGGTTAGTAAATTTAATTGTGGATATTTTAAATCAAAACAGGATGTTTCGTTTAAGTGTGTTTCAGTACTACCAGAAAGAGTTGCAATCAAAATTATTTGTATGTATCATGCCAATTCAGTCTATTCCCTAAAATCTGTTTCACGAGTAGAAAACTAGTTGCAGGATCCCTCAGGTTATTTATTTGAAGGCGTAACGCTGCTCTCCACCGTGTCGCATTCTTTCTCCAGCCCTGCCCCCAGCTCCAGCTTCAGCTGTGGACTGTTGAGTAACAACACTTACAAAAACCCCATCGAGATGTCACATTCTGTCGGTTTGTCAAACCCTGCCTTTTGTCAGTTTCTAAAGTTTGCAAGTTTTGCGGGAGAGCTTTGGTCTACCATATTCACAGCTAAGAACAAAAGCATGATGCTCATTAAAGATGTTAGCAGCTAGAAAGTTCCTTTTCCTGAAGTTTTCCCGAGACCATGGTTCTCTGTGGAAAATTAAATTGCTTTTGTTTCACATGGATTTTGAAATGACAAGACATCACAATACAGAATTAAAATGCCAGGAGCATTAATCAAGCCCTATATTCAAAGCCCGGTTAGAAAAGACAAGAATTCAGTAACTCCACAAATTTTGCAGCCACTGCCATGAGTGCAGTTCATGCAGACATGACTGGCTGCGAGTACTTTGCTCAGATACTGACAACATTCAACTACTGAACTGTAAAACTGTGAAAAGTCTTTGGTGATTTTGGTTCTGATAATTTTAAATATCTTCGCTGCAGTCGCTAATATCCTCATACCTAATATAGTGGGGAAAAAACAGATCTTATGTAAGTTCCTGAAGTTAGTATTATATTGAAGTTCAGGCTTGATCTAAGTGCTTATTTACCTTTAAAGTTTATTATTGCTTTGCCGGGTTGTGGGTTTGTGTATATTAAAGTCGTGCTCTCAAAGCATGAACAGAGTTACAGTTAGGCTTCACAGTTATATAGCTGCTGCTATTTTGAAAGATACAGTGACAAAACATCTTTGGAAAAAAAAAAAAAAAAAAGAATGGTCTTGAAGTTAGTTCTGTTATGTATATAAGTAGAAAAATTAACTGCTTCAAATCACAAGTTCTAGATATTGTACCCTGATACTGTTGGATACAGGATTGATTTTGACAAATGCTTATGATTGCATTTTAACTTATCTGAAAATAGAAAAAAATAGGGATTTACTGTGCAGTTACTGTTTAACAGAACTCACCACTGCAGCCTGTAGGAAGTACTGGTTATGTGTTGCTGGTGTGGTAAGTAACAATACGTTATTCCTACTTCTAATTTTTAAATTTAATTTTCTTTGTTGCAGCATGATTTTGTCAATAGTAATGTAAAATTATCATAGTAATAAAATGAGTAATATAAAACTGTATCATATCTACAGGTTAACAGGCTAAAAAGGTCATGTTGTGTTGTGAATTTATTTGCACAAATTTTCCTAAAAAAGACTGCTCTATTTTTTTAAATGTTATGTTGAAGGCCTCTTCTACATTGCCCTACTTTTTCTTCCGTGTGCTGTTTAAACACTGAAAAGCTAGGGGAGGCCATATCAGCACTGATACTGAGTGCTGTGTAAACAGAAGAAGTAATAAAATATATTCTGAAATTAGCTATCAAGGTTCAGAAATTGAGAAGGGCAAGGTTTTGGTCAAGCTTTAAAAGAAGATAAGACAGACCCTACAGGAAGAAAGAGACTCTCATCAAAGGAATTAATACTTCTGGACATTGTGGGCCTGATTCTCATTTACAGTGATTATCAAGTTATTTGTTTGGGTCACATATTATCTATGGAATGGTAACAGTTTTGTAAACCAGATGATCTTTAAGGTCTCTTCCAATCCAAATCGTTCTATGGTCTATTTAAGAATTATATTTTCATTTATTACCAAAAAAAAAAAAAAAAAGAGGACCCTTCTACTGAAGCAAGGTCATAGCTATGGAGGTAGATTCCCAATAGACTGGAAGCCAAAAGATCCAATCCATATTATTTTTTTCTGTTTCAGTTTCCAAATCTTTAGGATGGATCAGTACTTTCAAAAATGTTGAGAGCCCTGGAAGTTAATCCTCGTCATGCCTTCTAGTCTTCCCATGTCCAACATACTCCTTCCTCTGCTCTTGTGCAAGAACAGCACAGCCATGTGGGCTCTGGGAGCTCGCTATATTCTCTACGCACAAGGGGAATTCCCCTGTGCTAGGAGACTTCCCCATTCTTAGGGACACCCAAGCAGCTAAAGGGAAGACAATCAGTAGATCTATGCTCTTGCTGGGTGTAAATGTTGTATATTTGAGATGAATTTATAATTACTGAAGGGAGAATGTATCTCAGAGATGAGGTCAAGGCTGAAGGAGTCCTGGAATGCGGAGCAGCTGTAACAGATGAGATTAAGAAAAGTAAGCTCCGATTCCAGATTTTATATTTGAAAACCCTGGGCTGTCTTTTCAATTAGGAACATAATCTTGGTTTTGTTTAGTACTTCTCTGCCCCTTGTTATCCTCACTTTATAAATACACTCCTGTGATTGCGAAGCAATCAGAAACCCTAGTCATAATTCTACAGCATTTAACCTTCATCACACAGGTGACTACACAAAACACTTATGAGTTATAAAGAAGTTCCAGATGTGTTTAAATAAGGTTGGTTACTGAGAGAAACCACTTAAAAAGCTAACCTTCTAGGATATATTTACACTAGAAATAAAGCCTGTATTTAACATGTATGGTAGGGTTTCAGCAGTAGTGGAGACATTTTTGGCAGTGATATCTATTCTTACAGCTTCACAGCAGGCCAGGAGAAAAACCTGGTCAATACAGATGTGATGTAAATGCAACCAACCTATTTATTGTGCGTATACGCCATCCATCTCTCTTTTCCCGCTCTCTTGCTTCCTTCTTAAAATGTTCTTTTCTGTTAATGGAAGGAAAGATCCTACTGGTGTGCAAACACCATGTGTTTACCAGCACGTTCTGCATCACTCACACAAAGCAAGCAATGTGCAATCACTCACACAAAGCAAGGTGGCTGAGTGAAAGAATGTGCTGAAATCAGTGGGTTCTCAAGAAAACAGTATCATCTCATAATTATTTAAGTTACTTTTTGCTTGGGTTCTATAGCCAGAAAGCTGAAGTTAATCTTGACTCCCCTTCTGTTACAAACAGTCCCATTCAGAGCCCTTTGATGTCCAGAGAAAGAATCGCATTTTTAGTGGCCTTTGAACCAGATGTAGTACAAGGCAACTGAGTATTTTGTATGGGCTGCAATCAGGTAACTTGCTTAAAGGAGGAGAGATGTGTCACCTATTTCTCTTTTCCTCTTGCTTTTGTAATTTTTAATATATGTATACCATCAGAAGTAAAATAGATACTTGGTAAACACTGAAGAGGACAAATGCCTCTGCTCTAACCACATTACAATATTTCAATAAAGGCAAAGTATGGAAGGACCTGTATGGCTGTTTTTCAGCCTTCAATAGAGTACTAGCACACACATTTAATGATTCCTGCTTGTTTCAGCTGTTGTGAAATTTAGGAAGGAGTTTGCATAAGATAACATATCCTGCTGTTGTAATATACTGGAGACAGAGCTCAGATCTCTGGATAAGGAACGCTGCATAAATCTGAAGTGTTATTACCACTACCCACCACTCTCCCCAGGATCTGAACCTGACCTCACTTCCCTGGTCCAAACAACCTCTGTCTTTGTGGAAATAACAGGGTTTTATAAGAAGATGATTTACTATTTTCTTATCTGTTTCATATAACCAAATTGTGCGTGAAATAATCCTTTTCATAGAAGTTTATTCAGGTTTGGACATGTTCCCAAAGAGAATTCTGTATCAAAATACGATCAATCTGAACACTCCTTGTGTTTGTAAAGGACAGTGACTGAGAGTTGCTTGCAATTAAGAAGCTAGAGGCTGAAAACTGAGGTGGCTGTCCCTCCAAAAGACCTTGGCACACTTACAAATGAGCAAAGCAGAGAGACAGACCACTTGAGAGGGACAGTGTATTCTAGGACGTGCGGTGGCAGAAGGAAGTAAACATGAGTACCAATGCAAATCATGCTGAGCAGGAGCCATCCTAGAGGGAGATGAGAAGAGGGAGGGAGTGGTGTGGACATACAAGGGTTTGGGTTCTGGCCTGCTTTTCCTTCCTTAGCAGCCTCGTAGGATATTTGTGGTCAGTTGTTTGTGGTGTGAGTGACAGAGAAAAACAAGGAAAGGGAGGTGTGGAGGAAGGTGGCTAGAGACTAGGTATGTCCTGAAGACTCTGGCTGGCCCTCAGACTATTATCCAAAAATGAAATTTTGAAATGTGTTCTCTGACAGCGCTTCCTGGAGAGCTCCCCTTTTGGAGTGCACTGACCTGAAGCCTGCGTGGCTGCCTTTGAAGAGGGCATTTTTTGCATTCCCTGCAAAGCCGGAGGACCAGAAACCCTGAGTCAACTGTCCTGTGTGGAGCAGAGTTGCACGGAGAGGTCACTACCAGGGACACACAGGACTACTGGAGCGGTGAGTACCTGCCATTGCCACTGCTGAGCTCCTAGGAGCTGGATGGAGAAACAGCACGAGGTGTACTGGGGCACTGCAGTGATGCTGCTTTTTACAGCTGCTTTTGTTCAGAGACGTAGAAGCTTTGTTGGAATAACAGCCTAATGCTTGTGTGATTCCTGGCCCTTCTGTCCATGAAGGGTGCTTTACAGCATCTGCTGGATTTTTAACTAAAAGACTGGATTTTGCAGAAATGGTTGGCCCCTTTGTGTGGTGACAATTCCTGTTTGCCTTGTTAATCAGTTTTAAGTTTTTTTGTGTGTGTGTGTGGATGTGTTTGAGGGGGATTGTTTGTTGTTTTTTTTTAGTGTGGCTTAGTGATGTGACATGCAAGTGATTGCAGAAGTCAGAAAGAAAGAATGAAGAAAGAAACAAACAAAAACCCTGTGCTGCACCACTGATATGCAGGAACATCTTTTTGCAAATCTGTGGATGAGATAGGTGCCTTCTACCAGCTGGTCTTGTTACATACTATGGTTAGTCTGCAAACAAGACTTAATAACATGTACACTAGCAAAAAATGTGCACATCAATAACAGAAACCTGATTTTTTATGTGATGTATCCAGGTGGACAAGACTGCTCAAGTACATACCGCAGGCAGTATACTGAGTGCAAATAGTTTATTTACCCATATGAAAACCAAACAGGCTGGTCACAAGTACTTTTTTTTGTAGGAAATCTCCTCTTCAGATTTGTACTAAACATTAGTAAGAGACTGTTTCTGGTGCTGCTTTGTAGTATAGTATAAATAGAAGCTCTGCTGCAGTTACCAGCTACTAATGAAGTTAGTGTCATCTTATTGCAACTTCTTGGTGAATCTAATTTTAAATACAAGTCTAGGCCCAGCCATTTCTTCTTCTGGAGGATCGACAGCTGAGACTCATCAGTCTAGCAACAATCTTGACACCATGTTTGAATATATAACCTTTCCTCTCCCTAAGTAACTTATCTCTCACTAAGAAAAGACTTCCAGAGAGAAATAAACAAGTGTCTGCCTGTATGAACTAGTAAAGGGAAAATAAAATGAAAAATGAACCTTTATTATTTAAACAGTGTGACATGACAAACTGCGAGTGCTGCTCACACCTAGCCCTCTGAGAGCAGCTTTCTTTGTTGATAAGCTTTGACTGAACATGAACCTTTACTGACTGATGCTAGGTTTGCAAATACATTATATTATATACTGGCATATTATAATCCTCTGGATTTTCTTCATACCATTTGCTGGCATGAAATCACACAATGTCTGAACACAAAGACAAAGACAAGTTCGGCATTGATGTTGTGAGGGCTCTGATGTTGTCATCCAGGCATATTCAAGTTTGGTGCATTTAATTGGTCAATTAAATCATTCTAATACCTAGAAAGACTCAGTGTTTGTGGAGCAGGGAGCTATGGCGTGAAAACTGGGATCATAACTGTGGAACGTTTTTGCAGGTTATGTGGCCTAGGGCTGGTGCAGCTTTAACTAAATGAGGTTAAGGAAGCTTGTGAATGGCCAAAATGTTAAGTGCTGTAAGTGCTATGCTCTAACCCTTTCTACAGTGTATATATGGTGAACAGGTACTTTTGTGCATCATAGAGAGTCAATTTAGGTGTGTTTTGTAGGCCTAGAATATCTTACAGCAAAGAGAGTGCCATGCAGGTCCAAATTGCAAGGTCATTACACAATTCAGAAGCTGTCTTCTGAAGGTTGAGATGCTGTTGGTAAAAGATGTGGCATAGATATCTAAGGTAGTCATAGTTATGCAATTCCCTCTGTGGCTGTGTTGTGTTTGGTTTGATTTGTTGGAAGAACAAATGGCAGCATCCTTCCTGAAGGTTCAAAAGGAACAGCTCTTTCTAGAAGAACCTGAAGTCTGCAAAATAAACACCTAGGGTTACAAGATGAATGTAAGTCTAATGTAACAAGGGAATTCTCGATCTATTTAGCTGTTCTCATTGACGTGATTGTGCTTATTCTCAAAGGTCTTGACCTCACATTTGGTTTAATAACATGTGCCTAGGAATAATAGCAAGGCAATACTTCAGACATAGAAGAAATTCCATACGTTTTGTACATTTAAGTACATAAATTGTCTTCTTGGTGGGTGAAACATCAAGATAGGAAGAAAAGTAGAAGAGGAGTAAGTGCACCATACAACCTGCACATAAGTTTTGGATGCAACTGATGCAGCTCTTCCCTTTTTCACATTTTCCACAGCTGCATTTCACCCTACCTTGTCAGGGTTGGTAAAGTAAGTGCTAGTAAATCAGATGGTAAGAAAGGGATGGGTGCTAAAAGAATGTTCTTCTCTAGTTCCTAGGGAAAAATACTGGGACATTAACTGAAATAGGACAGTGAAGATAGCAGTGTTTAGTGGGAAAATAGGGGAGAGAATGGGGAAAAACAACAGGAAAAGGAAGGGAAAAAAAGAAAGTCAATTAACTGATTTTTCACAGAAGTGTCTTTTCTATATAAACAGCAAAAGGAGAAGAAATAAAAAAAAAAAAGTAAAAAAAATATAATAGGGGAATTAATGGGGGAAGTAGAGAAAAGGAGTAAAGAAACAGGATAGAGAAAGAAAATGAGATGCTAATCTGTTCCTAAGGGTCAAGTATATTCCTCTAACAGCCAACATAGCTATGATTGTGTTTCTGCTTTTGCGTCTAAGTGCTTCTGTAAAGCAAATAGCTAACCAGGCACCAGGCTGTTTAGATAAGTAGATTGCCGTTTGAGCTTCCTAGGTATTATGCTATTTCCCTAGCAAAAATTCTTCAACTGCAAACTTTGTCAGGCCGTGGTTGTGTTGTTGTTAAGGACATGAGGAGAGGCAATCTGAGATTATTTCTGAGTAGTGGTACTTTTCATATTTCTCAGACAACACAGTGTGATAAACATTGAAAATAGCATTGGGGTAAACAAGAACAAAAGGCAAATTCAAAAAGTTATTTTGTTGGTTGAAGGACTTGGTGAGGGAGGGAATGAAGAAGGACTGGAATTTGTACAACTCTTTTAACAGTCTGGCTGCATTCTTTTGTCAGTATTTTTATTGACTTTCACTTCCAAAGAAGCAATGATGCTTCAAGCTGTTCTCTGAAGTCTGGATGTACCTTGCTGAACTAATGAGGCAGAATGCGTCACAGCTGTTAGCAAGGGTTACACGTGTGTACACACATTTGAACTGCAAGAACAAAAGAGTTGTGATAATACTTTCTCACTCTGAAGTGCAATTGTTTCCATGTCTTTGAGTTTTGAATAACAATGCTTCACGCATTCAAAGGGCCATCGTGAAATTGATTGTCCCTGGCTGTCAAATAATTTATTGTTGCATTGATATTTTTTCTCTTTTACTGATTAATATTTTCTCAGATTTGGAATACAGGATTAGGAGTCAGACTTTCTGCTTTTGATTTTGCAAGGAAAGATTTACCTAATGTCTATACTAGTTAAATCTGGACTGGTAGTGACTATCTGTTGTAACAGTATGTAGCTGAGGGGGACAAAGTACTCGTCTTCATTTTGTGATGAATCAGAATTTAGGGGCAAGGATTTTATATGTCCACCCTTATGATAGTGATGAGCAGAAAGTCACTGTCTTAATATGAGTTAGCTGCAGAAGGGATGTTGAAGGTTATTTTAGACTCCAGTTAAGTAACATAAAATATGAAATGAGTAATGACTGTCAGTTTTTCACTGAATAACTAGTTTAATAAGTATCTGATCAGGTAGAGTTTCAGTCGGATACCTTTATTTGCCTTTAGTTAGTTGATGAAAATATACACGAGTTACTAATAAATCATTATTATTGCTTTTAATGTGTTTGATTCCAATAGTTTATATTTAAGGTTCTAAAAAATCACTGGGACCTTAAAATTTGCAGAATATAATGAAAATGCTAAAAAGGGTTGGCATGAAGTATAAGGACAGCTGTGCAAGTAAAGTTAGTTGTGCTGCTGGAAACTGGCCACCCAAGAAGATCTGGCAGAAAAAGTGAAGTATTAATAACATGATTAATCTACTGAGTTTTACGGCCAGCAAAATAAGTAGAGAAAGCAAGATCAGGGAGAAGTTATGAAGCAGCAGCACAAATAATGTAACAGATTTACAGTTGTCAGAGGTATTATGTTTGTGGTTCCTGTTAGCAAACCATGAGTTTATACAGGCACAGCAGCTATGCAAAATGTCCAGATATTGCAGTTTGCAGTGGGATAAAGGGCATAGCATTGTTTAAACTCAATATGTTTCCCATAAATCCCCCATGATTATTTATTAAAACCATCAGAAGCCATTTTTCATGGGTTTTGGTGGAGGGTGGAGGAGGGGGAGTTGCATTTTGTGTTAATCAAATGTATTTTTTCCACTCTTACTCTGCAGAGTTCTGGTACCATGGCACTGTGCCATTGTTACTTCTCATGTGTGTTTTTCCAGAAATTAAAAGTTGTTTTCTTGATATTCTGGATAGATTTTTTTTACTTTTTTTTTTTTTTTGTCAACAAATGGTTCCAGTAATTTCAGAACATCTCAACCAATTGAAACTGTCATCCATGGAAAAGCTTGGGTCACAGTTCAAATTATTCCTGAAAAAACACTTCATTCAAATCCAGCACAACTCAGGGCAATGCCACATCATCCAGCGTAAATCTCCAGTGTACTTTCTGCATGTATTCACATCAGTGCTTTAGCAGAAACATGTTAAGCTTTAATTAAGACTTACATTTTATTTGTAACACAGAAAGAAAATTCTGCTCTAAGTCTGTGGTTTTCTATTAAGGCTCAGATTTAGTTGCCAGTTTTTGGTGAACACTTTTCTTTTATGCAATATTTATTTTCTTGTTCTTGCCTTCCTGACACTTGCCATGACTTCTCACTTAATGATCAGCATACATTTTTCAGTATACATTTCTCAGTGTTGAAGATCAGACTGGAAGAGCATTCATCTACAGAGGCCTTCCTGGAAAACAAAATGAATCTATCTTTTTATTTATTTATTTATTTTAATGTTTGGTTTGTAGCATCATCTTGAAGGGCCAAAACAGAGGAAGGTTGTGATTGCTAGATGTACTGCACGTGTGTAAGAAGAATCAATTCCTACCTCCAGGAACATTCCAATTATTCCTGGTCAAGACAATAGGTTTGCACAGTTGGGAAACTGAAGACCCAATAGGTCAGACAATTTAGAAAAGATTGGCTAAAAAAGGAAAATACTGTTAAGCCCTTTTGCCTGACATCAGGTAGAATAAATAATTCACAGGAACTCTTTTTATACAGAACACATTCAATATGAGCAGGCTCTAGTAACAAACAAAGCATGATGAAGCCAAGAGCAGTTAAATCCAGAGACTGATCTCTCCAGAAAATACAGTCTTTCCAGGATATGGCCCAGGTTATGCCAGATTAGATGGTCTAGGCAAGGAGGCAAGAAAAAAAGATATATTAGTGATTTCAGGCCCTGCTATACATACATTAGGGCTCCTATGTAGAAATAAATGGTAAAGAAAGGATGCAGATTCTATGCAAAAGGTCAAAGTAAATAGAATATCTTGCACAATAACTTCAACACAGAAGACTGTAATTAAAAAAAAATCATATTTGGGGACACACATTTTTAAATAAACAGATTAGACCTATCAAAAAAGTCACATGTGGCTTAAATTTCCTTGAAATATGAAAAGCAGGATAGGAAAAAGTTGTTTGGAAAAAGAGCATGAAAATAGCTCAGCGGGAAAACTGAAACACATTACATTCGCTGTCAGAGAACCACCATTCACTTTTCAGATCCTCAGATGCAGAGGAGGACACAGTGCTTTCCTCTCCTACTTCAACTTCTTTTCTCTTAATAAAACTGTTGTTTAGTTTGAAAATTCACATCTGTTTTATACAAACTGCACGAGTATTTTAAACTTCAGCTTTAAATGCTGTTAAGCCATCATTTGCTGCTCGCAGTATGGTTTATAATTGGGATCACGTACTCCCTTCTTGAACCGGGAACTGAAGCCAGGATTCCCTGTCCCGATAAATACCTCAGAAATCAGTGACAAACTGAGTCTCATCTTCTGCGAGCTGGGCTCTGTCAAGGATGACAGCCTGCTGGTTGCTACCCGTTCCTACACTAGCTCAGAAGGAAGAGGAAGGTGCTGGGAATCCAAAGGTACCAGCCACTACAGAGGGCGCTTTGGCATGATGCTTTTTGGTTTTTCCTTTTTTTTAATTTTTTTTTGACTTGTCTATTTGTAAGTAATTTGTTTGTTTTCAAAATCTCCCTTACTTCCCTTTCCCCAAACTAAGTTAAACCCAAGTGAGCATCCCAAGTGAGCATCCTGTTTAAAAGTAAATAAATAAACAAAAAATCTAGCTATGTAATCAAATCTCAAGTATGTTGTTATACAAGTGATCTGAACTGTCAGCAAGAAAAGTCCAGAGTTCTGGTATTTTATGCCCTTAAGATCTAGGTTTTGGCTTTAAAGAGACCCTGTTTTTTGTTTTGCCTTTAAGACACCTCTGAAACATAGTAGCTTTACAGATATAGTGCCTTTTGAGGGTTATTTTCCAACCTTTCTTCAGTCTCCTTTCTCAGGAGTGTGCATGTGTCCACGTGTTTTTTTCTCCTTATTTCTGCTTCTCAGGACTACTCATAATCTCTTGGGTCTATAAAGCATGTCCAGGTTACTTTACCATTTGGAAACTGAACATACAGCAATACAGGAATCTGAACCAAACCTGTTAAGTTTAATTCTGGTTTAAATGTTTTATTGTGGTTTAGGAAATCTCTCTGGCAGTATCTTGCAAGCTGGGCAAGTGGTGTTCTTCAGGCCTATTTAGGTTATAATACATCTGAGGCAAATTTTCCTTATCTTTTGTACGAACACTGCTTCAGTGTTTGCATTTTGTCTCTAAGTACAAATGAAAAATAAAAGATGTAATGGCAAGTCCCTCTAGTAAGCTCCAGCTTTGCTTCATATCCACCATTGAAGACATACTGATTGTTCCCAGTCTTAAAGAACTCTATCTTAAATAAGACAAGAAGTTGAAAATAAATGTGTTTTATTTGAACCTCTGAATTCTGTTTCAGTGATATTTTGCATGTTGTTTTATTTGAGATGGATGTTTGAAGTTAAAATTCAGTGGTCTTACAGAGTAAAAGTTCTGTATTTGGGGCATTTAAAATGTGTGGTTGATTTTATTTTGCTCTTCATTTTTGTACGCTGACTGTATTTACATTTTATGCCCAGATGGTTTTCTTTAAAGTCTTAGTATAACTTACATGTAACATCTTGCACCAGTGTTGTTTTCTTGATTTATGCCTCTGTGTTTGAATAGTTTGAAACTTTGTTAGGGCACCTAATGGGGAAACTGCTTTTTTAACACTGGGGATGGCTGTTCTCCATCAACAGAAAACTGGAAACATGGTTTGTGTGAATTGTGCGACAGTATTATTGTCACGTCATGCTGTTGTGTGTGTTTTTGTTTTTGTTTTTTTGTGTGTGTGTGTGTGTGTTTTTGTTTGTTTGTTTTTGGTTGTTTTTTTTTTTTTTTTTTTATTTAAAGAAACCCAAAACCTTTACCCCCAGTTGAAAGAGCATTCTTCCTTATCATGTTAAGTATTGCTCTGGAATTAAGGATTAAGTTATATCTACTTTTCATAAGGGATCTTATTCTTCCCGTGTAATAAAATGCATATAAGATGTTAAGTCCTGCATGTCCAAGTTAAAGATGAAACTTATGAGCTGTTGTTAACTGTTCATGGAGGGAACATCTAATGTACGGTGGAAGGAGGAACGTTCATTGAGTAGATAAAAGCCTGCAGACACTATTGGCTATAACCATTCTGTACATTATCTAAAACAAAAGGTTATACAGTAAATAAACATTTATAGTATATTTTAAAACTAGTCTGCAACCTGATGTGCAAGTTAGATGTTCCTTACTGCTAGCAGATAATTTTGTTCAGTGAGTAGAAGAACCTGTTTTTCTATGGCAGCCTAAAAATTAGTATGAACAGAAATCCATAAGTTGTTGAACTGAGCTATCAATTGAGAGTATTTTCAAAACAAAGTAGCATGGGCTTCATTTTTTCTACATCTGGGGAGATCCTGAGGGCTTTTGGTATTACTTGAAAGATGAATCGATCAATGATGAATGGAATTATGCAGCTAGCATAAGGAATTGATTTCTTATCAATTTTCACTGAGCTGGTTAAAAAATGATTTAGCTGCAATGTCTACCAAGTATTTTTGTTCCACTGATGAACAAAATTGGCTAGTAATATTCACAAACAATGACATTTTTGTTTTCTTTTGAAATGTGCTGTTGCCAGAGTTCTGTTTCATCCCAGTTTAGGGGAAGGAAAAGTAGAAAAGCATTATATTTGTACAATCTGAATGCAATAGAAGTTACACAGATTAAATCAAATTCTTTACTGTAAATGTGCTTAGGTTTACTGTAAGCTGGGGAAGCATAAGTAACATTGGTAAAGTGAAGCTACTTACACCTTACTGGCATATTTAAATCTTTTCAGAGAGGATGGACTTCTGTGCAATCCCAAAGAGATGCAATCTATTTTATTGGATACACAGGAAAGTGCTTATTCTTGTCTGAAAATCTTCCCATATAAGTTTATTTCCATCCTATACCCACTTCAGACAGTGCTTAGAGGAAAATATTATGCTAAATTCACAATGTTGGCAAAATATAAATGTTTCTTATTAGAAAACTTGAAAACAGCAGTTTTCATTAAATCATGGTTTTCAAAGCAATCTCTTCTCTGCACTCTGTATTCAGATGCACTTTCACTGAAAACATACCAGAACGTATAAACTTTACAAACTGAAGCACAATCTGATCTGTGGCTTTGAGCAAATCTTATTTTCATTTACTACAACATTTACATTTGCCAGGGACATACAATCCTACAGACCATTATTAATAAAGTAAAAAGTTTTCTGAAGTAATGTTATAGCTTGATTAGTTTAGTGGAAGAATTTAAATCCCAACAAAGGACTGTCAGGATTTAATTGCTTTTAAGAGTTCTTTATATTTCTGCTTTTTTGTAGAATAGCAAATGTTCTTACAAATACACACACACACAAAAAAAAAAAAGGTGCAGGCTTAGGTGTTCTTGGAGCAGTTTACTTACTGATTTCTATATTTTTCTCAAAGTTGAATGCAGACTCTGGTCTGTTTAAAGCTGAGCTATTCTATGAAGTCTTTTCTTCCAAATGATGTTAATTTTCCCTGCATTGCATAATTCTGATTTCTCAGTTGCTGTAGGAAGGGAAAGTATCTGTGAATCTGTTTCGCTTTGGTAAGGTGACTGGCTCCTCATAGGCACTGCCTGCAAAGGGCTACTAGTGAATGTCCCTCCGTTCTCTGGGAGACAAAGGTCTTATCTTGTTGGTCTGAAAGTGTCATGGTACTCTGAATCTCCTCCTGATACTCCTCTGTGCTGCCACCAAGATACAGGATTCATGAACCAATACTTTCCCTCGTGTCTGGGCAACGTTATTCCCAATTCATGTTCATGGCTTTCCTTTACTTACTGTTGATCCTGCTCCCGTGCTCATTTTTCCGGCTGTTATCTCTGGTGGTTTCAGCACCTGCTCATCAGGTAATCTCCCATGTTTCCACCATCTTTCTGCTTCCATAGCAATGAAAAGCACTAGAGGTCTCCTTGATCTCTCTGCCCTAAAAATGTACCTCTTCAGGATTACCTCCCCAGACTATATCCACAGCTGATCGAGAAGTTTTTGTATCTGAACTTTGCTCTGCAGTTACATCCAGCCTCCCTGCAGCATGCCATTGATGTTGCACATTCTTGTGCTTCATTTCCTGTCCTGAATTCCTGTATTCCAGAATGATGCTTCCTCTTTTTGGTTACTTGAATAGCAGCCTTGTCCTCTGGCAGATAGCTATCGGTATCCTTCCTTTAGTATTTTTTCCACAATGACCCGTGGCCCAGCCTTTTCCCTCCTCGCCCATAGAAATTTGGAAACAAAGAACCAACAATTTCATCAAAACTGTTTTTTGACGGGGTCCCTTTTCTGCGTTTTCTTCAGTGATCTAAGTCATGTTGACTTGGCCAGTGGGACTGGCTGAACGAGGTATTTTGTGAGTAGACTGGAAACATACTCAAACCTGAGATGTTGCATTGAAATCAGTCTTCAAGGATATGTTGGAGGTAGTATGATGACACAGCTATCCATTAAATGCTTTGAAGCTCCTTTTTTAAAATCGTGCGGAAGTTCCAAGGCTTCTCAGCACAGCTAATGTCGGTGAAGCTCCACATAAGCATGACTAGACTCTGAACTGGTTTACTTAAAGCCAACTTTGTATGTCTGTTCTGATCTCCCGTGTCTCCATGTAAAGGAGTTCCTAGTTGAAAGAGTTTGGACAGACCCAACTTAGTTCTTCCTGAACCCAGAAGTGTGTAGATGTGTCCACCCAACATGTAAATGGAGGTTTTGGAGCAAAGGGAACAGTGGAACAAAGTGCAAAGACATGTGGCAATGAGAAATCAACATGTTCCTGAAAACTTCTCCCAGAAGATGCAATAGTTGCTGGGAAAAGACTAGTTAAGAAAAATTTGCTAAATTAATATCTGTTTTTAGCAATAATAGATATGTTGGCTGTCTCCAATGAAACTACTTTATTAAAATACAAAATCTCTAATCAGATTTAGAGTACTAAAATACATATAGTGAGAGAAAAGAAGGGGAAGCTATAGAAATGTTCTGCCACCTGTGTACATATATTAAAGAGATTCATTTCTTATAACTGAAAAAAAAATAAGCAAAAGACATAAGCACTAGTTATTTAACTTGCACTTAACTACCTTTCTTGGCTTTCTCTTCAGAAGCTGTTTGAAAGGAGTAATGTAGCCTGCTACTGTGTTATCATTTATGTAGATTATAGGAAATAACGGAGAGATCCATTCATGGGCAGCTTAAACATATTCTTTTCTCAACATTATCCAACACACTTAAAAAGAGGGAATTCAACATCCAAGTTAACTGCCTGTTGGAATGCTAGCCCTGAGTCTTCCCAGAAGAATGTAGAATGAATTTAACTTTTCAGTGGGCAAAGATATTTGGAGATATACAAGCTATGTAAAGAGCTTGAGGATAGTCAACTAAATAGTTTTCTCTTGACTCAAGCACTCTTTTTCTTATTGTCATGCAGCATGGGATCAAGGGTGGTGGAAATATGCATCTGAGGAAGCGTGAAGAAATGGCTGTCCTTCTTTGTATATCTTTTTGTGGCTTTTTTAGACTTGGCTTTACTGCAACATAGTTACTGTTGCTACAGTCCAATCTGGAAACTTTCCATCAGAAATGCTATTTTGAGTACTGACTTCTACATGTTTCGTATCTCATTGTTCTTAAATTCGTGATATTTAGAGTTTTTGAGGCAAATTAAACCCCATTTAATTTTAGACGGATTCTCTACTATCCTAAGAACCAGGCTTGTTTTGTTACTTTTTTGGATTAAAATTTCTGTTGATTTCTGAAACCAGAAACATTATACAGAACTATAGGGGTGGGTAGCAGTCATCTGAATGGCTCAAGTAGCTTGGCACAGGATGTGTGCTTTGCATGTAGGCCAAGACTATATTTTTTTAAATGTTTGGTATTGGTCTAAAATTGTTTCAGCTGAGCTCAGTAATGATGAATTAAAAGTGCGATGAACACAGTGCTTCTGGAATTCCTCCTTATGCAATACCGATGCTTATGTGTAGCATCAAGGTAAACTGCCACCCATTTTCTTTGCTCCACTTAAATGATATGGTCTCCCCCAGCATCCTTGTGTCCAACTCAGGGTCTTAGTGCAGACAGTTAAATACTAGATGGATGGAAAAAATGGCAGGATTGTTGGGCTCTTAGGGTACTGGTTAATAGCTGATACTCTACTCTACCTGGAGTCTGATTACCAGAGGAGTTGCTAGGAGTTTATTCTTGGACATATCTGTTTAATATCCTATTTATTATCTTTACTGATGACCTGGAGGAGGAAATAGAACACAGCTTCACTATGTTAGCATGACACCAAATTGGAGGGAGCAGTCAGTACACTTGAAGGTAGTGTTGCTATTCAGAGTGATTTACCATGGAGGAATGGACCGACTAGAGCTCCATGAAATCCTGCGATGACAAACGCGAAGTCCTGGGATGCACTAACTGCATGCCATTGTTGGCTGGCTGGGTAGCAGCTCCTCTGGACAGAATCAGGAATTCTGGTGAGCAAAGCATCAGCCAGCAGTATCGTGGGCTGTATCAACAAGAATGTATTCAGTAGATTGAGGGAAGTGATTATTCCCCTTTACTCATCTTATTAGACCATGTCCTGATTACCGTGTCTAGTTTTAGGCCTTCAAGTACAAGAAAGTTGATAAACTTGAGCAAATTCGGTGCAGAGCCACCAAGATGATCTAGAGCTTTGGGATCGAATTGCAGCCTGCCTATAGCTGTGAGAGAGTTACCAGTTAGATGGAACCAGGCTCTTTACTGAGCTGTGTGTTGGGAAGCAAGCCATAAGATGAAACAGGAGACTCCAGCCACATATAAAGAAAAAAAAAATCATTCTGAGGATAATTATGCATTGGAACAAATTGCACAGATTAACTCTTGAATCTCCATTCTTAGAGATTTTCAAGCTGGATTGTGTTTGCCCTGATCTGAGCAGAAGGTTGAACTAGTTAACATCCTCATGCCCCTCCCAACCTGAATGATTCTGTGAAATAATGTCTAAGCAAATAAAAGCAATTCAATCCACTTGTCTGCTCATGAAAATAGGTTTAGCTGATTGCTGCCAGGGTACTTTTTACAGTTGGACTAAATTTCCCATTGCTAACCCTGAACACAAGAGTAATGTGAATGTTTCCAAACAGCATTTTGCATTCTGTATTTCCATCTGGATTCCCAGTAGCAGAATTTTGATGGTTTGGGGGGCATAAATGTACATGCTCTGAATCTCTTTCCCTAGTAGCTGCTAAATTAAAATGTTGCCATGAATAGTTGCTGCTTCCAAAAGCAAGATGCCAGCAAATGTATGTATTTTCAAGTCTAACTTACTCTTGACTCTTTTATCCAGGAAACAAGGCTAACTTGTAAGATTGCTCTCCTTCTGGCCCCACTTTTTATTTTTTTTCCCCTTCTGTGGCATTGTAGTTAAACCAAAATTGGTGATTTTTGTTCTTTTTTTGAGGATTTTTTTTTTTTTACACATTGTGCTCTTGATGAATACAAAATGGAAAATCTGATAGAATTCTTAGTGCGTAAAGGCAATGCAGTGCAATTGCAGTTTAGTAAAATGACCCGTCTTGGATAAGTTTTTGTAATGCATTAGTCACTGCTATGTGAATTAAGGTGGAGAGAAGGAGTTGATATAGACATTGTGTCTAATTTTATGAATGACAGGAAATCAGTAGTAGATTTCTAGCAGAACTGCTTGGTCGCATTCTCTAGTGACCTCCTGTGTATAATTGTTTTGTACAGTGAGTGGCTCTGTTCTAGCCTCACTTTAAACACCCCAGAGAAGGTATTTAGTAGATGTAACTGCAGTGGAACATTCTATGGCTTTATTTCTTTTTTTTTTCTTTTTTTTTTAATTAATTTATTTATTTAAATCTTATTACATAACCTATTGTTTCCTTGAAGTATTTTATCAATTCCTTTCCTTCCTAGAGGTAGTTCTTCCTCTAATCTTTTCTTAACAATTTAATATAGTTTAATCAAGCTTTTCTCCTGATTATGTTGGTACATTGTCATTTAATTTAACTGGACAGCACTGATGTAACTGAGAGAAGAAGATTGGTTCATTTAATCTTTCTGAATAAGTAATTTATTTCTGCAGTCTTTTATTTCTTGCTTGGAATCTCTTCAAATTTGTCAACATCTTCAGGGTAAGGAGGTTCTCCCAGATCTAATAGCACCTGAATTCTTTTTGAAGTACAGAACATGTTTCCACAGGCATGTTATTAGTTACAGATATTTCCCTAATTCCTCTTCTCTGACTATTGTCCAACAGTTCACATCTGCATATCAACATCTGGTACAATTAAAAAAAATTTAAAAAAAAAATAAAAAAAAAACTTTTGTGTTTTTCATATCAAACATGTAAGAATAATGAGCGTTTTACTTTTTTTCATATTTTTAAATCAAAGTTTGGAAATCCTTTTTATAATCTCTTAAGCTGTATAATATTGCACAGGATGAGGCAGCTTTTTATGCTTTACTTAGCTGTATTTACTTTCTTGCTTCTGGATAACTAGTGATTTGAGGTCTAAGACCTTTGTATCATTTCAATTTTTAATATTTGCTTCATTTACAGCCCATATAACCCATAACTAAAATCAACAAAGTTATGCAAAAATTCTTCATAAGTTATAAAAACCACTTGTGGTGTGCAGAGGCTATGATAATGTGTTTTGTATGCTTGTATTGCCTTCCATTTGAGGATCTAAATGCAACTTTTTCTCTGTAAGCAATGGTAACATTAAGAGGCATTGTGAAGTTAACAGTCAAATAACTTTTTAAGAGTTGTAATTTCCCCTGTTCTTCCTTCCAGCCAACACACAAGAACATGTATGTGCAAATCACTATCTAAATTATTAGTTGTGCCAATCTTGCAATTGCATTTGTACATACAGGTTTTGAGATACAAGCTATTATAGCTCTTGCTTAGCTTCCCAGTAAAGTATTCCTCTTCTCAGACTGTAGTTTCCTAAAACAGGTAGGAAAAACCCTGGCTCCCTTTCCCCCATTTCGTTGCTAACCTAGGTTGCTGCCAAAGCACGCTAAAGAAATAGATTTTGTTCTTTTTGCTTTAGCCATTTTGATGGAGAGGGGGAAGTTTCTGTAGTGGCTCCTTTTTACAGAGGAGAGTGTGCAGCTCATCTGAATGACCCTGTCATACTCCCAGCTCTGTATATGAGACAACATGTTTTGTTTTGGAATGTACAATTAAATGAGAGGGATGATTTCAAGAAAAATTTGAATATGATAAGTACAATAAGGAATGATAAATCATAGAAAGGTTTCTGGAGATAAACACTGGCTATTGGTCTACCCATGTGAAAAGAGTGGGGAGGGGTATTGTTGTGATGTTAATTTTGCACTGCGAATACCTCTGTAATAAGTAAGAGGTTTTAGTTTGCAGGGGTTAAGTGTAATTCAGAAAGATACATTGAAGCCTGACTCCATAAAGACATACCTTTCTACATTTGTCTAGAGTGGTTGACCTCATCACCAGTACTACTGAACCTAAGTAGCATTTAAGATATCTGGAAAACAAGACCACAGTAGGTTATGAAACACAGCTCCCACGGCTCTCATCCAATTATTCATTTTGTTAATGGCATAATAATCTTTGAAAAGATTCACAGTTTAACATATCTGAACTTGCTCAGACTCTGAAACACTTCCAATCATTGCTGGATTAAGTACATACTCATAATAATAAATCTCACATTGTATTTAGCATTGCTTGCTTTATCAGTCAGTGAAACAAAAATATGCTATAAATGCATATATACAAAACCTGTGAAGCTTAAAGAAATTGGATTATGGATTTACTATTAGAATCACCTTGTGTTTCTTTTTTTTCTTTATTTTTACCTTTTTTTTCCTTTTTTTTTTTTCTTTAGGGACTGATAATGGACTTATATAGTGTCTCTTTAAAGACAAAATAGTATGTGGACCCACGGCACTAGAATCCTTTTTGACCAGTTTACAAAGCATCTGCAAATGTTCAAGCGAGTTCATCCCTTGTTTAACTGTCTCTTGTAGTTCTTCTAAACTCAAGGATTGCATAAATACAGAACATACTTAGGCGGTTTTCATGAGTAGTCAATAGGTGCATTGACTTTTACTGTGAGAAAGAAGAGCGCTTTTTTTTTATGTTTGAGTACTGCTTAAACTTAAGAGAATGGCTTATAACCAAACTGCGGAAGACACAGCTTTTACATTATGTGCTTCTACGTGATGTTTATCCAGTTCCACCAAAACACTTTAAATGTGCTATTAAAATCTCTCAGTATTTTGTAGTCTAAAAAATAATATTGACCTTTTCATTCACATGACTTTTGTGGAATGTTGATGGTAAATGAAAAATACAGGCCAGGAGACTTAATGTGCAGCCTTAATTCCACACAAATCCTTAAGGTAAAATTAGTCATAGAATCATGGAATATCCTGAGTTGGAAGGGACCCACAAGGATCATCGAGTCCAACTCCTGGCTCCACACAGGACTACCTAAAAATCAAACCATATGTCTGAGAGCCTTGTCCAAACGCTTCTTGAACTCCGGCAGCCTCGGTGCCATGACCACTGCCCTGGGGAGCCTGTTCCAGCACCTGACCGTGCTCTTGATGAAGAACCTTTTCCTAACACCCAGCCTGACCCTTCCTTGCCCCAGCTCCATGCTGTTCCCTCGGGTCCTGTCGCTGTCCCCAGAGAGCAGAGCTTAGCACCTGCCCTTCCGCTCCCCTCGTGAGGGAGCTGCAGGCCGCCATGAGGCCTCCCCTCGGCCTGCTCTGCTCTGGGCCGAACAAACCGAGGGACCTCAGCCACTTGTCATATGTCATGCCCACTAGACCCTTCACCATCTTTGTAGCTCTCCTGTAGATACTCTCTAATAGTTTTATGTCCTTTTTATCCTGTGGCACTCTTGGTCCTTTTGGCTGCCAGGGCACACTGCTGACTCGTATTCAACTTGCTGTCGACCAGAATCCCCAGATCGCTTTCTGTAGGGCTGCTCTCCAGCCTGATGCAACCCCATTTACTATAACCCTTTGAACTCAACCCATCAGCCAATTGTTCACTCATTGTATTATGTACTCGTCTAGCTGTATGACATTTTGTCTGGAAGGATACTGTGAGAGACAGTATCAAAAGATCAAAAGATTTCCTAAAATAATAATAATAATTAAAAAAAAAAACTACAGTGGTTTAGCAAAGCTACTTAACTAGATGATAATGATTAAAATGTAAACACTCGTGAATGGGAACAAATTTGCTTGTGTAAATAAAACAGGCAGCATACAAAAACAGATATACATTATGATATACATTGCAAGTAATGCAAAGCAAATGTGTTTAGATACAATTCCATGTGTGTACATCAGTGGTGAATATATAGCCAATATGTACTAAATATTTTAGGCATGGCGTTTTGCGGAAGCTATTGACAAACAAGAATGTATTAATAAATAATAACTTAATAATAAGTTTATTACTGTTATTATACTTATAATAAGAAATATAAGTGACCATTATATAAATATCATAAGCATATATATGGTGCTATTCTGTGATTCTGTATGATTCTATGAAATACTTGCCTAAACTGTTACTGAAGTTTCCAAGTGATGAAGAGTCCATAACTTCCCTGAGCTATTTGTTACATGCGTAGTTGCTCCTTCAACAGGTAGCATTTCTTAATATTTAATTTTTATGCTGCAAATAAAGGCAATCATCATCCCAGAATGGACGTGAACAACAGATTACTGTGATAGTCTTTTCCCATAAACTTCTATTGAGTGTTTTTGTGCATATTTCCTAATTTTTGATGCCTTACCAGCTCTTGTCCATGCTATCTTTTCTCATAGGTTATATATTCAAGGCATATCTTCATATTTGTTGGTGATGTCTGGGATTGCACTGGTTGGTTTGCACCCCTCTCGTCCATCCTAGTGGACATACATATATCAGTTAGGGTTTTCCAGGCAGATCAGTGAGTATCAGTAGTTAATGAAATTAATAGGAAAGTTTAAATTAATAAGAAATAGTCACATCTAACAATAAGAAATGTTCACATCTAAAGAGGAAAAAACTCTAACATCCACATATTTGCAGTCTATTTGAGTAGAGCAGATGTTGAATATAGATCTTATCAGTGATCAGCATTGCTGGTTAATTTGCATCCTTTAATGGAAGGAGTAAAAATATGAGATGCATTCAAGTGTAAAGAAAATTCAAATTTGTTTATAGCAAAGCAATGATTCATCAGGACTGCTGCTAACTTTGAAGGATTGAGACAGATTTTTCTCTGTGCTGGTGCCCTCATGTGGCTTTGATGTTCAACTTCTTGAAAATTAATTTAAAATATCACTGCATGACTGACACTTCTGCTGTGTAAAAGTCAGGGAATAATTTTTCTGCAAAGCCTTGTATGTTTTGTGAGTACAATATCCTTTGGGAAGGCAAAAAACACTGTCTGCCATATAGCCAGTTGGATTTGGATATGCAAACTCTCAAGTTCTGTAACTTAACCCAAGAGCATTACTCACTGTTTTCACACATCGATGCATGTGATTCAGACCTTAATCCTCCAAGGGCTGTTGTGGCTAAAAAGATTCTGGTGGAGTCACTACCTCCTTTAGTGATGCTGCTAAAAATGCCACCACAGATGTATAAATGCTTTTAGAGATCTATGTTTTTTTCAGTTTTCAGCTCTAATGTTAGGTCAAATTTTTATACTGTACACTGAACTAAAATATGAAAGATTACTTCTATCAGGAAATAGAGTTTAACATGTTCTTTCTTTTCTAGTTTAAAATCATCCCAATTTTGTTCCAGCTACAGCTGTGTTATCACAAAGAAGTCTTTATATTTAATGCTCTGAAGTGTACACAGGATGAAAGTTTCTTTGCACAACACTTCTGAGTTGTTCTTTAGAATATTTCTAAATTACAGATCTAGGAATTCCACTTTAAAACATGTAATTTAGCCACAAACGTTATGCAAGAAAAAACTTTATATAGCAAATTCAGTACACATCCATAAATTATTTAATAAGAAAACTCTTGCACAAGCAAGAGGTGAATATAGATGCTGTGAAGGCTGCTGGTCTGGTTTGGTGCAAGGGTTGTCTTATGCTTTTTAAAGGTGCTTGTCAACATATTTTCTTTTATAGCTGGTTTAGACTTAATAGGTACGGAAATTTTCCATTTGCTCTAGAAGGCTATAATTTTTTTAAGATTTTGCAAAACTTTGAAGCATTTGAAATTTATTTTTTTTGAGATTTTTTGGATAGAATGGCACTGAATTGAAAATTTGATTAAAAACTGGTGTATATATATATATTTGTCATCAATGCTACTGTTAACAAGAGTATGTAGGGAGTTTGAAAATGAAAATGGAAATAGCCATGAAGCTAAAGCACCTGAAACCAGACATAAGCCTTTTTGTTAGTATGATTATCTAAGGAATATATTTGTGCAAGACAACAGTCCTATAGCCTTTTCTAAAGCCTGCACAACAGAATTCCCGAGAGCACTGTGACTTGTATATATCTGCAAGCACTGTGTCTCTTTTTCTCCTGCTTTCTTTACAGATTCAGAATCCAGTAACTTGGAGTGATTCCATCAGAAGAAAATTCCAAAACTTTTGATGGGTTCATTGCAGTAACATTCTTCCTCACTTTTCTCTTTAGACAAAGGAACCTTCCATCTAAACATTACCAGAGTACCTGACTAGTTTCAAGCGCTAGTTTGAATCTCACTGGATCTGACTTCATAATTTAGAAGCTTTGCTGGTGCTTTTCTGAAATGGGAACCTCTACACTAGGAACTCTTAGGCCTTTATTTTGAGGCGTTCATAAAAAGTAGTGTTCCTTCTTAAAAAGTAGAGCATTTTCCATTCATCTTTAGTTTGGGTTAAAGCAGAAATAGTAGCTGAGCTGAATCTCAGGGATGGATGGCAACTTGTCAGGCATACATAGAATCTGTTAAATAGAATAAACTAAGGCTTGTCACACCTCTGTTATTTATGGGATGTTTAAGTAATGGGAGCCTGTTAGTTCAGTGCAATTTTTCAGCCTATAAATTTGAACCAACTGAATATATTCCATTTGAACAAGACTTTTTGCATTCTAAAAGTTTATGTATAGTATGTTTACCATTACTACCTTTATGGATGGTGAGCATGTTTGTTTGTTTTTCCTGTTTATACCCACTGGTGTTACATGAAGCTTTCTGGATTATTTTAAGAGCCTTTCACTCTTTGTGACATAAAAAAGACGGTGATTACACCTTTAATTTGTTATTCAAATTCTAGTTTACAGACAACAAACCATGACATTCTTAAGTTAATCAGAGTGACTGTTTTTTCTCCTTGTAAATCACACATATATATATTTCTTGGTATTTATTGAAGAGAT
Organism: Cygnus olor; assembly: GCF_009769625.2. NCBI lineage: Eukaryota > Metazoa > Chordata > Aves > Anseriformes > Anatidae > Cygnus > Cygnus olor. The sequence continues at coordinate 11,284,835 of NC_049184.1, read as the reverse complement.
TCTTGAGTGATTTTATCTACTTTGTCTATTTTCACGGTACATTCTGAAGTTTTTATGATAGCATCTCTTCCTCTTTCCTCTCTTTTCCTCTTTTCTCCCAAATTTGAGTAATAATAGTGTACTTCTTTGAGCTCACAATATTTGAATTCTTTGTACTGGGGATTCACTTAAGTAACTCTCCAGTTTGTCTTGGAGCACTAATACTGAACAGAGAAAGAAAGATTTAGACACATTTTTCTTTGATCTTTCTTGTCCCTGTAATATCAAACTAGTGAAACTTGTCAAATAATGATGATATTAACAATTTTCTTGTTAATTAGCTCACTCAGAAGTTTTCTGAGTAACACATTGGTTCTCCTGCTAAGTTTTGAGGTAGGTTAAGAAAATTAATACAATTATGACTAAAAATAATAAAATGTTAAAATGCTTGAACTATAATGCTAGTGCTTGTACTAAGCCTATCGACACATAATTAAGATATTTTTGTAAAAAAATGTTGGATTTTATGTATAGGCTCTCTAGTAAACCTTTCCTAATCTGCTGACAGCTTCTTCCAATGATCAGAAACAGACACTTGCAGCTCATACGATATGTCCGTGTTTCTCATTTAGAAAATATGTGCTAGCAGAAAGGCTATAGGCAGTATAGCACTCAGAATATCCTCTGAGAACAGTGACATTCTTGAATTTCCATCTCTGAAGTTGATTCTAGAAATAAACCTTAATAACTAAGACAATATTAGAGTTATTTTGAGATTCATGTTTTATTTTTACTAAGATAAAATAATTTAACAATATAAAGAAAAAATCTAACAATATAAAAACAATCTACAAGTATATCGTTCTTACTCATCTGTACCACCCTAAACAAATTGGTATTTTTTTGTATTGTTTCTCAGTCAACAAAATACACGATTTACAGGGCCTTGCAATCCACCATGGTCGATGTCATTCATTCTTCAACTATATCCCCATGCTTGCTGACCTCTGAATACAAGGCTTCCTAAGTTAAGCAAGCTGTTACTTCATCTTATCCTCTCATTGTGTGGTATGTAGAAATATAACTGAAGTTTACAGAAGTTTACCATAAAGTGTAGTAAGAAAACGGACTGGTTCACTGTATTTCTGAACTGCAAACTCTGATCACAACCCAGCAGAATAGTATTAATACCATTGTTGTAAAATCTCAGCACTTGGTAAATGACAAGTAAAGCATGAAAAGGAAAATCTTAAACTAATATTCCTGGATTTTTTCCTCACAATCTTGACACCAATTATTTGTGTAATGCTACTGAAAATTCTGTGTTAAGGAGTAATATTGTAACATTTCTAAAAAGGAAAAAATACCTTTCACAGCTCATCCTCTGTTCTGAAAGAGTAGATGTTTTTTCCTAACTTCATTTTTTTTTCTTACATTAGAAGTAGGAATTGGTATAATCATTTGATCGCGATTTTTGTTTTCTGTATGTTATTAAATGTACAAACATAAATCACGGCTAACTGTGAAGTTCCGTATGGACAGTTTCAAGCATGGTCACATTTGTAAGCCATCTGAAAATACAGGAATTGCATGGGACTTAGCACTTAGTTTTACATCTGTTAGCTGTTTTGGCATCCTTTTTCGCATATACATTTATTGTTCTCCTGTAGTATACTAGATCTCCCTATAAGATCTATGTAAGCTAAACTGTGCATAAATAAAGTAAAAGCAATTTCAAATATTCCATGTAAATTTATCCATAAAACCCAAGTATAGAATTTGACTATAGTGTAGAAGTGGAGAGTTTTAATGTTTATCAGTTTAATCAAGTAAGTGAATACACTTGGCCAATTTAAACTATCTAATAATTTATTCACATAGAAACCAGTAAATTTGGGGGTTGATAGCACAGAACTTTTTGTTAAAAAAAAAAAAAAAAACTATGAGAGCTATACCATATAGCTTCTTTACTGTCAATAAAATAACATCATTGCACTTAAATTTAAGATTACAATAAAAACAGAACATGCCAGATTATATTGGTTGGAGCACAATGTGATGATCCTTGTCAGAAGTTATACCACAAGGAAATATTAATAGCTAACATCCATATTCTCCAACTAGAAATCAAGAATATTTGAGTAGATATTGGCATAAAAGGCACAAAACACAAAGCAAAGCATGCTTGTGTCATTTGTCACAAAGAAGCATTGACATTTGTGCAACATGGAGAACGATCAGCATTTTTGCAGACTCTTCCAGTATCACAGACGTTTAGGGAGTGTATCTTCTCCTTAATGCCAGTTTATCACTCCCAGTACAAATGGCAGTGACTACAGAAAAAAGAGAATATAGGAGAGAATACATCCATACCCTTCCAGAAAACCTTAGCTTATATATTGAGGAAGCTGCTGCTACTGTTACTGTGTGTATTTACATAAATACACTGCAGGCTTTTAATAATACAACCTCTGGCAGCTGGCACTTGTGGGCATTATATAAGACTGGTAAGAAGGCTAACAAGGCTAGAAACCCCTCATATATGCAGGTTTACCGTTTGCATTTAAATAAATGATGCCAGCTCCCCGTTTTGTTTCAAATAAGCTTTAAAAAAGTTCCAAGTCCTTGAAATAAAGGACTCTTCAGAAAAGAATGCTGCCTGTTGCACAGAGGAATGGCTTTTCTGATCTTAAGGTGCTTCAGAAATACAGATAAAATATCCATGGTATTTCCTTCCGTAATGGGCCATCATACAGACATCTTATTAGCAGCCTATCTATATTTCTATAACAAGCCTATCTTCATCATCACTACTAGTGTCATCATATTCAACTCTGGTTTGCTTCCTCATCATCTCTAAACCTCTCTTTTTGTATATTTTGGCAGGTGTTGCAGAGTAATTCTTGAACTCGGGAGACCTGAGAGTTACCGAGGGCTTTTTAAAAGTAGAAGTAGCTGTTCTGTGTGTCCTTTCGTAGCTCTCTGACTGCAGGGGGGTTCCATTCTTGTCAGCAGTTCCATGAAGGTGAAGGACTTTTTGAGAAAAGTTTTCCCATTCTCTGTGTTCTACACTGGGTAATTTAGCCGTAGAGACTGACTCAAGAGGAAACTCTGCTTTTGATCCTAATGAACGTGAACATCCAGGTTGGGAACTCGGAGCTGAGTTTTCCGTAGAAGATGAATATGTATTTTCTTCAACTGGGCATTTCTCCTTTCCTGAGGCACGGATCACCAGATCTAATGTACCAAATCTTTGACTCTCTGATTCTACATTTAATACACTTCGCTGGCTTGCCTCTAGATGTAAGGAAAGAGAACCAGCAGTCTCTGAGTTTGTGCTATCAGATTGTTCACCTGTGCCTGTATTTGTAAAATCAAAAGGACAAGACCAAAAAGAAGACGCCATTGAGTCAGTCTGAACATTTGGCTCTGACTCCCCTGGAACTGATTGTTGAAGCACAAGTGGCTGTGTCACTGAACAGCAAATTTCCACAGCACTGCTGACTTGCTGCATGGCTGTATTAACTGTGGATGAAAAGGAATGAGTTGTCACAGATACTTCCAGAGGTGGTATAATGTTCTGAAAAGAGAAATTTGTTCTTGTGTGTTCCCTGATTTGCCCAGAAATGTCCTGTAGAAATTAGGGAAGAAAAAAGTTTACATTTAAAAATTTCAATCCAGAGCAATGCTATCTTTTAAAAGAGTGCAATAATAATCATATTAATTATGTCAGTAGAAAGCATTTACCTCTGCTATAACTCATATCAACTGAGTAATTAAGGATAATGTCAACTGTTATTTATACAACTGTGATTATATTTGCGCTACTGTTTTCCATTACTACAGGCCAAGTTACTCATCCCTCTTTTGATGAGAAAACTTTTTTTTTCTCCCAGTATGTGGGGGAGGTGTAGTAATGGATGTATTTTTTCCTTAGGTGTTCTTTCTTGGTTAGGCGACAAATCGTGCTAATAATTTATGGATAATAGGAATTAGAGATTTCAAGCTACATATGTACTATCTAGGATGATGTTCTTTTCATAAAGGTATTTTAATATGCGTATTGCAAAGATGTTTATGCAAGGTTGGGGGAAAGGTTTGGGATGAGTCTGCAAGAAATACAATGTCTGAGGTGGTGAGATATGTGTAGGAAATAAAAATATTTCATAAGACACATCTTAAGGGTTAGGCTCCTAAATGCTTGTGCTACATCAGGAACCAGTGCTTATGCTGCATAAAAACAGTCTGGTTCTGGAGCTTCTGTCTTCAATTGTGGCAAGTCTAGGGAAAAGTATAACAGTTAGGATAAGTGTAGAATATCTTCCCCGGAAGCTATGCTGGCACTGCATGCAACAGCATTGTTTGCAGCAGGTGTGTCTAAGGCCCCCATCTAAGCTAATGCAGCTACTGGTAGCGTCAAAACCATAGCCACACAGGCTTCCACAAAGGGCTAAAGAAGATCTGTTGTGATGCTTCATATGCATTCTTCCCACTGCTATGTGTCCATTAGCATCCTCCCCACTTTCCTAGTGACAGGTTAACTGTCTCCATCTCAGCATCCTCTGTGCTACATCTACCAGCACCTCCAACAGCAGTGCCAACCAAGACAGCTAGCAAGAGAAATATACTTTCTAAATCATGCAAATGTAATTGTTCTTTTTTAAAAAAGAAAATTCTAACATTAGTATGTTTCCATTATATTTTAACCCCCCAAAATAACTTTTAACACATTTTTAATCAAAATCTGTGAATAGACACAGTACTCTCAACTTGAACTTTAAAACTGCTGAATATAATTCAAGTTTTACCACTATCATTTTTTCTTGTAATAAACAGTCATATAGAGTACAATACCTACTTTTTTATCCACTTTGTCTTTTTGCTTAACATGGTTTAGATTTTCAGTGTAGGAAAATATTCCTGAGTTATTCTTTCCTTCTTTCTTCCTACTGCAAAGCGGCTTGTCTGAGGTGGAACAAGATGAGTCTGTTTGCTGGTGTAGGTAATTTTCTATTGAAAAGAGGTTTGAAGAAACTTTTACTTTGATTGTTATTCCTCCACATGCTAGAATTTACTAAATTTCTCATCGTATCACTGAATTAACTGTCCTGTACTTATTATTTTCTGTAAACTTTTATGCTACACCTGATACATTTTCTCAGCTACTGTATATGTGTCTTTTTTAACGACCACTAAAAAATGTCTTGCAGAGTAATAGCTATTTATATCTGCTGTAAACAAACACCAGGTATTGTCTCTGCTTCAAAGATGGCCATAGAATAAACAACATCTGCATTACTACCACTCCTTTAAATTTGTGGATGGGGGGGCAGAATATGTTGATTGAACCACAGAAAGCAAGTCAACGCACAAAGCATCACACAACAAACACACAATCTTGTTTCAGAAAATGGTAAAGATCTATCTTAAACTGTTTACGTTTCTAATATAAGTTTATTTTGTGTTGTTTCTTTTTAAAATGCCCTCCTAATTGTCAAATTTATTTATGTAAGCATATGTAGGAAAATCATGTGTGAGATGTTTGTCTTTTTACTTGCAGAACATACTGAAAGACAGAAGTGTTTTTGCAGTTCAATGCAAAGCAGATATATATCAGAGATACTGTTAATGTTCATTCTTTTCAAAACCAAACATTCAATACATTCCAAAATATTTAAAGTACTTACCTTGTACTTTTGCCTGAAGAGAATGGCACTTCTTATACTGACTAAATTTACAGGGTTGTGATGAATAGCCCTTTTTCAAAACATCCCACGTTCTGTTTGGAAAACAGTGCCTCTTGCTTAGTCGATTAATTTTCAGCTGAGCATATCCCTGTACATGCCTTCCTCTGTACCTGCATTGCAAATGACATTGAAAGGATAAACAAAAACGTGCCATTTAAAAGCAGCCATGGTAGAATAATACCACAGCATTAGGCAAATTTACTGGGAATTTGGGATCTTACTTCTGTGAAGATGTTAGTTTATGTCAACTCAAAAAATGAGGATTGTAGACAAGAGATCCACAATAATTTTATAAAACTTTTTCTCAGTAGGATTCAGTAACCCTTTGGTTTGCTAAGAGAAAGGGTTTCAGGAATAACAGATCCAGAAACCTTTTTCCTGTAGCTGGAATTTTAAAACAATTTACTTCATAAGTTCTTGAAATACACAAGAATCACCTGAGACTGAGTGGATGTTGACTTTTTTGTTTTTCATTTTGCTTCTCATGTGCAACATATTCATCATTACTAATGAAAAACATATTTCAGTTATTTAGAAAACTCACACTGAATAATCCAACTACTTTGTTTTCTACTCTAGCTAGTTCAGTTAGTCTTAATGATTGGGACTAAATTTCATTGGAAGTTCCCATCCTTATATTGATAGAATCAATCATTTTATATACAGAGTGGTAAGTAAATCTAAAATGTTGTTTAGGTGTTTGGTGTATTCGAAAAATGTGTTACATTTCACAATTAATACTTTGGTGAGTTAGCTACCAATACGGACTGGCTTTCAGGTCTCTGTATTTAATTGAGTCCCTGTACTTATTTGATATAGCCAAATGAATCAATTCTCAGATCATTAGAAAAGAAAGAGAATTTTTAAAAAGCTGAAAAAAGTCCCAGAAGAACGCCACTGGACTGTTTGGGTTACATAGACTCGAGTGTTCTATTTTTGTTCTTATGATCATTTGGAAATGCAGTGTTGTTTGCCAAGCTAGACATGGTGATTAAGTTACTGACACTGATTTGTCCTCAAGGGACAGCTCTGTCTGGTTTTGGTCATGAAATAAGAGGGATGCATGCACGCAATATATGTTTCTTATTGAAGCCATTCATCAGACATTCTGCTGCCCCATATTCTTGAAAGACTAGAGGCTAAATCTTCCACTGATATGAACTCCCATTAAAGTCAGAGGAACTGTGCTGATTGATACAATGTGCCTTTGATATTTGTACTCATATTCATCCTGCTTTGTATTTAAACTGAATGATCCTTTAAACTACAGCTGGCTCTAACTTTAACTTTGTGTTAGAACTTGATATTTATTCTTCTGTGTTCTCTGCTTAATAGAAGTTCAGGATATAGATCTGTGGCTAAAAGGATCTTGCACGCTGCTTTTAACTGTAACAGGAATAAAAACTGAAGTACGTTGATTCCCCTCAAACAAAATGAAATGCTGACAGTTTTGGAAGATATGAATTTCTAAATCATAATGAGAGTCAACTGACCAGTCATCATCTTTCCTTTGTAAATGGGATGGTAATATGGAATGGTAATATTTCATTGGTAATATGTCTGTTCTGCTTACAAAAGTCTGCTCCTGATAGTCAACAATATGTTGATACTTTGATAATTTACCTTTGTGAAACTGCTGCCTTGTGGGAATAGATCTTTCTCAGAGAATTATTTTTCCCCCAGTTTTGACAACATTGAACTTTGAGGCTGGCTTTCTATTTTCTGTGGACTTTATTACACCTATAATAGCAAAATGATGTCTGTATCCAAGGAAGCTGAAAACCATATTCCTTACCATTTTGGGGGGAGTTTAATTTTGTTCTGTTTGTGGCTTCTCTTGAGTTTATTTGTTGCAAGTTTTTCCTTTTTGCAAACTGCTGTTTTCTTCTTTTGCTCTGATGTATTTTTGAAAGCACCACCAGCAGCTGCCGAGCTTAACTGTTGAGAATATTGAAAAAATTGAAAGTATGTGAAAATTGTTAATTACATTAACTGAGATATTAGAAATCTATGCTCTTGTTAAATAGAACTGAATAGCACAATAATTAAATAGTACTACTCTGATTTTTTTCTAGAAGTTTTGTGTTTCTCTAATCACTTTGTCCATCTAATTTTATAAACTAAAGTTTAAACAACTCACTGCTTTTGTTTATCTATACAAAATTAGTGCATGTTCTTTTGTATTTTTATTCCTATATAAAAAACAAGCTTAGTCTTACAGAGCTGTTCTAGGATCTTGATAGACTAGTCTATCTTCATTTCCCTAAAAATGAAAAGCTTTCAAGCTTTAAACACTTATAATGTATTAATGCAATTTGGTTTTGTTGACATTTCAGTTTATCTCCATAATGAGACATCTAGTGTATAGTCTGTCTTTGACTCCAAGTAAAATAAAGTCTTGAGCTTGACTGTCTTATAAGTCCTACTCTAATTCAAATATTAATTTAAAATTAAAACTATGAAATACAAATGCTGTTACAAAAGAATATAAGAAATACCCCTACTGGGACAAAATGAGAAATAGAAATTATAGTCTTAGAATCATAGAATGAATCACAGAATGGTTTGGCTTGGAAGGGACTAGATCCTTAGGGACTAGATCCTTAGGGATCGTCTAGTTCCATCCCTCCACCATGGGCAGTCTTCTGCCTAGACAGCATTCCTACCGAAATTCTCAGTAAATACTCACACAAAAGTATGTATATGACCGAATGAATATGTGACTTATCTTGTAAAGACAGAACTTATAAATTCTGCATCAACAGATACCTGCAAATGTCCATAAACATGTTGTTGGATAATTCTCTTATCTTTCTAATGACAGTATCTTTGTAAGCAAATTACTCCCTTTTGAGAAAAGGAATAGGATTAATAATCCTACCTCCTGTGTCTGTTGTCCTTGAGAAAAGGATGAAACCAGTGTTTTTAAATTCTTGTTTGTTAAGCCATAGGCCACAGTCCTGTTAATATTTTTCATTTTGAAAATAGAAATATCATATGTTGACAGTGTGCATTCATTGCTAGATTCCTTGTCACAGGTGTGCATAGAGGAATAAGCAGAGTCTGCATTTCCCTTCTGCTCAGCAGGCAGAGGAAGGCTTTTGGTTAAACAGCACCATGTTAACCGAGGTTCAGCATTTAGTGATGGGAAGGTGCTCTTGGTGCTTGATACTGTTAAACTTGCAGAGTAGTAAGTCAGGCTATTGTTGGGTAGTGCTGGGAATTCTTTACAGTGAGTGGTGAGAGTGTGGCAATAAAACGTGCCAAAGGAATGGCAAAAATAAGTGGAGCTCTCTGTTGAGCTCTGAGAATGCTCCGTATCCTGCAATACTGGTGACATGTCCTTAAGAATGCCTGGGCTTCCACGTGTGTCCTGTCCTATGGCTGTTAGCTCTGCGTCCTTGCCAGAAGTTCCCCTGTGGCCTGATGCTGTCATCGAAGCATCACTTCCTGAGCAAAGGTGATGTAAAACTTTCTTTTCTTCTTTGATGTCAGCTGATATGAAAAAACCACTTGAATACTTAGAAGTAAAGCATATTTTGTTCTTTGGGGTCTGTGCAGAAGAAGTGGTTATGCTCATCCACTTCTCCTCTGTTTGCCTTTGATAATTTAATTTATTTTTGTTCTGCTTATTTTTCCAAGCCTCTCTCTTAATTTCCTGTTTATAAAATGTGCTGCCTACTGTGGTTAAGATATTTGTTGTTTCTGAATTGACTGGTGAGCAAAATACTGGAGTTTTCAAGTTTGCATGTACGTTACATGTCAGCTCTCCTTTGCTGCCCTTTTGTCTCACTTCAAATTTTAAAGGGAACGAAAGCACATCAGTAGAATGAGAACAGAGTGATCCACTGCCAGAAGAGCAGGGTGGGTTGGTTAAGGTGTCCGTCACAGATGTGCAAGGTGTAATCTTCTGTTCAGGTTTAAACAGAATTGACAGATCTGAGGCTCTCTTGTCTTGTGGCAATTTAAGGATATATTTCGGAGGAAAGGCATTTTTCTGTGGGACCGGAGTTAACTGACCAGATTGCAGATGATGAAGTTTGGAAGGTGCATCGCCAGCGTTGTCACTGAGAAGTGGTATTCCTGTTTTCACAAGACATGTTTTGACATCTTTATCTGTTGCATTGTGCAAGGCTAAAGAATTGCAATCGCTTCCCCTTAATTCAGGCCCCCAAAATCCCACAGATAAAGTTTCTGAGATCCCTGCTGAATTTGAAAGAAGGTTAGAACCACTATAATTAACAGCTTTTGTGGGGAGTCTGGTTGTTTTCATATACTCCACGTTCTCAGCACCTCCAGATGATTCATTAATTCTCATGCTTATTTTTTGCTCCTCTGTTTTACTGGAGAGTTTCACTGGTACTGTAGAAAGACACTGAGTGATAGTGCAACAGATTCTCTCTACTTCATTTACTGCGTTGTTCTCACTACTGGGACTGGAACAGGGCTTTGAAACAATGTTTTCTTGCTTCTCGACTTCAACTTTCAGCTTTTTTCTTTCTGATGGCAAATTCTGGGATTTCCCCGGGGCGTCTCTGTTGTTGTTGCTGCAGTGGACCCACAGGGCCGTCAGGGCATGCTGGCCAGTTTCCTTATTCCTGTTTTGGTTTCCATAATTGTTTGAAGTGCTTTTATAATCTGATTCAAATGTACTGGATTCTTTCCCAGGACTCGATTCTTCCCATTTGCTACTCTGTACCGGCAAGCAGTCGTCCTTCATTCTGCTAGCCTTAAGTTGACACTGAGTATTTTGCAGCCTGAGCTCACAACTGTTTGGAGCTAGTGATGTGTTGTTGCCACCTGTGCATTTTTCTGTGTCGCTGCCACCGAGATCTTGGGAAGTTGTGCTCATAACACTATGTGCACTAGCACCTACTGAATGTGATGTCTCCATTACATAAGTTAAACTGTCTGCAGTTTCCTCTGAGGACACATTCTGTAGGGTATGATTACCATTCGTACAGGTTTCTGATTTAACAGTGTTTAAATCTGTTGTCACAAGGGAGGAAAGACTGTCACTTGGAGAGCTCCTGACGTCTCTTTCCTCAGTAATTTCAGTACTGCTGATGGATTCCTTTGAATCAGGAGTGAAGCCTGTAATCTCATTCCCCCTTTGTTTCATTTTCTTGGCATTTTGACTGCTTTTCATTTTTTGGTAGATTTTCTTAAACGTTTCATCTCCATACATTTGCCATTTTTCTTGAGAGAACATCTTCAGCTTCCTTTGATTGTGTTTCTTATTTTTAGCGCTGACTACTTCTCCAGCCCCAGGCTTTTTACTCGCTTGCAACTCCTCCGAGGGAGGAGGATCAGCCACGTTACTTAGTGGCAAGTCATCCACTGCTGTTTGTCTGACTAGAGCTCGAGGATGGCTATTAGGAAAATCCACCGAATTTGCAACGAGGTTGTTGCTAGGCAGCAAACTAGCAGTGCCTGCAGTTACAGACTGCTTAGTAAGAGAAAGTGGTTTTGAGCAGCCTGCTTTGTCATGTACCATTCTTGTGCCTTCCACAAACGGCAAAGAGTTGCTTCGTGTGACAGGCACAGCATCTATCGTTGTGGAGAACTGGGTGGGGACTGAGTGAAAAAACATCGGCTTGCATTTTTCTAGGGGTGCAAAGGTAGATTTAGCTGAACAAAGAGAAAGGTTCTTTTTCCTATTCACATCAAAAGTTTTGATGTCAAAATGGAAAGAGTCTTTGTATGTGTAAGGCATTGGCAGATCTATGCTCCCCTGTTTAGAAAGGATGGTTTTTCTGGGCCTAACGTTGTCTAACTGAGTATCATCCACCACAATTTTGTTATGAGAAATAAGTTTTGAAATGTGTTCTTCCAGCCTCTTTTTCTCTAGCATCAAGGCTGTAGCTTTCTCAGCTGAGTCTAGCTTTGCACTGCTTCCGGCAGTGCACCTTAAGCTGCTGAAGGCAGTTTCATTTTCCAGTTCAGTGCTGTGTTCATAGAGACTGTGCAGCGGGCTGGAGGACGCCATCTGTTGTTCTGTGCTATCAGAGCGTGACAGATACCCTGAGTCGGTGCTCTCACACTTCTTTAGCTTGCAGTCAAATGGCTTGTAATCCCACTGTTTTTCTGAAGAGGTTGCTTGCTGCCTTTGCAACTGAACGTGCTTATTGGCAGATGGACTTATTTGCTCCTGTATCTTCTTTCTCTGGCACTGACCATTTGGCAAAGCCACTGGAGATGATAAACCTTGAGGTTCTTTTTCAGGAACCCCCTGATCAGTCTTTGAACTAAAGGACTGCTTAGTTCTTTCTGGATTTTCTGAAGCAAGTGATGAATTGCTTGTTGCCGGCACTGAAAGGTCATTAAGTTTCTTAGTGTCTGTTACATCACTGGTCTCCAAAGTCACTTGTTTCATCTTCGTCCCCTTGTCTTCACAGATGCTACCATGTAGTTTGGTGCCTTGATGTGACGTGATGCTCTCTGTTACTTTCTCATTTTGCTCCAATACGCCAGTGTTTTCAGAATCAGAGGGTAGTCTGGTATTGTTGACATGTGTCTGGGTTCTTCTGTGTTTGTACAAATTGCTTTGAGTTTTAAATGCAATACCACAAGTGGTGCATGGAAAGGGCCTCTCTCCTGTGTGAGAGCGAATATGTTTCTCAAGGACACTTGGCTTCAAACAGTCTCGTCCACAGTGTTTACAGATATATTTCCCAGCATTTTTTGTTTTTCCTGGGCTTCCAGTAGGTGCATTTAGAGAAGAATTTGGTGATGATAAAACTGGTAAAGTGCTCACTATGTTTAATGTTAGAGTTTGCCCAAATTGTTTCTGAAAAACTGACTGGGGCTGATCTGTGCCTTCTGAAGGAACGAGTGGATTCAGGATTAAAGGTATGCTACTGCTGTCTAGATTTACACAGCGCCTGCCAGGCACTAACTGACTGTTTGGCTGAAAGCATCCTGGCTGGACGGGCTGATACAGGGGTATAGTGAGGGTTTTTAGATACACAGGTTGAGACAGCGCTTGCTCCTGTTGAGGAATCACACTGTTTTGGCTGAGAGCTGAGGAACCCTGTGCAGGCTGAAGAGAAGAGGTTGGAAGTGGCTGATCTGCTAGTGCAACGGTCACACCAGGATGCTTCTGTGCCTCCATTTCAAAGGTTGTCTGCCAGGTGCTCATGTATCTGTAGGGGAGGGGAAACAAACAAGTAGGAATCTTAATAAATAAAATAAACTAAGCTAATATAAGCTATAGTAAGTATATTTAGCTATAATAAGCTAAATAAAATAAACACTTTTTTATTAGTGTATATAAATAAGTCAACTCTTCGACTGGGAATCTTAGCAAACAAAAATATAACAAATCTTATATACAGGCATTATACAGACTAAAATTACTTCTTTTTCCAATTAAATTGATTCATCTTTAATTTCTTAGCTAGGAATTAAAAAGTTCTGTGTAGTTTAAAGAACATTGAAGAATGTACTTAAAACCTACAGTAAGTACCCAAAATATTAGAAATAAATCTGAGCATCTGATTAGCAAATGTAAGGTCTCACCACAACCACCACCCCAAAAAAAAAATAAAACAGTTTTAATTTTCTGGAATCATATTCCCATTCCCATATTCTTTTCTGCAGCCCAAATTCATTTTGTTTAACGGAAGGTAATACTGTGGTATACTGTTTAGTTTTAGATGTTTTGAATCCCAGCTGAAAACATTTTATAGTCATAGTTTTTTAGGTTAAGTGAAGCCATTCTTATGAAAATCTGTCCACGGTTGGTGCTGGTCCAGACTAATTTTTCTTTTTTTTTTTTTCAACAAAAGAAAATTGTTTTTACTTTTTTCCTTCTCAGAAACAAGCGAGGAAACTAACAAAATAAGCTAGTTGAAAATTATTTTTGGAAGAGCTGATAGAGACATCAGGATAACATCTAATTATAGTTCGGGTGAAAATTAAAAACTAATGTTTGGATGTTTATTCAAATTATTCTTCTTCTATACTCACAACTATGTATTTATTGGCTGTTATGAGTAACAGGCTGTTCTTGTGCAAACAGTCTCCAAAAACAAGACATTTAAAATAACATCATCGGTAGCTTAATGTGAAATCCGCAGTTTGTTGCCTTACTGTATAATCTGTAGCAGTGTTTTGGTACCTTCCTTGGATCTTTCTAATAGTTAACCATTACTGGGAAACATTAAAAAAAAATTTACTCAAAAATATTCTTTGAAATTTGGTCTAGTGCCATATGACGCACAGTATGTTACCATTATTCAAAGCAAAATCTCTGTTGCATGTAGTTAGTGAGAAGCTTGCAAATGATTCATCTCAAGGAGAATTGGCAAACTCAGTGAAATTGTTTTTAAGTATTCCTCAGTTACTGTTGATAGAGCTGGTAAATGGATATAAAACTGGATGAAAATCCAAGAGAAGTTTGACTACTTCATAGCTGAAAATGGTAGCATCTTGCTCACATCACATGAAAAAATGGGAAAATAACTTTGTATTCATGATCAAGTGGAACAGATTAAGGTCAACTGGTTATGTGCTCAATAGTAAATCTAATTAGCATCTTAATGAGTAGCCTGTATTCAGGTACTTTTCGTATGAAATATATGCATCATTGAAACTGAAAGGTAAAGCAACCCTCTTGGTTATCTGTCCTCTGCAAATGAAAAGGTTTTGCATATTAGGATATTGCCTTTAATTCCTCTGATTATGTCATCCTTATGTGTAGCTTGCAATGCAACTGTAAATACTTGTCTCATTGAGCAGTGGAAAACCAGTGTACCAAGCACCTGGTGCCTATTAGTACACCCTCCTAATTCTGCACCACTTCAGGAAGTTCTGTTGCTGGCTGGCAACCCATGCTTCACAGCCAAGGCTTCTTCCAATTTCTCTCCAATCTGCTTTGCTTTTTGCAAGAATTGAAAAAGTGTAGGAAAAAACAGCAATCCAGTCCTTGGAATGTGTTTTCCGTTTTTCCTTCTAGAACAGTCTTTTTTTCTTTCTCATGCATTTTGTCAATCAAACTCACTTATCAAGTGTGGACTTATCTTGTCCACTTTTGAGATTTTCACATGGAACGATCACTTAACTAGTTTTGTCATATATGTATTGTCTATATTGATAAAATAATGTTAAAAGAATATAGTTTATTAAAGGAATTAAGTTATTATCCATATTCTGCTGTGTGGTTAACACTACAGGATAAAAGTGCTCTGATTTGCAAAATGAGGTTACAGACACTTCAAGCCCATTCTAGGGTTTTAAGCTATGTAGTCACCTTCATATCCAACTTAGGTACTGTAAATTTGGCTGATAGGTAGAAGCTATGATGACACAAACACAAGAAATACCAGGCATTGTATAAAGTCTAATATTTGCAGCAAAAGCACAGAGCAGATAAATTGTAACTGTGCTTAATAAAACCAGCAGCAAGTAATAAGACATGAGGTACTCATAACCTAAGCATGCAGTAGTTTTTCCAGGGATGTTGGGGAGACAAAACTCAAAGAAAAGTGAAATCTGAATACCATGTAGCTAGAACATCTAGCAAATAAACCACATCAGACAAAACAGATCATAGTATCTGTGCTCCCCACCTTCCCCTGGATTAGCGTGGAAATGTGGAATTTACACTTCCACCCTGGTAAGCCTGCTCCTGTGTGACAAATTTTGATCCCTCTTTGAAATTTTTGATCCCTCCTGTGCATGCACAGTTGATGGGCACTTCAGGGCCAGACTGTAAATTAGTAGGACTTGTGGTGGACAGATGTTTTTAATATGAATCCTCTAGTTCCAGGGACCAGAATATCTGTGCAATTTCACTTACACTGTTAAGATTTCTGGTGCTCAACAAACAGTATAATCCTGAAAATTGTTTCAGTGTTCTGTAATGTTACACAAGGAAAATACCTAAGTGCTTACCAAATAGTTTTAAGAGTTTAATAATATATTTCTACTGGCTATGGTAGTTTGCTACTTTCTATAGCAAACAGAAGATGTTTTCTTCCTAAGTGAAAGTTGTGTGGCTTGTGTTCTGCTGTGGTAAATAAAATCATATTTTTCACATCTGTTGTTTATATACAGAAAAAGCCACTATATTTCTTTGCGCATTGACAAAAATAGCTTATCTCTAATTCTTCCCCTTGGCTAATTCTAGATAGTTTTTGCTTAGAGTAGAAAAACTTCCTTTGTTGATTATCCCCCGCGTTCTGTTACTGAGCAGCCCCTACATGACTGTCTGAGCTCAACCTCTAGCCTGTAGCATTCAACTACTAATATAAAAACTTGATCCTACTTAGATAAGGAAATGTTTCCAATAAACAAAACGACGAGCAGGATTTGGCCTGTCCAAAACTTTCAAAATTAGTTTCTTAAGCTATCAAAACTGGTCAAGATTCAATTTAAATGCAATTATTTTGTCTCTAGTTTGAATTATACTTTCAGGTAAGCACCATAGGTAGATCTGTGGAACACTGCAAAGTCAAAAAATGGAGCAGTTTCAGATCGGCATAGCAGAATTTGTCTGATTCTGTAAATTGGTAGAAAAAAATCAATGTAAGTCCAATGTGTTCCCTTTCCGTACTCTTCTTAATTCCAAATATATTTTAGAAAATTTGCTTCCTTTTATCAGCACTATTATAATAATCTTGATTATTCTCTTCTCTGATTTCTCTTGATTTTTCTCTTCTGTGTGGCACTATCAACTGCCCATCATTATTAATAAAATTACTAAGTGAACTTGTAACTGCTTATTTCCAGCACTTATATGTAACTTTTTGATACACCATTGAGAGGAGCATCATAGTCCTTAAGTCCAGTGCTCAATTCCCTGTCTTCATCTACAGGTATAGTCTGTAGACATGATAGAGTTAGTTTATTTTTGTAACCATGCAGAAGCAGCTACTCATCACTCTGAACATACATAATGTACTATATTATACTTAAAATATTTGCATTTTAAAAGCTTTTGGTGATCCCTACCTTAAATATAATACCATATAGAAAAGGACTCCTCTTTAGTCTGTAAATAATTTTAGCTTACATACCTTTTATTGAGCCAGGCATTTCAGCAAAAGAAGTCTCATTTCTGTCAATAGTTCATGCAAGCAGAGAGAAACGAGGACAAAGACTTGAAACAGATTCGAAGTAGGAAGTATTTTTTTTACATTGGTTTCACAGTAACAACCTTCAGAAAACAGGAAGAGATGAAGCAAAAGAAAATGAAGTAGCATTTCAATCTGTTCTTATCCTTCATTCACGTAGGAACCTATAAACAGAATCAGCTGCCTTTGAAATATAGACATTTCATACACTGCATTCAATTGCATTATTCAGTGAAATACACTAACACAATGGTAGTTAACAACACAAATATTTTGTTTATACCCTGAAAGGTAATTTGCTTGTAACCTTATATTAAAGACATTTCTTAAAATATGTTGTAAAAGGAAACAATGGAGGAGAGGAATCACTTGCTGTATATGAAATGCTGAGCTCATCCCGTGTGGGTTTTATCCACCAGTGTCTTCTAATGGTGCCCTGCAGTGCAGTAGGAAGCAGTAACCAATAGGCAAAATAGTTCAAGACTATTGAAAGTGTTTAGATCATTCTCGAAATACCTCTCTAAAACTTGTGAAAAGCTGTAGGGAAAACAGGATGGGACATCCTTTTGGGAATTTAAGCTTTGTTTGTGGGTTGACTTCATAAAATGTCCTCAAACAAAGTGGTCAGCCAGGATGGCCTGCGGGGGGACAGCTGTTCATCATGCAAATGCCTTTTTAAAATACGGATTGGGATGGCTACTTCCTTCACTGTTGTTAGACTGGGTAAATCCTGAACTAGAACATGCAAGATTCACTCCTGATAATGTTACAAGATCAGCATATCTGGCCTGTAAAAATTCCTTAGGAACACTGCGTTTTGGAAGATGGAGCTTTTATTCTGTTTACAACTTAACACAATCTGCCCAATTCAATAGCTGCAGCCTGTATCTGCTACCCTAAATTGGATAGTGGTTGAACTGTAATATTTATGATTGTTTGTCCAATATCCACCTTAGTGAAAGCTCTTTCTTTTTAGTAATTCAGTCATTAGACTGATGCTGGAGCTTTACTCATCAGAGAGTTTTGCCTGTTGTTTGGATCACTATCAGGTCTTTTCTGGACCCTATTATAGAAAGCCTCTAATTTTGGAGGTGGAAAAATATTTCTGTCTTCTCATCCTTTCTGTCTTTCTTGCCTGTCATGTAGTTATTCAGGGTCAAAAAAAAAGCTCTTACCTGGGCCCAATATTGATGCCTAAGATACTACTTTGTTCGATCATGCACTGAAATGCTCCCAGTATTAGGTAATGGCACTGCAAACACTTAAAATCTGTGAATCTAGAAAACTACTTGACACTGTGAACTGCTTTACCACAACTCATGCTTCTGATCCTCAGACTCATTCTGTCCCTATGGATAAAAGTAACTGCATGCAGCAACTAGTTTCAGTTCTACTGGGAGATACTTTCCTAAAGCAATGGATTCTCACATGTGAGATCATCTGGAGGATTATTGCCTGCTACAGTCAACCAACAGAGACAGAAAGACAAACATCTTATAAAAGTACACTGCTATGAATCAAATGATACAAACAGACAATCATGGGCATTTTATATAACCAGTCAAAATAGGCATCTCTTCAGTTTTATCACACATCTGAAGTCAATTATATTTTATTCTTCTATGACACTGGTTATTATTTGAAGGTAAGGTGAACTTACTTAAAAAGAACACTTATTTCAAACAGTACTAATAATTCTAGCAATATGCTGGGCCTAGTAACAACTCTAAAACATATAAAAGCTTTTAAAATTCATTATTTAGAACACTCAGTAGCATATCAAATTCTAAATACTAAAATCGCAAACTACTTATCCTGAGAGGCTAAAAGGAAACAATAATTAAATAAAGTTACAACTATAGCAAGTGTCTGAATGGATTTTGCCATTATCACATAGATTTCAGGGTTTAGCAGAAACTATTGAAGCTTGATTTGAAATTTCTGAATTTTAAATAAGTGAGTCTGGAATCAGAATGACACCTCAGAATGTGATGATTCCCATGTATATGGATGAACAGACTGCTGTAATGGCTACAATTTGAACTGTATGTTTAATACGAAGGACTAGTATTACACTGTATTAGTTCTATTTGAAATTAAGTTAATTTTGTTTTCTATTTTTAACCTACTTATTTTTAGGTGTTACCTCCTAAACTGGAATCTCTGTGCAAGATTGCTTATATTCATTTTAGTTCAAAACATTGTCCTGCTCAGGGAAGCCCAATTAACTTTGGTTTGCCAATATACAGCAAAATAGCTATTTTAGCTATGTGCAAAGATAAGCCTACTGTCAGGTACTACACAGTAGGGAGTATGTGGTGCTAACAAACTCACTTCACACTCAATTCAGGTCTTAGTCAGGATTTGAAGAGATAAACCCACATACCATTCTCATGTATTTCTAGGTTCCAAGAATGTGTGGAAAGGGCTCCTTCCCAGGCATCTAAAACCCTGCATCTTTCAAAGATACCCACAGGATTTTAGTCAAAGATGTAATCAACTGAAAGTAACAACAAATATGCTTCCTATACTGATAAACTAATGTATTTCAAAGATCCTATCAACTACATGTTCTTAAGTATTTTACAAACTTAAATGTAAAGAAAGTATCTTACAGGATTGTTAACTATTATTTTTTATTATTATTATTTTTTTTTATGTGGACAATAATGCTGAAAACAGCACACAGTACACAGCATCTTATTGTCAGCATAAGGTACAGATACTGGAATTATCATTTCCAGTTGCTAGACTACCACTGATGGCTAACAGAAGGTGCCAGTGTTTATGAAGAACTCCCATGATTGACTAGACAAAACTTCCATTTAAATACAAGTATAATAAAGGAATAGTGAGCTAAAGAGCCAAAAATAAATTTTGTACAGGTACTTCAAATGCTACTTGTTTAATGGAAAAGAAATGTTTATGAGTTTACTCTAATTCTGGAGCTTTCTAAACCTCAGTTCAAACTTGCAAATGGAACTGATACATTTTCTGATTAGCCCAGAAATGACTGTTAATCTTGTTTTACTTACTTAAAAACTATTTCTGCCTTTGCTCTTTTCTCAGTTTGACTTCATACCTTGAAATGTCTCATAACAGAAGTACTGACTTCACCTTTTCACTTGTTCTTAAGGGATGTATCTGATTTTTACCAGACTGCAAGTTCTCCCAGCAATGTGCAGACTGCTCATAACCTTATTAACAAAGTTGAGAGCCTCAGTTCCATGCAGAATTGGGATGAAATGTGCGATTTCCTAATCTTCTGAAACCCTTATAATCTCTCAGCATTAATGTTTCTTGATCAAATTCTGACTTTGGGAAATCTTCCTATTTGTTAAGAAATCATTGTTCCTGATGTTTTGCCCTGCTTTCTCTATTATAAAAGTACAAAGCACCTAGAAATCACAGTTATCAAACTTTGAAGGTCCAGTACTATATCCTGGGGACAGATATTTTTGATACTTTACTTCCACCACTGCATTACATCAGCTAAATTGTATTATTTTTGTAAACCCTATCCCAGAAAACAGTATTAAAACATTTTAAGAATGTGATCTGTAACACCTTTCCTTCACTCTAGAATAGAATGTTTTGATCATTTTTAAATATACAGCTTTCTGTCTTTTTGATTCTCCTTTTTGTGAATATCCACAAATGAAAACATTCAAAAGGCTTAAATCAATAATAATATTGTCAGCTAAAGTTTTAGTGTATAAATAAGTGTTGCTTTGGCCCTTTTGATCTCTTCATGCAATTAGTATCAGAGAATATTTCCTATTCTACTTCTCGTGCTTCTACTCTTACCAGCTCCACTCAGAAGAAATGCTTCTAGTTTATTATGTCCTTATTATATCTTTATTTCAAATGTACACTTTTCTCAAAAAAAAAAATCTAATACATCTGTTGGTTTTGTAACACTTTTGGTGGCTTCACAATGAAAAAAACTAGGAATGTTAGTGCTTAAAAAATCTAAAAACCTCAAAGAATTTCCATTTTTTTTGTCCTTTCATCAAATTTGCTTCTGTGAATTTCTCTGGTTAGGAAAGAGTTAAGAACCTCCAGCCAGCAGTCTCTAATCAACAGGTTGCTCTAACAGAAAAATAATAACCCTTATCCATCTTTTAAAGTTTAGGAGGTTGGACTAATGGTGAAAAAATACTGATTAAAGCCCTCTTAAAAACAGAAGTGGGGCCAGTACTAAAATACTCTGTGTTTTACTAAAAAATCCTTCTTGTTCCTAAGTGAAAGAACCATTACATTAAAACAATCACAACTTAAAAAATTATCTCCTCCTATCTAGAATTTCATTATATCTCTAGCTATATAAAATGACAACAAAACACTTGCTAACCTTTAGGTGGCCAATTCACAGGCAGGTGGAAAGGTTCAGGTCTCTCTGGAATAGCGTTGAAACAAAAGAAGCATCCTGTTTTCTTTTTTCAGTCTCTTTCTCTTCTCTTTTTTTTTAAGCATTTGAAAATTGAAGGGTGGGTGGTGGGGTGTGTGCAAAGAGGGGAGGGGGCGAAGTCAGCCCACGCTTGGTGTGGGAAGAGTTTTAATGGCCGATGCTGGTAATATGGTTTGCCTGCTACAGTGTCTGCACTACTGCAGCTCTGTGTGTGGGCGTAAAGAAATGACACGACTGGGTTTCAAACCATTACACTGAAGATTTGCAAACAGTTAAAAAAAAAAAAAAAAACACAAACCCATCAGGCACAAATGAAAAATTATTACTTTTTTCTTTTATCTTTTTTTCTGAGTTGTTTTTATTATTATTATTACTGTTATTATTTATTAACTTAATAGATGTAATCCAGTCAGGTTTCCTCCTCGGCCTCTAAAATATTAAAGGTAAAATAAGTATTTAAGAAGGTTATTTTGTTTTGTGTAGTGTGAACATTTTGTTGTCATTTTTGCTGCTATTCTTTTCATTAGCCTAGAAGCCTATATTCCAAAAGACATCCAAATTTCCACAGTAATAGTCTTCAGAGCGTGCCTATATTTCTGCCTTTGAACATGCTAAATCTTGGTAGCACTGAGCAGAAAAGTAGTGTAGACATAGCAGCCACTCCACAACCAGCCAGGCAGGACATTTTAAGCCACGACTATTCACTTGAGTGTTCCACAACACAGCCAAGAAAAAAAGTGAAGTTCTGGCAACCCATTTTTGTTCAGCACTCCAAAAATGCTTCAGGCTTACTGATCCAAATCCAAATCAGTCAGAAAACAAATCTGAATGTTTGTTGCAACTACTGGATAAAGAGGAGGCCAACAGCAATGAGACAAAGGGATTGTTCTCTATAATACCATGAGGAAGGAGAGGAAAATGCTCTTTAAGCTAAATGCAATTGCTGGCACTAGAGGGAATGAATATAAATGGATGTGAATACTACATTATTGGGAGGGACAGAGGAAAGTTTTCTGACAGACAAGTGAGAACACTTCTCAACATTTTGTTGACCAAGAAGAATGAAACAGAGACAAAACAGTTTTGGAAAGGATCTTGAAAACTTCAAGGAGTCTTTATGACTTGTCTGGTCCATGACAGCAAGGGACCAGCACTTGTTAAATGCATATCTTCATGTATGTCTGAGAGAAGGCATCCAGCTTGAAAAATCCTGTGCTTGGACACAAAGCATATGCATTCTTTAGTGTGAGGCTTTAGGTGTGTGTTGTTTTGTTTTGTTTTGTTTTTTAATATTGAAATGATCCCCAAATCAAACAGGGGTTTTGTTGCATTTGGTGTTCTGTTGATGCTAAAGAGCAGGGCAACTGGACAGCTGGGCATGTGGGAATGGCAAAGGGAGGAGACACTACACAATACCCATGTTGCTATATAGTGCGTACTATCACTGGCAGTTCTTCACCGCACCTTCTGGCCACAGAGGATCCAGAGCTGAATGCCAAACCAGCAGAATTTGGTGTGTGTGAGTCACAACTTTCTTGACCCAGTTTGAAAGGGTAGTAACAAAATGCATAGCCTGAAGTGGTATCTTTGAAAGGTACATATTGCTCATTTTGTCTCAGCATGTCACGGACACTCTGTATAGTAACTTTCTAGTAGCCTTATTAGCTGTATACAGCCACTACAGCATCCATAACTTCTGTCATGGTAGTGGCCACTTTGCTGCAGATAAAGTGACATCTGAAATGTCTAAATGTACCTCATCCTCCTCTGGGGACTAATTCCCATGACGAATTATTATATAAAGTTGCTATCAGTTATCACAAATAGCAATATTTATTTTATAAATGTGAACTCTTAAGTTTGAATGTACAGAACACGGTTGCCTACACAGTTTCCATTTGACCAAAGGTACATTTGTACTATTGTACTTAACATGGTATTCTTCCCCACAGAACACAGCTGTATAAATTGTTAGAATATTTTAAAGCAAGTATTCAAAATTTGGAAACATTTAAATACAATAAAAATATTCAAAGCAGGATTAATGAAGGCATTTTAGTAAGTCGAAGAGCTAATTATTACCCTAATATCAATACTGACTAACGGCTACTGAGGTTCATATGGTGCCGTTGTATACTTTGGCTAGACAGCAGGAACTGCCACCCTAAACAGGAGTGTAACACTCACATATTGGTAAAGCCAAAAAAAAAAAAAAGTCCAAGAGAAAAGAACTTACGGACAAAAATTTGCTCAAACAGCAAAAGGGAGAGACACAGCTTCATTAGCAAACGGTTCTAGTTGCCAAAAAAAAAAAAAAAAGCCAGTACAGGGAAAAAACTAAAACACAAGGCAAAAGTAATAGATCCCATAAGAAAAGGAGTCAAGGGCTGCTGAGAAAATGCTGAGGCAAGCACAAAAAAAGAAAAGGTTCAGCTGGTTGTGCACACAACCTAAGTGTTTCACTAAGAATTGAATTTCTGCTTTAAAATGCTTGGATGCTTTTCATAACCCAGCAGCAGGGCTGTGCAAGTAGACATTCACTCAAAGAAAAAATAATAATAATAAAAATAAAAACATATATATCCAAACCATCTCCAATTAAAAACCACAGACCTTTTTTTCCCAAATTTATATTTAATGTGTTTTAGGTAGGGCTCTTCATGCTGAATCATCATACAGGGTTGATTTGGGGCTTCTCTTGGTTTCTTTTTTTTTTTTTTTTTTTTTTTTTTTTGTGTTAATTCAGCATAAGCAGTTCTGGTGAATGACAGTTTTATGGATTAATTCACAGGGATATTCTACAACCCAAGAACAAAACTCAAACAAATGAGAGAAAAAGGGGATCAGTGAGTCTAGCCTTGCTTCTAAGTACCAGGAGATAGGGTGGTAATGAAGAGAGTTCCAACTACTCCTCCTTGCTCAAGTCATTATTTGCTACCAGTTGAAAGGGTAAAAAGTAGAGGAACTTATGCTGCCTCTTCTACAAAGTAAATGTTTACAGGAGGAGTATGAAGGGTCTTTTCGGGTCTTTTAGATTGCTGGAGTAATGAGCTATAATATTTTCAGGCATATCACATCATAAATATGAGTAATTAAAATTATGATGCACTTAAAAGCAATGTAGCTGTCAGAGGAACAGTTGCTTCAACTGAGAAAGTCAGGAAGGTTAGGGTTTTTTTAAACATGCACAAACTAGTCATACTAATTCTCCCATCTGTTTCTTATTTGTCATAGAAAACAGATAACTTCAGAACTTCAGATGATATTCAGAAATGTTCTAAAAAACACCAGCTACATTAACTTAAACGTACTTTACAGAAAATAAGACCAGAATTTGACAGGGTCATTCATCACTTGAATCAACTTTCTGATCAGTATGAAAAACAGTAAAGGAAAACGTCAATAACTAGACCTGTAGAAACACATTCCCATCACCATGACTCCACACCTGCCTCAGTCACATAGGTAAATCCATAGGTTGAACTATTCAGCCAACTCAAATATATATATATATATATATATAGGTTTTTTAATTTTATTTTTATTTTCTCCATAAGCTTTTATGTAGTTTTATTTTTTCTCAACGTGTTGCCAAGGAAACCCTACATTCTTGTAGCTTAGTATCCAGCTCTTTATTGCTATAGACACAAAACAGTTTAGGATTTTGAGCTGATTGATATACTTGCATTTCCACTATGTAGCGATGCTTGCAATAACATAAACTGGATAGTGTCAAAGAAAGACCTCTTTTGGAAGATTCATTTCTTCCAAAATACCTGTGGCAAATTTGCCAATTAACCCTTCTATTTTTTAATTTTATAAAATTATTGTATATATCAATTTTCTATTATGCTATATACTAACCACTGAAAAAATAACCCTGTAATCTTACTGATGTCCTCTTATTTACCTCTGTCATGGTTTCTCTTATTTTGTTGTGTTTGAACGATTTTGAGTTCCTCCAGCAAAAATATTTTTGGATTGTGTGAGAGGCTGCCAGCCTCTCTAAATTTTGAGTGATAATAAGTTAAATTTGTATACTACTTGTATCTCTTCCTGTGTCATAATCTTACCTACTATTTATACCATTTTTCATTGGGCAGAGGGGCTATATATACACAGAATTTATGATGCAGTCCAAGAAAGAACTGCTCTTCAACACCTGGCTGTGAAACTGTAGTGTCCACTCTGCCCAGGGCTAGCTTTCTCCAGAGCACACTAATCCCATCCACACTGCAAGGAACTAGATCAGTCTCGGGGCTGGCACTTCTTGCTTGCATCGCGTGCCTCTTGTCCAAGAAGGACTTTCTTACTTACAGCTTCCTGGCAGAGTCATTTCACCTTTTCCAGTGGTGTATGTTATTGCACTGGACTTGTATTTCAGTTGTATGTCATGGTAAAAGGTATTTCTGTCATTCTCTCCTCTCAGTTTCATGGAGCTATGCTTTTTTCTGTTGTCAAGGAAACACCAGTTTTTTCCCCCCTTGCTCATTAATGTCTGCATTTTTGTTTCCATGGCTACAAAGGAACCTTAGTATTTTAAAATAGCAGTAATTGGATTGCCTTAATTTTTTTAATTTTTTGGCACCACTAATGGCTCCAGTTTTTAAAAGCAGACACAAAAGCTGTATCAGCAGTTTTTCAGCTATTAATGCTTGGTATCCCCTTGTCCTGAAATACTGGGTACATGCTAAGAAAAGTCTTCAGCACCCAAACACTCACTGCACCCAACCTCAGACTCTACACATCGTGCTCCAACATAAGTCACCGAGTTCTTAACAGGAATGAGCAATCTGTTGTTATATTTAAATGTAGTTTTCTGCCCATGCTAATACGGTTTATGGAAAACTGTAGAGATTTTGCGTACTCGTTCTTCTGTTATGAGTTGCTAAAGATTCCTTAAATAACCATAATGAAATGTGCCAGTTATCTTTTAATTGAAGCTTCCCTGACCTGTACTGAATGACCTTCTATTTGGCACTGGCTGAATTTCCAAACACTTGTTGCAAAATGCCTTCATCTGATGCAAAGTATGAGCTGAAATTACTGAAAATAGTCACTTTTTCAGTTGTATTAATTTCAATTTCTGATGAGTGCTTGTAAAGAAGTGCAGAAGTTCAATAGTGAATTTGCTGGGTGCTAACCCCAGCATTTAACACATTTCTAATCTTTTGTAAATTTGACCACCAGAAGAATGAGCTGGAAGGAATTTTACAGGCAGATGTCTAGCATACCCAGGATACAGGGTACATGGAACACAGAAAAAGCACAAAGAACTGAGAGTGTGCTAAGAATTGACATTACTTAGCAGGAGCATAACTCACTTTTGCTGAAGATAAAAACTGAAACTCCTTGACAGGCTGCTTTGTGTGTCTGTCTGCATCTGTGTCTGTGTGTACACTCCTACCATGCTGAAATTGTTACCATACCACTAATTTTTTTATTTCTCACAATTTCACCTCCCTATTTCAAGTGGCTACAGTGCACCATAAATGCAAATTCTTTACCCTCATCTTTCTTCCTTTCCAGTATCTCAAGTTCCTCCTGTCCTCAGCCTCAGTGTTGCTTGTCCTATATCCCCTGGCAGGAGGCGTCCCCTCTTGTGACTGCCTGGCCAAGCAGCCATATACGAGTGTTCATATACACTTCCTACCAGTGATGCCCCTGCTCTGGGTTCCTGCACTCTCCCTGTCTACTGGCTTTCACAGAATCAGAAGCATATCCCTGTCCCACTCTCTGATTTGATTGCAATTAACCAACAAGTTCAAAAGTTATAAGGGAACGACAGACAGAATAACTAGATATCACCCTTCTTTTTTTTTTTTTTTTTTTTGGAAAACAAACTAGAAAAGATCACCAACTTAAAAAGTCCACAAGCTAGGTATAAGAAAAACATGGCAACAAGTAGCTAGACATACATAAGTATAAACAAGGAATTCCCTTTAATCTGAAATACCAGTTTCTACTTTTCATTACGGACTTCTTTGCATCCTTAAGGCTAAGGCATTCTATTGCCATAGAAACAGTATCCTGTGTCATTGTGGACCTTTCTGTTGCTGTGTGCTGTTATGGAAACAGTCATCATAACAGCTGTCCACATGTTATATATCTCAATTATTGTGTTTGTAAAGATCCATTATTAAACTATCCTTTCAGGATTAATTTTAATAACAACTAAGCCTCTGAAGTAGTTAGCAATTTAATAAACACCTCAAGGCTGCCCCAAATTAAAACTTCATCATTAGAACAAAGTGTATAGTAATACTGCCCTTTCAGTAATTACCTGCCTTTCCAAATCTTTAGCATCTGCAGAAGTTTGGGGAGAAAGGTTACCTGCCCACCCTTACAATCATTTGTAAAACTAGTTCAGGAAAGCAAATTATTCACGTATGTGTTCTGTGCAAGGACTCCTTTGCACACACATCTTTCATGCATGCATGCATGGAAATGTAAAAGAAAAAAGCAAAATAAGGTTCAGTGAGAAAATGTGGCTTAGTTGGCTGAACAGGTGAATCCTTTTAATCCCAGGTGAACCATTATTTTGTCTTGGAAAAGCCATCTTGGATCTTGAAATAGATGAATGTGAAACAGAAGCTCAACTCCTACTAATTTTTTCCTGGGAACTGAGACCTTAGTTGATCCTAGAGCTTTGAGAAAATCTCCTCGTAACATCTGAGGTACTATTGCTTACTTATATCACTAGAGTTCTGTGAGATAATTATTTTTTAGTTTTCTTGAATAAAACCATTTAAAAATCTGTGACACAGATACAAGTTCTTACTTGAGTTTGTGGTCATTCACCATTTAACTTGTTAGATGTAAATAGTTTCCTGGCTAGTTATATTGGTTATATTTTTTAATTACTGTAATTTAAAAACTGCAAATGTGTACTTTTAAACTTCATCCTTTATCTCTTTATCTTTCATCTTTCTATTTTTAATTATAATCACCTGTACCAGGAAGGTTATATCTTACCTCTTTTTTCTACAGTTATTACAGTTTGTAATAGGAATATTTCCTAACACTGAAAACCTGAAAAGATGTCAACTACAGATAGGATTTGAACACTTATAAAGAAAACAGTCAGTGAGTTCATTGGTAAAGTTCAGGTGCCACCACTGACCTTCAGGGAAGCAGAAGAACAAAAACTACATGGAAACGTGTCACTTATAAAACCCAGCTAATTTCCCCTCATAAGGGAAATAAGGCCTTGCTCATAAGGCCAGTGATGTAATGATTCCTCAGCAATATTTGTATCATTTAAGTGGAGAGACATTTTTGTGAAGTCCTAATTCTAACTTAGTTCTAATTTAGCATTCAGTTTGACTCCTTAGACACTTTTTCTTTCCTAAAGCAAGCTACTAATGACTGTACGCTTGAATTTAGCTTAAATATATATATATATATATATAGTCTATCAAAACTCCCCCCAGAAAGGTTTTCAAACTGGAACAGGAAGTTCATTTTTTCTCTCCTTATTAATCTCTTCCCAAACAAAGAAAGCTATGTTTAATACTATACAGAAAAAAAGAAATCACCTTACAAATTAATAGATATTTATATTACAACATCAGGGCTACAGTGTCTTGCAAAAAACAGCTCATCAGTAAACCTCTTTCTTTACTTTCCACAGAAAAGAGAGTGAACTCAGAGGTTCAATATAGCATCTCCATATTGCATATTCTGATTAATTAAAAATATGCCTGCTTCTGAATGTCCTTCTTTAATGAATACTACAACTTCTGTTACAACTACAAGACCAAGAGCTTCATGTAATACCAAGCTCTGAGTGGGACAAGACACCTGGTTGCTCCTGTCTCTGAAACATGCACTGACCTGAGGTGATGTTCCATAGGCCTGAGCCCTGTCCAGAACTGGTTAATGCTCCTGGGTCAGAACACCATTTTCTACAGGAGATTTAAATCCTGATTCCTTATCAAGGACCTATAGGCTAGGGCAAAGTGACCCCTGTCTCAATATGTGGGAATTGACTTATGAGGGGACACCACCACCCAGGCCCCAGTGGTGGTTACACACTGACTGAACTGGGAGATCCTGAACAGTAAATTTACTAGAAAAAAAAATCAAATCTGGGATGCTTATCCTTGCCTCCAGTTTCATGCACTGACGTGGTACGCCACACAGAAGGTGGCAGTGGGCCGGCGCACACGTGCACATGCCACCGTGCTGTCCTATTAGCCGCACACAAAATGGTGGCAGTGTGTGGAAGGCTCGGTCCTTGGGGCAGTGGCCCCTTCGGCCATGGGGCACAGTCCAGCCTCAGGGTCCACAGGACTGCCATGTCATGGCCCTTCATGTCTGTTGCTTCCAGCAGGCTCTGGTTTTGCTATGATGGAGCGTGGGGCTGCCCAGTTCCCCCTGCAGGGAGACGACAGCGCCTGTGGAGGATGCTGGAAATGCCTGACCTTCCTCAGCCAGGTGTGGGGGCAGGAGGCTGGTGGGGTGCCATGAGGGGTGTGAGCAGCGGGGGAAGAGGATGACTCCCCGCTGGGCAGGAGCATTACCTGCTGCTTGGTGTTGCTCAGCCAAGTGCCATGCTGAGCAGGGGTTAAGTTGAAGTGAGAGCTTTCCCCTTTTCAGGGAGAAGAGTGCAAAGAGTGTCAAGAGCAATTCATTGAGCTCTGAGAATGGAGATTTATATTATCAGCCCTTCAAAGGACTTGGTGTCAAGCAGTGACTAAAACAATTAGGTGTTTTTGAAGATTTTCTCCTGAATGTTACACGTTCTTCTTGGGGAAAAAAAAAAATCAAGGAAAACTTGCGTTCAGTCAGTGGGAAGATAGTTGGACCAATTAAGATGTCAACACAGAAAATGATTTATTTGTTTTGCTTCAAAATATTTACAGCTTCTCTAATATTAGTAAATAAATGTGCCAAAACTTCCAAAATGGTTAAGTAAATTTAAGTCAAGTGAAAAAGAATGTCAGTTATTTCCAGGACAAGGAATTTTTAGGTACTTTAACATTTTTCCCTTGGAAAATCAATACAGTAAAAATAAAGAACTGACAAAAAAAAAACTTTTTCTTAACATGTCCTTTAACTGTTTAGATTCTGCAAGCTTTATTGTTTGGGCATATATTCAAATTTGCCAAGGATAAATTCGTTATCCCAGTTGTTACCTATGAAAGACTCCATCTTCACAGTGCTGGTATTCCCAGTTGGCTTAGTAAGTAGTGTCTATGAACTGTCAGATCTTTCGATACCTTCCCATATTATTTTTGAAAAGACAGAACAAATTGATGCGCTCAATTTAAGTAGCAAAGCTGACAGGTATAATCCCATTTTGTTCAGCTTCCAAAAAATCTGAGTGCCTTGGAGAGGCTAAGAATTGTTCTCCTTTTCTCCAGTTATAGCCATGTTTTTCAGAAAACAGATTCTCTGAAATTTATTTTTTAGTATTGCAGTTTTTGCAATGCATGCCCATGCTGTCTAGATCCTCTAAGAGACCACAGCAAACTCTAGTAATTTAAAAACAGACTACATGCCATGCTCTCAATATAGGCCTTAATGAAATGTAGCCTCATGTAGCTCCTATACACTCCTATAACTTTTCATAGAATGGCATTTCTAGTAATTATTGATTTACAGTATTTATTATATATTGCAGAGCACTGCTGTATCCTCTGAATTTGTCATCACTAGAAAATATATAATAGAGCTATTCTTTTTTCTGAGCATGAAAACTACATGTTGGCATTAACCAAGAACTCCAGTTTTGCCATTTAATAAGTCATGAACTTGCTGATAACAATGCATTTCCTATTGACTTAGTGCTGTAGAACTGACATAGATATTATTTATTTGTGCAGCAACTTATAGTGGTTCTTAAATGAATCTTAAATTCAGAGAAAATAATAAATTGAGGCAGCTAGTAAGAAAGTGTTTTAATGTACACTGCAAAAACTAGATATGAAAAATTACATTTAAAATGTTTTGTGAGAATACTAGTCATCGCTAAATCTACTTTGGGCAAATATTTATTCCATTTATTTATATTTTTTACTTCAGTTTTTGGCTGTTATATTTTGGATTCTAATTGCTTATAACAGAGAACTTGTACATCCTGAGGAGATGGATGGCATTAATCCAAGTTGGCTTATTCACATAATAGTAATTTTGATCCTTTTCAGCACTTTGGATTTAATTTTTTTTTTCATTTATACAAGTTGTTTATTCTTTAATTATTGCTTTTGCTGAAATGCTAAGTTGCAGACAGCTTCCTTTAAAGCTTAGCTTCAGCATAGCTTTAACTGTAGGTAGCACAATGATGAAAAAACTTTCGTCTCCCAAAGTGCCAACTAATCATCACTAATGAAGCTGCACAAATTAATAACAATAAAGGGGGGTGGGAGGAGGATTAGAAGAGTAAAAATTTCCATGTCTAAATTCTGTATCTAAGAACTGTCTTGTGCATTTTGTACCCTTGATACTAAGACATAACAATATGGGGAAAAACAATTGTGTGATTTTGCAGGTATACTACATGCACAGGTAGGAGTTAAGCTGTGATGATATTAACTTGGTAGTACTCTTATTTTTGACAAAGTACAACTCTTCAAGTAATGTTCTGTAAATGTATTTTTAATACTTACTAAATCCTTAGATCTTTTTTAAGTTTTTGCACAAATTTTACTCAAGTTTTCGTATTCTGTATGTACCAAACTTGTAGAAGCATATAAAATGCCTTTGGCTTTGGATCAGGACAGTTCCAGACAATGTAGTATTCTTCTGCAGGGCTTCCAAGATTATGTGTTTTCCCACATATTCCTTTCATTTTTCTTCAGTGCTATCATATTGCACAGTTGAAGTGTATTAAGAAATGTCCATAGCCTGTACTAAGCATCAGATCAGGTTACAACAACATGCAAATTCAGGCATTTTATCTAGCTGGACTCTGCCAGTTAATTTTGATTGCACCATCTTCTTCCTTTGATTTTTATTTTTCCTAAATGGAAATTATTTTTACATGGATGAGGATTTTTTGAAATCTGTTTATTAGATTAAAATGTTTATTAGAGAAGACCATGAAGGAAAATACTGTCCCAACTGTACATGAAGGGTTATGTTTCCACCTTAAAATCTCTTTTTTTTTTTTTTTTTTTTTGGATACCACCATACTGATGTTACTTTTTGTACAGCAAGTGCTAGTATCCAGGTACATTGAATGGAATAGAAGGATTTAGCATCTTTTGGTTCTTCATACCTTAGAGCGTAAGCCTACCTTCTTTCTCAGAAGTACCTTTTATGAAATAATTCTTTACTTACAAAATAATTCTTAAAAATATGAACCTGAGTCTTCTTGGTGTCCAATCTTTGCTTTGTATTAATTATGTGTAGTATCTAGCAATGTAATATATCAAAATTGCAATGTGTATTGATTCTTACATTGAAATAAAAAATAAATAGTTTTGAAGAGATATGTAGAAATTGCAGATGTTTATTTTATTTGTTCTTCTGTTCATCTTCCAGTTTAGTTTCATCTGATTATTATCAATAGCTCTGTGAGGCTTAAAGACCTCTTTGGAGTACTGATAATGTACCTTACAAATATTCAGAAAAAAACAGGACATGCTGTTAAATGTGTGGTCCTCAACAGAGAAACCTAGTAGGGAAGAGATATTGGAGTGGGACAAGAAAACAAGTGAACAACAAAATTGTCAGGGGAAAAAAAAAAAAAAAAAACTTTTAACTGTCTGTTTTCTACAATACTAGTAAAGAGCTTGTTACCTCTTGGTTTTGAGTGTTTCCACTTCAACAAAAACTTTGTAGGTTGTCCAGCTTTTTAAAAGCTCCTTCGGACACTCTGTGCTGAAAAGTGAACAGTCCAACTGAAAATTGACTGATAACTGCTGTGGCTTTTTAAAAATGCTCCTGGTTTAATACAAAGTTAGAAAAGTGCCTTGAATGCTAGGCTTCTCTGGGTTGCAACCACCAGCATGATTCATTCACCAATACATTTCCTGACTCAAAGTCCATGTTAGATGATACAGGCCATAAATCAAATATGTACACTTGCTAATTTGTTTCTCTTTTCAGGTGATGCTCAAACATATAAAAAGCATTCACAGAAAAAGGCTGTGAAATGGAAAGTGATTGAAAGTAGAAATTCACTTAAAATTTGTTGCATTCTTAAAGAATTCAAAAGCCTTCATACCAACTGATGTTGTGTTTCCAACCTGCTAAGGTAGTCATTTCTGAGTACACTGTTGAAAGCTGCAGTAAATTACATACTTTACAAACAATCGACAGAGACTGGAAAAAATACAGGTTTGTCTTCATCATACTTCTGTGGTCAGCCACTGCTAGACCCAAGTTATAGTTGTCTAAGCCTGATGGGTTTGTAAGTGATCTGATCATTATCTCTATGATAATTAAGACATCAGCCATCATCACTAAGTAGCCACTTCCATCCAGTAGTTTGTGTACAAAGAATTCTCAGCTGTTATTTCCAGATTGCGGTTTCTTTAAACCAAGTCAAAAGATACCTGATCAAGTACAAGAGTTCTGAAACAAAGAGGCTTATATATATTTTGGATAAGGGAGCATGGTTTGAAGACCATGAGTGCATATAGAGCTCCATGTTTGTGATGTAACTTGTAATATGCTATGACCACTACCTGTCATCACTGGTTATTCAAGGTTTTACATTGGAAAGTTACATTCATCAAAAGTTTAATAGCTTGTTGTATGTTTAGAAGAAATGTTGTGGTCTTTAGAGTTAAACAAGGATCAGATATAGTTGTGAAGCACTTTAAAACATGTGGCTTTGTCTTTAATTGTGCAGTTACTGTGCTTACTCATGAGTTGTGGGTGATAACGTGATTATCATCTGCCTACTTAATCACATGCGCATTTGTGATGCTTGCAAAAAAAAAAAAATCTATCTGGCTGGTAATTGTCATATTACACAGATTTCAAGAGACTGTTTCCTAGACAACAGAATAGTTGTGTTGCATCCATGAAATGTACACCGTCTTGTATCTGCACCTAGGTGACACACCTGGTGGCAGCTGCCACTCCCATTAATGACACAGACAAGATGGAGCTGTTTGCATAGCCATAATCAAACTCCCTGAACTACGCAAGTCAAGGAAATCACATAATTGTATGAAACAAAAGCAAAACAACAAAATTCATGGTGCTAATGAGTCATACGGCCAATACCTTGATACAAATTTTGAGTTTGTTTCTAAAAGGAAACCAAATCATTCAGTAGCTGAAGGCCATTTAAGGCTATCCTATTTAGGATATCTGCTGCAAAATGTAAATACAAGTGCACCTGTATAACGTGGCATGTCAATTCACTATGACGATTCAAGTATGTTAAAATAAAATACCACAGAAAGCAGGTGGAAGACCTAACCTTAATGTAGCCAGTATGATAACGATGAGGCAATGAGATGGCCATTTGTGATTATTTTATATATTATTTTTTATTATTATTTTTATACATTATTTTATATATTTTGTATATTCTCAGATGGGGGAGAAAGCTGATGGGAAAAATGATTATTGACATTCAAATCACATAAACATTATCACAGCCTAGTTAGTGTAGACAGTGTTAGACAGCATCTTTCACAAGAGCAGTAGCTGCATCACATGCTTGGTAAGGAAGGTGTTTGGCAGTTTTACTTATGAGGCAACAGTACCCTGAAGTTGTGCAGGTTTAGGAAATTTATGGCAGAATATAATGAAAGCAATCTAAAGGTCTAATGTTTGTTCCAGGGCTAGATCATTCTACTAAATGCATATTTTTATATACCCTAACTTAAACTAAATGCTCTGAAGTAAAGATGTTTGGTGTTTGGGGAGGAGGTGGGGAAGCATCTGGGGGAAGGGTGTTGGTGGTTTGTTTTTTGTTGTTTGGGGAGGACATTAAATGCTAGGTAACAAAAACTCAATCTCTCCTCAATGTTTTTAGCTTCCTTAGCTAAAAAAGGGTGTGCTTTAGCAGGAGTATAGTGGTATCGTCACTTAGCAGTTCATATTCTATGCTAGTATTTCACAGTCAGATGGTCACAAGTTTCTGAAGATCTTTATCACATTTTTTTTTCTAAATGACATGAAGTGTGAATGTAATAGTAAATGAATTTGCTTATTGATCCTGCGACATTTAGTCAGGATTGCCTGTAAATTTAAAAAGGAGTTCTCTGGGGTGTCTCTTTCCCTCTGTGGGCAGTAAGGGTGATCTAGGTTAGAATGTGATGGAAGGTGCATCACATGCCTTTCATAGGTAGTTTCTGACTCCAAGTCTGCCTTTCAAAGCTTCTCCAAGAAAAGTCATTTCTTTTCTGTAGTTCTTTTCTAATCAAACTGCAGCCAGTCATTGATCAGCCACCTCTAGAATCATTGCTCAGTGCCTCTAGGCCAGCCACCCTTATCCTTATGGGTGACTTCAACTTGCCAGACATGAACTGGGAAAACCACTCAGCTGATACAAACAGGTCCGGGAGATTCCTAAAGCATCTTGATGATAACTTCTTGGTACAGGTATTAAGGGAGCCGACTAGGAAAGGTGCCCTCCTAGATTTGTTCCTTGTAAATGTTGGTCCGTTCCTTGAGATAACATCAGTTCATTACTTGATAAGGATGGACATCTCACAAACAGAGACACAGGCAAAGCAGAGGGATTTAACGCCTTCATCACCTCTGTCTTCAACACTGATTATGGGCTCTGGGACCCCCAGAGCCCCAAGTTGGAGGACCATGACTGCAGTAACGACAAACTCCCAGCCAACCCCGAACTTGGGTGAGATTTGCTGCTTCCTCATGAGGGGAGCGGAGGAGCAGGCACTGATCTCTCTGGTGGCAGTGACAGGACCCGAGGGAACGGCTTGAAGCAGTGACAGGGGAAGGTCAGGCTGGGAGTTAGGAAAAGATTCTTCACCAAGAGGTTGGTCAGGCACTGGGACAGGCTCCCCAGGGCAGTGGTCACAGCACTGAGCCTGTTGGCATTCAAGAAGTGTTTGGACAAGGCTCTCAGGCACATGGTTTGGGTTTTGGGTGGTCCTGTGCGGAGCCAGGAGTTGGACTCGATGATCCTTGTAGGTCCCTTCCAACTTTGGATCCTCAGTGATTCTATGATTCTATGACTGTAAATGGTAACAAGTTGCAAGGGAGATCTGCAGCCTTGTGAGAGAAGGATGTGCTGCTGTTCTATTCATTTGTTGTCACCCTTACAGAAGGACTGATTGACTCTCAACAAAATATGACCAAACCATATCCACTATGATTGTCTGGTGTTGAAGTCATTTATGCAACCTAGTACATAATCATGATGTGTTAGTAATTTGACTGCTTTATCGAGTAAATAGAAACACCAGTATGGAGGCATTCCTAGTTCAAATTCCCTCCTTCCCACAAATAAATCTCAGATGGCTTTCAAAAGATGCTATTTTAGAGCCTAGAAATGGTTTTCGAAACCAGACTGTTTTAAATGTGTCTGAGAAGGAAATTAACGTCATTTTGAAACAGGAAATAGACGTACAATAGTATTGTTAAGAAACTTCATCCCCTTTTTTTCCCCTCCCTATATCACCATGCTAGAGAACAGTGTCACTTTCTGACTTTGTAAAACAGTACAAAGCTTTATGCAGTGGAAAAATAACACAGGTTAAGGAACTCTGGGAAGAATCCTTGTAGTACAAGCCCTTTCAGAAAACAAATTCTTAATCTGCATATAAATCTGTGAAAAAAGAGACTTAGTTCCTTGTTTTTAGTTATAAGAAGGAAGTATATTTCCCCTTTTTATATTGTAGAAAATAGAATATGGTCACTGAGAATGAGTAATTATTATACACTCTGCCTGTTGTCATCTTTTTTTCCCCAAAAGAAAAGATGTTTCATTAATATGTTGAGTTTTCATTTATATTTTTGGCCTACTGGAAAAAGAGCCTGAATGTATCTTCCTGTTTTGTTTCCAGCAGGGAAATTCTGTCTAGATCACATTTTAAAATGGAATTAGGGGAACCATTTATTTCTGCAGAAAAATGTGCTTTGGATTTAGGGATGGGCAACCTTTTGGGAGTGGTTGCTGCTGGGATGCAGAATCAGAGTGGGATCTTGCACTCTTTCACATGGTCATGCTTAGAGACGTGTATGCTTTGAGGTGAGTTTGCTTGTAAGGTAAATACGACCTCCTTCCCTCTGATCGACTAGCAGGTCTTCATGCGGAGAACCTCATGGAAATTTAGCTCCCTCTTGTGGTTTTTCCACACAGAACGTATGAATCGATTCAACCTTATTTCTAAATAATAGTATATATATACCTGTTACTTTTCTCTGGCATTTGATAAATTTACTGCTATTTCATCTCTTCTTAGGGAATGATAGGCTTTAGTCTCAGGATAGTGATAATCTTTAAAATGATAATCTGTAAAAATTTTGATTTACATTTCATATGCAATTTGACAGCCATTTTTACCAGAACATGGGGAATTAGGGGAAAGGGATTTGTTGGCTATTTCTATGATTTGATTTTTCTTCAAATGAGGAGAAAAAAGAAGAGCCCTAAATAGTAGAAGATTAAAAAAATAATAATAATTTTTTAAAAAGACTCTCCTGGTTGACTGATAAAACATGGAAACAAATATAGGCATTTGGTTGTCTTACACTGATCTGTGTTTTATTTTGGGTTGAACTGAATTACATGATACTAACAAATACCATGCCAGTGTTAGTGGATGAAGAACAAATGCACTTAGAAGACTGTTGAATGTC
Organism: Cygnus olor; assembly: GCF_009769625.2. Classification (NCBI taxonomy): domain Eukaryota; kingdom Metazoa; phylum Chordata; class Aves; order Anseriformes; family Anatidae; genus Cygnus; species Cygnus olor. The sequence goes on along the minus strand of NC_049184.1, from coordinate 11,246,877 downwards.
TAGCTATTACCAAGCTATGATTCCAGCAAGCATTTTGGGTGGTACAGCACTGGATTAATTAGCCCTGACCACTCGTTCTTGCAGCCTCTCTGCCTCCTCTGCAATACTGGCATGGCCTTCCTGTAATTTTCAGTTCCATTTATGGTTCACTGTGCAGAAAACAGGAATTCAGCTGTGTTGTTCCCTTACAGCACTCATCCTGGCCATGTGAATTGTTGTTCTGGAGCTGGGTAGCAGCTCAGGAATGGGACTGAGTGACCACAGGTGGGACCTGCTCCAGCCAGCTTAAGCAGCTTTAACAAATGTTGAGAGATCAGTTGTAGAGAGCGTAGTTTTACAACACCACTACCTTGATTGAGGCAGGTAGCTTCAAGGTAGTATAGAACTCAGTAGTCTTGAATGCTGTTTGCTTCATTCCTGTCCAGTTTGTATTCACCGGCTCCAGCTTGTATTTGATCCTGCCCTGGGTCAAATTATGAGTCAGTTCTAACATGGAATTTGGGACTACATCAGCTTTGTAGAAGGAAGGTGAAAGATTCTGGAGTGAAAAATGAGCTTGCTGAAGCAGTGGGAAGCAACTGTTAGGACTCAGCATGAGCAGTGGAACTGCTAATGCCATGCAGAGGAGAAAAAGGGAACGGTAAAGAATGATGGCTATTTGTATAAAAACACATTTCCAGTTTTTAAGAGGAAATATATTTATACCATTGTTTCTCTGAAGAGAGAAGGAGATGGTTGCTTACCACTGAAACCTCTGAATGCTAATTTGTAGCATAGTTAGAGTTCTGTTCTGACCTGGGAAAGGTGCCCCATGTAAACTCATTTGCAACTGGCATCGTGTTTGCAGGATGTGATACATTCTGTAGTGGTGACATTTCCCCCTTTTGATACCAATCAGAAATCTGGAAGGATCAAAATTACTTGAACAAAACTCCTATTTAAATATGAGCAAGAACTAGAGGAACTGGTACTATCCTACACTGAGATACCGGTGTGCTTCCTTTCTGAAAAGGAACTTTTATTAAAAGTACAATTCAAGGTGAATTTTTCATATAGACATGTATAATGACTTGCAAGGGATTAATAGTCTGATTTTGGAAGCACAGAAAAGAGATCCTTGCTATCCAACAAAGCTTTTTTAAGAAGTACACACAGGAAAACAGCCAAATAGTACAGGCTCATATGCTGAATTGACTGCTGATGGTGAGTTTATAGATGGGGTATTTGTTAAGAATTGTATAATGAAAGTAATTTAATAAATATGTCTGGAAAAGAAAACATTGTTAATGTAAGTTTTCTGCCAGTACAACTGCCTGACTGACAAAGGGAGTGGGAACTTGTTTTTCCAGCTCAAGAAAAGGGCAAGACCTTTGGATAGTTTTCATTAATACTGCATGAGAATGCCAATATTTCAAAAACATCAAAACTTTAATTTCAGATCAAGGAACTGATTCAGTATTATTGTAGTGTTAGCTATATTTCAGAATATGACAGGGGAAAAATAATAACAAATACATTTTTCCTGAGTGTATGAAATAGTAAACTTGCCTCAGTTGTAATTTGAAAAGCCTGAGAAATATTGTGATACACGATGCAGGTAAACAACCAGAACTCATCCTGCCTATTACAAGACAGTGCAGCAGTTAAATATGGTTCACTGTATATCAGTCATCACCAATTTTACTGCGCTAAAATTTGTTTATGGTAACCCATTAAATATGCCAGTTTTGACCTGCATTCATTCCTTTAGAAGTGCAGCTTGAAGCACTGCCATTATCACCAAAGCCTTCTTAGTTTAGTGACATTTTGTACTGCAGAGTGGTCTAGTTTATCTCTGGGATTAGGGCTTTGAAGAAGGGTGGGTTTTGTGTTGTTTTTGTTTGTTTGTTTGTTTTGTTTTGTTTTTTAAGTGTGCCACAATATCTGTTTTGCAGAAAGGTGAAAAGGCCTGAGTGGGTATGACAACCTGGCTTTTTGGTACCCATTATGGAATGCATAAATTATCTGGACCTGATGCTGGAGATAAACTGAATTTTGGTTTGTGAGGTATTTCCTAATATTTATGCTTTTCAGTCAAAATGATGGATATTTTATGAGGCTGCTTAGAGGGGACAACTCGTATCACCCTGCTGGGCACACATGGGTGTGAAAATACGAAATCATAATGTATTTTCCTGCAAGTAAGTTCATTGCAACATCAGAATTCTTTCATATACTATTCCAACAGAAATTTCAAGTCTTTCTTAGTCATGCCAAGATTGCTCTTCCAAAATCTACATGAGGCCCATCTCATGCATCGGTTGCATTTAGCAGAGTGATAAGCAAACAGTCCTTGAAAGGTACATATGAAATGAGTAATCTTGCCATGGATTTCCACAGATTTTTATACTCTTTTGTAGATGTCTTTTATGGTCCTTAGTGATCATCTTAGTACTACCAGTGACTGAACAGATTTAACTGAAAGAATATTTTCTTTGCTTTCAATTACTAGACAAATACTGTCAACATATGTGGGGAAAAGATATCAAACTTTGTAGTATTAAATTTTTGGACATCAAAAATGGACACAATATTCTCAAGATGCAACATCACCAATGTAAAGAATTCTAAATGCCACTTTTCCCTTTGCAACTACAAGCAAGCAAACATTTTCTTTAACTAATATCTGGCTTTATTGTTTATGATTTTATCATTCCTTTCAAAAGTCTGGTTTATAAGTAGTTCAGCCATTTATATCACTCAAATGCAGAAACTTGAACAAAACTCGTTTAAACTGAAGTTTTAAATGACCAAGAACTGTTAAGATGTAGCTCCTAATCTTCACCATATGTTGGCATGCTTCTTCCTTTTTGCTTTGCTTCCAGTACTTAACATTTCCATCACAGAAAAAATGGTGAGAGGCTAATGGACAGGAGCCATATTGCCTATGAATTGCCTATGTTTTTATGTAAGAGTTACAAAATCTAGAAATAATTTTGTATACTATGATAGATTACGAGCACATTGACTATGTTTAGGAATAGTCCCATGAGATGGAAGCGGCAGGAAAAACAAGACCGAGATAGGTCTTTTTTCTGGGAAATTTCTCTCTACACATTTTTCCAGCAAATCCATTACTGTGCAGTGACAAGTACATGGCAGCCACTCACTGGCTGAGATGTGTCCACGAGATGATGTCCTGTGGTCTCCCTGTTTGGAAACAACACAACTTCTACACAACTCAAGGCACTTTCAATACTGTTAACTGGAGAACTGTAACAGAAAATACTCGAAGTGATGCAAAATGCATGCATGTGTTGCCATAACCGATTTATTGCTGTTTTATTAAACACTTTGAAGATGTTTGAGAAAAGCAGGCTAGGACAGCGAGCTGAAACCCCTCTGGCCCTGGCAGGCAGCACCGGGGCTGTTGTGTAACGGCCCGGCGCTCCCCGCCAGCGGCCTTACAAAACGCGCTGGCGAAGGACACCAGGAATTTCGCCTGGGTGGGGCACTGCTATAACCACTGACAATCCAGTTGGGTAACGTTTGTATTTGTTCGCGTCAGGTCAGGCCAGCGCAGCCGCCTCGTGCTGGACGGGGCCTCTGCGCCCTCTCGCGACAGCTGCCCGTGTCGCGAGAGGCTGCACGCCGCCGGCCCGGAACGGCACGACACGGCGGAGGGGATGTGCGGAGGGGATGTGCGGAGGGGAGGGCTCCTGCGGGCCGGGTTCGTGTTGGCCTGGCCCTGACTAAGCCTTACACCAGGCGGACATTTTAACGTTTTACAACGCGTTTACCGCCTGGCTGGCAGCGCCCGGCCCGACCCTCCCCCCGTCCCCCTCACGGCCGGCCCGCGCCCCTCGCGCAGGCGCAGTGGGCGGGGTGGGGAGCGGCGCCCGGCGCCCTCCGCGCGACATTCAGGGGACACGCGGCCGTGCGTCACCGCCGCCGCGCCGCGCGGGGATTGGAGGCCGGCGGGGCCGGCTTGCAGTGCGCAGGCGCGGCGGGGCTGAGGGCCGGACCGGGCAGGGCCGGGGCCGGGGCCGGGGCCGGGGCCGGGGCCGGGGCCGGGGCCGGGGCCGGGGCCGGGGCTCGGCTCCCGCTGCCGCCATGAGGATCTGGACCTCGGAGCACGTCTTCGAGTAGGGCCGGGGGCTGCGGGGGGAGGCGGGGGATGCGCTCGGGAGGCGCCGCTCCGCTGTGGCGGCAGCCGCCTCAAGGTCCTTTCGTGCCAGCCGGGGGTGCCCGGGGTGGCCGCCCCGGAGCTGTGCTGAGCAATAACCCGAAGGGAGAATTGGTGTGGGGGGGGTACAGCTCAGTGAGGTGTTCTGGGATTGCCCAAATCCCAATAAATTCGGGTCTCTTGGAGTTATATCGCAGGGAAAACGTTCCTGTCAAATTAGAAGCCTGAAGGTAATTGCGGGAGGCAGGGGACTTCAGGAGTCCTGATGAACCAGGTGTGCCGGACCTCTTATGTGTATCTGCCCGTCCAACCCCCAGTGCAGGTGTTTCTGCTAGGGAAGGATGTTTGTAAGGTTAAGAATGGGAAATTGGTCTGCTCAAAAAATACAGACTGGTTGATATGTTGTGTCCAGTTTTAATAGAAATCCTGTTAAAAAAACAGAAGTGTACAACCTTGTGTCTTGATTTTGTTTTGGCAGTCACCCCTGGGAAACAGTAACAACAGCTGCCATGCAGAAGTACCCGAACCCGATGAACCCCAGCGTGGTCGGAGTCGATGTCCTGGACAGACACGTAGACAAGAGCGGGAAGCTGCACAGCCACAGGCTGCTCAGTACAGAGTGGGGAATACCCTCCATTGTGAAATCGGTGCGTATCGCGGAGCAGAGCTTGGGGAGGATGCTGGGGGGAGAGGAGGCTTGTGAACCAGGTTGTTGCAATAGAAATGCCTGATTTCATAACTCATGTTTTAAAAGTGTAAGAATTTAAGTGTCAGGAAGACTCAATAGCAGTACACGTATTAACTTCCAGATAGTCAAAAATTGACTAGATCTTATATTGCTTCCAGTTGAAAAAAAGAGATCCACCACAGCTGAATAGCTTTATTTAAATTAAACCCTAATTCTGTTGTGTCTGTGTCTGTTCAGTACCTTATATATTTAAAAGCACTAAAAAAGTGCAGTTGTTTAGCGTAGTTATTTCCATGTATGTGTGCCTGTCTTCTAGCTCATTGGCACGTGCAGAACGAAGACATACGTTCAGGAGCACTCTGTTGTTGACCCAGTGAAGAAAACAATGGAGCTTAAATCCAGTAATGTAAGTACTTTACTTGTGTTTATGCAATTTAAACAGATCACAGGTTATAATAATTCCTTATAAATTTGAAAAGGAAAATCATCTTTAAAATTACTAAAAAATTGCATTAGAACAATATAAGTAAAACCTTTAAGTAACATGTTTATAGCTGACCAGTTCTGTTTTTCAGAAGGGATCTATTAGGTTTTTGGAATCTGTCAGCAATGAAACATCTGAACATACAGATGAGCAGAATACCAGTAGTCTTCTTGTTTGTTTGTTGTGGGTTGTTTTTTTTTTTACAGTTGGGTTTTGTTGTTCTTGTTTTTTTCTTTTGACTTATCTGTCATGTTCTACACGTCTAATCCTAAGAATTGCAGGAAAACATTGTTTAAGCCAGATAAAAGTATTGGTTTTGTATCTGCAGTTTTATTTACTATATTCCTGTAATGGTTTTACTAAGGGGTAGTCTTGTTTTATGTTCTACAGATTTCATTTACAAATCTAGTGTCAGTAGATGAGAGGCTTGTCTACAAACCACACCCTCATGAACCAGACAAGTAAGTACCACTTGTTCTGAGATTGCCCTGAGGTAGTACAGACTTTGGCTTTGTATTTGTAAATTCCCATGGTCTTGAACAGATGATGCTGTGGGGTTTACATCGCTTCTATTGTGGTATCTTGTCAAAAAAGAGAGAAATAAATTGTCATTTTCTTTAGTCACCTTACTTCTGCAGAGGTCTAGTTCAGATCAACTTTTCAGGGAGTTGTCCTGTGCCCTCCCTGTAACTGAGTTTATATATGCCTTCAGTTACCAGCTCCTTATTTCTGGTCTCTTCATCACCCCAGGAACAGAACCTGCATGTTTATCTGCCTCTATGTTATCTTTTGGAGACTTTTTTTATTTTCAAAAGGCAACTTTAAAGCTTGCTGAGGCTATACTTGTACAACTAGTGATAATTCTCAGGTATCTATCTAAAGATTTTAAAGTAAGAGGTTTCTTCCATAACTGTGGGAAATGCTAAAAACCTATTGTTAAAGGGGATGTCATAATACCATATTCTTGCTGTGCCTTCATGCCAAATCTGCTGCTTCTACTCTGTCTACCTGCTGTTGAAGATGGAAATAGTTGAGTGCCACAAAGGGCCACCTAGACTTCGTGGGGACACTTGGTTTTTATCGTATGCGTTGAAGCACATGCAGTTAAGCACTGAAGAAGTAGGTTGTGTTTATGGGGCAAGATGTTCTGTGTTATATGACAAAGCTGATGAAGGAATGTGCCTCTTAGGGAGGAGTGAGAAGCCTGTAAGCAACGCAGTTTCAAACTACTCGGAACAATTCACTTTCTGCTATCTGTTTCAGAACCGTTTTGACGCAAGAAGCAATAATATCTGTAAAAGGTGTCAGTCTCAGTAGTTACCTAGAAGGGTTAATGGCAAACACAATTTCTTCCAATGCTAATAAAGTAAGTATGACCTTTGTGTAAAATGTGACCGCTAGCAAATGACAATGGGAATACAAATACAAATCTCTGTTTTATGTTCTGGCTTTGTCAACAATCTTAGAAAGGGTGCGGGTAATTCTGCTGCCTTTACTGTAGATATGTGAATGCTGAGCTTATTGAACTTGCTCTTTTTTTCCTCTTGTGAATGTAGATAACAAATTATTATTGGTAAGCACTCAGTCATCATTGGAAAAACTTTTCCATTCACTTAAACGGTGCTTTCACTCCATTGCTGCACTCTTGATGCAATCTATTAGTTTTACTGTTGAAACAGAATATGCATCGAGACATCTGAAGTAGTTATGTGATAGCAATGAAGTGGTGTTTTAGTTGAGAGTTTATCCTTTGAGTTCAGCCACAAGAATAACAAAACACAAAGTGGATAAAAAGCCACCTTGTGGTTCATAAGACAGCACTGCTGATAAAAGGAATTTCAAAGTGTAAAGCAGTACATATTCCTGCAGTACTCTGGTTATTGAAAGGAAAAAAAAAACATCAGGCATGCATTTCTGTAACTTTTGCTTCCTTTTTCAATTATTGTTTCTTAAGTCGTTTTCAGTAAGACAGGGTTTAACCTGTTTACTTAATTACTAAGATTTATGCACTTTTTTTTTTCTAACCTGTAGGGACGTGAAGCATTGGAATGGGTAATAAATAGACTGAATGCTGAAATTGAGGAGTTCGCAGCTTCAGCAAGAGGAACCATGAGGAATTCAATGGCGGCAGCAGCATTTGTAGAGAAATGATAGTAAATATACTTGTATTACTAACAAGGTTTAACAATCCAAAGCTTCTCTCCAAACCTAAATACATGTATCCTTTGTTATTTAAAGGCATACCTGTGTATTGGGTATGTTTCAAATTTAATTTGGAGAAAAGCTAAATTCATACTAATGAGGCTGATATGCAAAACTTAATATATTGGTTCAGCTGGACCGAACTTCAGTTGCAGAGGAAAAAATAATTTTGGAGTGTCGTTCCTGTATTTACATGAACACTAACTTAAAATGTTTTCAGATATGAAATAGCCTTGTTTAGAGATGAGGCTGCGTATGTCCGAGAAGACTGGCATGTTAGGTTGACTTCTGTGGAATTTTTATTTTTGTGTGACTTATGGACTACCTCTTTTGGGACCAAACCCAAAATTAAGTAGAATGGTTTGTTCCAGCGTTGTTCTGTTTAAGTTTTGATAGTTGTATGATACAACTTGGTTTAACAGAAAGTTTATTACTTGAAGCTTGAAATACAAAAGAATGTAGAAAATATTTTTTGATACGCTTTTTAACTAGTTTGACTGGTTGAGCTAACATGGTACTCAAATTGTTTTTCAGTCAGTATAGGTAAAACATTCAAAGTGTCTCTTATCTACTAAGACCTAAATTCTGTTTTCAAGTATGACGTTGATGAGCTGGACATGCAGTAACGTAAGATTTTATCTTACATGTCTAGAATAACTATCTCCATTTCTAGAAGCCCATTAAATAAAGGGGTACAATAAGCATAGAGCCTTAAAATATTTTAAGCTGCTGGGACTTCTGAGAATAGTAGGTTTTCAATTCAAAAGTTTGAAGAATCACATGAAGGACTAAAAAAACTTGGTGAAGCTGGCTAAAGAGAGACCTGAGCATAAGAGAAAGTAATAAGAACGTTAACAATATATTTATTAACTCAATCATGCTCTGAAAATAACCTGTTACACCAGCTGATTATTTTGTTGTCCTTTAAATTAAACATAATGTCCTAAGTTCCAGGAGGTCCTCTACATTTTAAGCTAATTTACTCACAAAAGAAGGCTCTTTAAATGAAAACCTTGAGAATAAAAGGTTTTCTACAGTTTGTGTTTGTTTCCTGGTACTAGCTATAAATTCTTCATACTGACTCCAGTGATTAGCTGTGAGAACTTAAAGGTCAGACCTTGACGTCGTTGCTTACGTAATGCACCAGTCTGCTGGTAGTCCTGTTGGCTTCAGCAGAGGCTGTGTGTCCCATCTGGCTCCTTCAGTGTGAAGGAATAATGGGAAAACACAGCCCCAAATCTGCTGATTGGGGGGTGGGGGGAAAGTGTTTTGGTGCCAGAGATTTTCCTGGAATTTTGATTCTAAGCTTGCAAGTAATCTCAAGACTCTCGTAGCCTTTACAAGCTGTAATGTCACCTGTTCCATCGATTTTATGTTGCATGCCATTTCTGTTGTATCAGAATTGCCTATTGAATAGTATCTGCTACATAGAGAAACAGATCTTATTTTAAGTTGGAAACTTTGAAAAAACAAAACATTTGTGTAGGGAAAAAACAGGTATGTACATATACCTTTTAAAAATTAACTATTCTAAATATTTTTCTAAAAAGAAATGGTTTAGGAATACCTTTATAAATTGAAATCATTCTGGTTTACCGTGCTTTTACAGAAAATTATTACAAGTGAAATAGTGTTTCAACTTAAAAAGTGTATGTGAAACTGCTGCAAAATTGTACCATAACTTCTGATAAAAACGCAATGCTTGAAAGTGACTTTAAATGCTTATTTAGCCCTTATCATCACTTGGCATTTTAAAGTCAATTTTATGTTTTCCTAACTTCTCTGCACTAAGGACCTGCGTAGTATGAATTCACACTTTGTCCTTGCACTGAAAAAAAACTTAACTATTTAATTTTTGCAAGCATTCAGCAACTTCTTGAAAGATCATGATTTGCTTGGTTCTATTTTATTTATATGCCTGCGTTCTCATTCTGTCAGGGAATATGGCTTTCTGTATGTGGCGCTTTTTTATTTTAAATAAAACTTTGTCCAAGTTCTGGCTACTTTCTGAAGCATTCTGATTATTCATTTCTTTTAACTGCTAGGTCAGTAATCTAGAGTGAGGGGGGTGAAGGTGAAGAAATAGTCTGGAGATATCAGTTTATTTTATTCAAATGCATATCCTAAAATGCACGTTTATAAGTGGTAATAATTTAAACCCATTTGCAGCTGCTGTGGTTTGTCTTGCTCAGATGAATGCAGGGTGCTGTGGCTGAATGCATTGATACTGGAGCAAGTGTGACTTGAGCTCATGCAGAGAAGTTGTGCGTTCAGGTGGTTAGAAGAAATGAGGGAAGGAAAGGAACTACATTTGAAGGGATAAAAACTAACGGACTAGGAAGAAAGAAAAAGGGGGGACGGGAGGAATATAATGTGAACAAATCAGTGGTGTGGTCTTTGGTGGATCCTTACCTCTTTCAGCTTCCCTAAATGGATTCATGTTTTACCTTACCTGCAGATGTAGGCTTTTAAATTCGCAAAAATTCAAACTCACCTGTCTAACTTTTCTGAGACAGAACAGAAGCAAGTAAGCTTTAGATCCAGAGCTCCATAGCATGAAGAAGATCTAAGATGATTGTTGCTCTGTTAAACATTCTGTCTTCCCTGCACACCTGAATTTTGAACTGAGTCATAAATCATTAGCTTTCCTTGCTGTTCATTGTCTTAAATATTTTGAACAGTTTTCTTGTGTTCCTGTGACCCTTAATTACTCCAACACAACTGCTAAGCATTTCTGCCTGGAGGAGTGACAAACTACAAGCTTGTAGCAAACAAGCATTCTTCTAAAGCAATTGCATCCACTGCAAATGCTATTACAGTTAACTTAAAACCAAAAGTTTGAATTGCAGTAGCTGAAAGTTTGAGGGCCTCGCGAGCTTAGTGCCATCGTTTGTTGAAACTTGCATCATCTGCTGGTTATTAATGTAAACAGTGTTCTTACTGTCAGTAAATGAATGGATGTAGCTATTTGCCTACAGAAAGCTTCTGTTGAATAAAACTGCTTACCTAATTTGTATCTAAAAATTGAAACAAGGAACTGAAAACTACATTTGCTCATGTTTGATATAAGAATTAGCCATACCAGTGGTGAGACTTTGATGTTAATTTAGTAAATATTTTTTTCTGTAAATTACCCTCGCCTTGTCCTTCACTTCTTGATTTAAACAGGCTTGGGATGGCTAAAGTAGCAGTATAGTGGATTCATTTGTTTCATATTACTTGCAAGGCATTCTAAGAAGATCTATAGGGTTTTAATTTTTTCAGTGGTGTGTAACTGTGTACCTTCCATGTACCCATCTGCACTATAAAATTTTGTTTAAGACTTTGTGCACTTTAAATCTTGCTGACGGCCTTATATTATGAAAGCCAGAGCTATTCACAATCTGAAATAGTAAAAACTGGTACAGTGGAAGAAAGTTGCTAAATTTACTGTGACACTGAAATGACTTGTGTCTATATGTACGCTAAAATAATAATTTCTTCAGTCAGTAACAAAAGCAAAGTACTTTAAAGAAAAACAAAAGGCTACATTTACCTGAGAAATATTTCTTCTTGCTAACAATGGGTGTCAGCACCTGTTCAGTCATACAGCAGTTAACAAAACAACTGGTTTATATTTTCCGTTATGGAGGAAATAAAAAAGAAAAAAAAAAAAAGCTTTAACCACCATTTCCTACAACATCACTATTTTGTCTATTGTGGTCTGTATTTGCAGTTAAAACTGTATAGTCTAATGTATTTCCAGTAAGTGTCATATACAGTAAACCTAAATACCCGCTGTCTAGTCCACTGGCATTGACAGATACAGGGTTCAAAGGAAAGATCAGCATCCTGTTGAGGTGCAAGTTTATAGATGAACTGACGAATGCTGATAAAGAGAACTTGTCTGAAAGCACTGAGTCGTTATAGAATCCTTTCCTCAAGGTAAAGGTTGTTCTTTCACTTGCACAGGACCTGTTCTTTTTTTTTCCTCAGATAATTTGATAGCTTTACTTTACTTGTTGCCATAAAATTGAATTCTCTAAAGGTGAGGTTACATGTTATAACTAAGCTGAACTAAGTGCTTACCTTTAATGAAAGAAAATTGTCCTGTGTCTGCCTGCCTTTTTTTTTTTTCTGGTTGTACTGTCCTACTTCTTCCCTTGCACTGAAGATAGCATTCTTCACACCCTTTGAGTTGAAAGCTACAAATATGAGAAGAGAAATGATGTTTATGTAGCCTGCAATGAGGTGAGACACAATGAAAGAGGAGTAAGCTATCACATAGGCTGAAATTGTATTGCCTGTATTGTAATGTGTAGTGCAATAATTTCATATTGCATCTCCCAGAAAGAGTATTTGATACTGTCAAGATTAACATTAATGTAGGAGTAGTTTGTTATTCATCAGCTATCTGGGAATTTGCTGGGGGTGGGCCAAACTTTTCTGGATTTGTTTTGTAATTAGAGCTTTGTTTTCCAGCTCATCGATTCACATTGTAGTTTGTAAGACATCAGATGATGATTTGTAAAATTACAGCTGTTCCAATGTTAATGTCTCACAAATGATCAATTTAGTTTTATTTCTAGTATTACAATGTATCTTACTATAACTAAAAATTATATTTTTGTAAAGCAGTTACATCATTACATTAAATATTAAAAATCTATTATCTTTCTCTTCAGACACATACACTAAGAACTGCAACACAAGATGTTTTTTTTTTTAACAATATCTTTTTCACCAGGAAGGTTTGACAGTCCTTTAATTAAAGTTTTAAAACACCGAACTTAAAAAAAAAAAAAAAAAAAAAGTGTCAGCTCTGTATTCAACATCAGCTAGAGAATTTGATGAAATAAGTGATAGATGTAGTAAAAATTTTCCTAACCATCTACCCAATCATTTTCCCAACAAATTATATGAAACAATTACCCCTGCTGTGACCTTCCATATTTCTAGAACCTGTTCAACTTCATAGGGACCCTTGTAAGGGGACCCTTGTAAAAAAATCTGTTCTATAACGTGTCCCAAATGTAGCAAGTAGCGTTACTTGGGTGAGTTCTTGTTAATGTGTTTTTTTGTTTTTGTTTTTGTTTTGAGCGGGAATGTAAATATTATTTACCTGTGAGATAACTGCTTTGTTTTATCTAGATTTAATTGCATTTACATTCAAATTCTGTAGCACAATCTAGCAGATATATTGTAAAATCGGGAGTAAAAGAAGTACGTATCAGAACCCATACTTAAGATTTATTCATATTGTATAGTTGTGTTGTATTCTGAATGATCTAGAAGTACTTGAAACATTTAACCTTCTTATCCTGATGCTCTATCCAGTTCTATTTTCTGTTTATTGCCCTCAGTTTTGAGGGACATTCAGCAAGCTACACAATTTCCCTGCTGTTTCTGGAAAAAAAAACACAGGAAGAGAAAACGGAAGTCAGGTGAGATGCAATAATGGCCCTTATTTAACTAGGATCCCAAGTCTCCCTTACCTGTCAGAGAAACATAAGCACCTATGAGACTTAACTTCTGAAAATGGGCGCCAGTCCTTGATTTCACCTAGATGTTTTTTAAAAAGTTATTCAACATTATGCTCAACTGTGGACAGAATTTTTCATTATCAAGCTATTGTATCATAACAACATTTAAAAAGCAACATAGCTGACATAAAAGAAAAGGTTAAGCACACTGAAGTAGTAATGCATAAGATTCTTAAAACTTGAATGTACCTGAATTCTGCTCTGCAGATCCGGGCTTCATCCAGAGAACATTTAATGCCGGATTTTGTAGAATGGACAGCTAAGAACTTGGCTGACACTGCAAAATAATTTTTACATTGAATCTAGTTGTCTAAAAGTTAAAAATAAATGTCTTCATCTGCTTCATCAACTAACCTTTGAAATGTAGTCCCGTTAGGAAACAGTACAAAAGTGCAAATTTGTCTTAAGATTAGAGATGGTTTTGGAGCATGGTTTCTGCTGGTGCTCTGTGCTTAGTGCTGTGCTTAGACAAAGAGGAGATTTAAAAGGAGATGACCTGTATTGTCATCAGCATGGAATGATTTCCAGTAGCTGTGGAACAGATTAGGGTCATCAGCAGAGAGAACAGCAGAGCTTTAACAGCACAGCCCAATATGGCTTACACAAGCAGAGAAAGGAGATAAATCCACAGCTATCAAAGGTAGGAAGTACGATCGCTGATCAGTATATTTTATCCAATAGTAACCATAATTCCATGTTTCTTGATAGTGTTATGACATAGGAAAATATGCAATAACCTTGCCATTTGAAATTAAGGCAGAAAGAGCACAGCAAAGGAATAATGGAATTTATAGTCAGCTAGAAATCATGTTGATACTGGCTTGTCATTGTATTGCAATTTGCCTTAAGTGTAATTGTGTTCTTCCCTGTATAATGCACTTCAAAAACTTTTAAGATTAAGTCAGTCACAAAATCATACAGTTGTTAAATAGTGAGGGATTTTTTTTTTAAGGGGTTAATTATTTTTATTGCTTTATTATGAATACAGGACAGCAAGCAAGCAAACCTGTAATCTCATCACAAACATGCATGTGAGAAAGTGTCATTTGCTTTGCCTTTTCATCTACACATATAGTACTCTCGTTAGAGGTACAAGCATACTGCTTGAGCTCTAAAGTCACAGATACATTGTGAATAAATATTCCAAGTGTATTCAAGAACTATTTCAGGTCTCATCATTGACACGTAAGTAGTTTTTTTTAGACTGGTAATTTTTGTATTGTGCTAAACCCCTCCAGTTTTAATATTTGCATAGTAAAACACTATTTCTGTCAGTTGTCTGTTTCTGTTAACTTCAGTCTGTTCAGCAGACACCTGCTTCGGTTAAGAGGTGACCTCAGTGGGAGTTTCACCCATGGTGATTATGTTAAATCCATTATACATGCATCTGGACATCAGTTGCATAATAACATGAGCAAATCTTGGGTATATTCACCTGAGAAAATGCAGCCTAGCCTCCTGTCATGCGTATCTTTCACTTTCTTGGTCTATAAAACACTTCTGTGATTAATCGCTGAAGAACTTTTTGTATAATCCTGTGCCTATGCCCGGAAAGACAACAGCAGGATTCACCTACTCTGCTTTGCAGCACGGTCTTGAGAAGAGAGAAGGCAGTTGTAGATCAACCTCTTTATCTATGCATACTGTCATTAATGTACCTTTATGAACTGAAATATAAGCTGTTGTTTCCTTTTTAATTAGTCTGCCTTCTATCAGAACTTCTTTTTAGTTTTATTAATCAATTCAAACTAAACACAAACTGAAAATTACTATTATTGTAGCTCAGGTTTTATGCCCAGAGGTACAAGATAAAAGTAATAAAGTAAGAGTTCTCTTTACCTAAAAACCATGCAGAACTGATGTTGCTGAACTGTGCATTTTTAGTCACAGCATCAGTTTAGTGCACTGCTGGCTTCCAAAAATAAATCCTGCACATGTTGTGGAGAAAAATACTGATGCATTTGCCATTTGGTTAGCATCTTCAGGAAGATCTACGTTTTTGACTTAAATTTTATGAATCAGAAAGAAGTAATCCGTCATACCTTTATAGTCAGAAGTCAGGTTTGACTTGAAGCTGCCATGTGCATCTGTGCAGGTTTTTTTAAATTTCTCTACATAACCAGTAAGCAGTGTGGTGTCTGAATATCCTACAGCATCTGGAAAAGAGAAAAACATTTTATTTTCTATTGCATTACATAGCCATTATTTTATTTCAGACCTAAATGTATAGATGCTAAAACCTAATTGAGCAGGGAGAGACATGCCAAGACAAAAATGTCTCCTACTGCAGTTATTCTGTATTTGTACTTCTGTACTGGTCTTCTGTGAAAGACTGATATTCTGAATAATTCTGCAAGCTCTTGTTACTAAAGTTGCCTGCACCAAAGCAGTATGCTTAGTTATTCTCAAACGTGCTAGTATTTGGGTTTCAATATATCTTTTGAAGTTGTTTTGACATGTTATTAGAGATCTTCAGTTAAAAATACTTCTGATTTAAAACTGGTCACATTGTGAATTTATTTGGCTTTTCAGTTCCACCTCTTCCATCTACCTGGACCTGCCTGGTCTCACCTTTTTGGCCTCCCTGGACCCCTCCAGTGTAAAGACTTCAGCCTCCTTGGAACGCTTTAAAATTCCCTTTTCAGATTCCTTGGATCTATCCAGTCTGAGCTCTTCATCCTCTGTGGACTTTTCCAGTCTCACTTCATCTTCTCTGGACCTTTCAAGTCTCACATCTTCAGCCTCTTCAGAGTTCTCCAGTACCTCCTCTTCAATCTCCTTAGAGCTCTCCAGTGTCTCCTCTTCAGATTCCTGGGAGCGCTCCAGTTTCGCCTCTTCAGTTTCACTGGACCTATTGAGTCTCACCTCATCAGGCTCTCTGGATGTCTCTGGCGACAGTTCTTCAATCTCCTTAGATCTCTCAAGTCTCACCTCAGTAGCCTCCCCAGATTTCTCCAGTCCTGCTTCTTCTCCCTCTCTAGACCTCTCCAGTCTCACTTCTTCATCCTCCCTAGACGTCTCCAGTCCCACCTCCGCAGCTTCCTTGGACGTTTCCTGTGAAATCCCTCCGACCTCCATACACGTCTCAGAGCACACCTCCTCAACCTCTTCAGAATCACTAGATTTCACGGATTTTAACTATTTCACATTTCAGGGTTCCTCTGAGTTATCCTCATCGACTGCTGAGGATGTTTCTAACCTCATCTCTACACCGTTTCTGAATGTCTCCAATCTCTCCTTTCGGGACGCTTCTTCCCTCACTTCCTCAATTCCTTTGGACATTTCTAATCTCACATCTTTAGTTCCCACAGATCTATCCTCTCTCACATTTCTGGATGTTGCTAATCGCACCACCTCAGCTTCTCTTGATCTCTGCATCTAACCCTCTTATCATATCCTTTTTTTCTCTTTGCACACTCTATACCTTTCCAAACTTTCCTCCTTTGTGAACTCTCTTTAAGTTCCCTTTCCTATGCCTCTGAAAGTTCCTATATGAAGGAAGATTCAGGCTTTACAGATACATTCAAGCAGGCATGAAAACATATAATAATTATATATAATAAATAAATATATAATTATAATTATTATTATGTATAATTCTGTAATGGTGCCTTGTTTACAGATGTATAAATATTAATATATACTCTGGAATTTTTGTAGAGCACAATTTCTGTCACTAATGTAATTTTCATTCTGTCTTGGTATGGTACCCCTCCCAGAAATTTAATTCATGATGAATTTTTATCTTTCAAGATCAACAAATAGCAAATACAGCTAAATGTGGGAATAAGTGCACCCAGGTTGTGTGTATCTCTATTACGGGTTTAAATCTGAGTGCATTGCACAGAATTGCAGAGGCATCACACATGGAGGTATGGAGAGGGAAGATGCAGTGGAAAAAGAAAACGGATTAAAAAGAGGAGTAGATGAGAGAGGGGTGAGGAGGGAGATCAGAGAAGGTGGAGGGGCAGTGGAAGGACATGTAGCTGGAACAAAGGTGTCCATATTTGTGGCCTGGGCAGTCCATGATTATCTTATTTATAATTAATATAATTGAACTTATTTATAACTATTTTACCTAAGAAATCATCTGATATTACCATTAAAACAGCATTTGAATATAACATCTCTTTATCTATACATAAAAGTAGTGTAGTTACTTGTGGTGCATCAAGTATGTTGCACAGGTAACAGAGATGGGCTTTTAAAAATCTTTGGTGCTTCCTTGTATCTTCTTCCTGTAGCTAGTTTTTCTGAAAACAAATATGTTTCTTTTTTCCAATGTATCACTGGCACCCTTTGTGTGTTAAAAGTGCTGCCTGTGATAACATATTTTTAATGGATTTAATTTTTACAAGTTGGAAAGCTTTGTTCCAATATGTCACCTATGTCTCAGAATTAGGAGGACATAAATGTCTTGAACAAAAAATAAATATGGAAATAACTGTATGCAATATGAAATATTTTCTGCCTTGTTTATACTAGCTCTTTCTTTAAAATTAAGTAGTAAAGACTGTAATACATGGGTTTTAGAAATCAAGTCCAAATTCATTGGAAGCAGAGTTTTTTAGCAATTATAAAAATCACAAATTGTTTGTCTGTTGGTCCAGATGGAAGGAACTGGTGTAATAAAATGCCCGCCTTCAAATTGTTATCACAACTGGCACTGTAGAGTCATCTTCAGTAATCTGAGTAGAGAGATCAAATAGGCAAAGTAAGGAGAGGAAATTCTTTCTGTCTTCCTACTATTTTATTTCTTCCTGGTTGCTGTGCCTACTGATTACATAGGGCAATCTTCTCTTACTGGCTTATGTTATCCTGGAGACAGACTGTGATGTATCTGGTGGCTAATGGTTCTCTTTGTTCTGGTGGCTCTATACTGTTAATATTAGTGTATATAGCTTGTTAATTACAATGGCTCTGGACTAAGTAAGCTCTCCAATAAAGCTGAAAATTACTCTGTGCTTTAAAAATCATCACCGTGTAGCGATGTGAAATCACTCAGTGATTTCCAGGTATCTGCACTTCAGCAGATACCAAAACTGTCAGGAAGACACAAGGCCTCTGTGCAAAGAGGAACAAAGCCACCAAGGTTTCCTCAGGACCTCTGAGGTTTCCAGAGGATTCCGAAATACTTCGTGATGTGGTTTGGTTGGGGATGAAAAGAACAGAGAAGAGGTATGCATGCTTAAGTGCAAGGATTTAAAAAATAATAATAATCCAAAATTTTCCTTGCTTAAAACCTTAGTCGTAATTACTTAAATTAACGTTTGATTAGAACCATGTTGATTCCTTATGCAACTTGTTTTGAGTCTTCTTACAACTTTTTGCTTCTCATATATGGGAATTTGTTTGTTTTTCCATCAAGTAGTGACAAATGGATGGTAGTGAACCATCTACCATCTACGTTGTTTCTCATGAATCTATTTAGTGTAAATGGTTAATATAACTTCAGGTGCATGCAATGCCTTACGCCCACAAGAACCCCACGCCAAGGGGATCCCGTGTTCTAGGGGATAAAAGTGAACATGGCAGAGCTTGGCCGCATGTGGCTTAACGCTCCAACTCGAAAATTTATAGACCACTATAAAAATAATTGTGCATGCTTATAAACCATTTTGATCTTTACACTCGAGCCGAAGAAGCCAAGGCCCGCCAGGTGAGACACTCACGAGGGCAGTGCCCCCCCACTCCCGTGCCCCCCGCCCCTCACACCCCGCCTGCGCAGCCGCGAGGCAGCTCCCGCGAGCCTCCTCCAGGAGAAAGGGCGGGAGGCGCGTGCCGCATTCAGCCCTCTCGTTGGCCGCCGCCAGCGGCCAGCGACGGCGCTAAGGCGACTGCTCATTTACCATTGGTCATCTTCCCTGAGGGAACTCGGAGTCTGATTGGGCAGAGGATAATTCTCGCTCGCTGATTGGCCAGAGGACGGCGGAGCGGTCTTTCCCCTTCCGGCGGGCGCTGACCTTGCTGGTGGCGGAGCGGCGGGGAGCAGCCATGGTGGCGTACTGGCGGCAGGCCGGCCTCAGGTAGCGGGGCGGCGCGGGGGGACCCTCCGGGGACCCTCCGGGGACCGCTCGGTTCTCACCTCGCCTCTCTCCCTCTCGGCAGCTACATCCGCTACTCGCAGATCTGCGCCCAGGCCGTCCGAGCGGCCATGAAGCCGCAGTACAAGGCCGAGGCGGAGAGGGCGGCGATGGCCACCGTGAAGACCGTGAAGCCCAAGAAGGAGTGAGAGGTGGGCGCCGGGCCGGCCGCTCGGGGCACGGCAGCGGGAACCGCCCGTGGGAGATCAGCCCGGCGCTCGGGTGCAGAGCGGGGTGGCGGCTGACGGTGCCTGTGGTGCCCGCGTCCTCACCTCCTGGGGGACAGGGAAGGGCTTCACGTCCTTAGCGCAGCGAGCTGAGGCTGATCCGTCAGGCTCTGGTTTGAATGATTTGTGTCTTGGTCAAAGCTGTTACACACTGCGGTAAGACAGCTGTGTCCTTGTAAGAGGTGAGAGCTCTGTGAACGCCCTTGCTTTGCCAAGCCAGAGACAGCCGTGCAGGTGACCACTTCTACTCAGTATGCTGAGTAGAAGATAACCTTGAGTAAGCCCTAATCTGTGTAAGGGTCAGCTGGTATCTGTGAGAGGTGGGTGCTGCTTGTACCTGTGCTGTGATGTTGCATACATCACGAGCAGCTGAAATCTCTTCTGGGCTCTGCCTCAAGCAGCAGTAGATAACGTCACTAGGAAGGATTGCTTTGTGACTAGGACTGTTACGTGCATAAGATAACAATCTGTCCCAGTAAAGGTGATCTGTGTACATTAACATTACCGTAAATATGTTTGTAGAGACAGTAACGTTGTTGAAATGGTTGAAATGTCCCCATAAGATGCTTGATCAGCATGCTTGTAAATTAAAACAAGACTGTCTTCAAAATAAACCTTTGAACCAAGACCTGCAGTTAATATGGTTGGCAAAAGCCACATGGAGACTTTGTTTTGCATAAGAAGTTGTTTTAAGCATAATCAGGAATTAGTGTATTTGACATCCTGAAAAATAGGTGGTGATACCATGAATGTAGGACAGCTTCTAGCCCTGAGATTAACTATTATTAACTTGTGTGAAATCTACCTTGTACGTGTTTTCTCATTCTTGAATCAAGTAACTTGTATTTTAAATCTCTCCTAGGAACTGATCTGTGGTGAATACTGTAACAGCAAACTGCAAGCTGTAGGGAAGCTCAAGACTGCAGTACAATGTCATCATGTTAACTGTAAAACTTGCCTGTGTGTAAATCAGCACGCTAATAAATGTCACTTGTGGTTAAACACATGAATGTGTGACAACTGTTGTTCCTCATGAAACAAAGTACTTCCTTTTGCAGAGACATGGTGGGTTAAAAGAGACTTTTTATCAAACTCTACCATTCAGCAGCAAATGTGTTTACTTTTAAGTCAAATCTCTTGGTTTTCATGCTGGTATTTCAGGTATATCAATGAGAGAGATGTAGCTGCCATTTAAAGCTTTTTTTGCTTACTTCACTTCATGATTAATAAGTATTTTGTGGAATTAATCAGAAAGTATGTCAGCAGAGAACATAAGCACATAATTTCAAAACTGTAATCAAAAATACATCTGCCAGTTCTTTCCCATTGCTGGAAGTGGTGTGCTGTTGTTTAAAGTTCTCCCACTGGGGAGTTCATCTTCCACGTGTGCTCAGAACAAACTAATCCAGTGAAAATCATGAGGTCTAAGTTGAAGACAAAACTGCAAGTGAAATACTTCCCCAGGGATGTGCGTGCATAATGTCCCACTGCAGAGGAAGTAAGACAATATACTTACATAATTGGCATCGGATTTGTGTTCGCCTAGATGCTGTTAGCATCACTGTAGTACAAGTGACCCAAAATAAAACACGAGGCATTGCTTTCTGCAGAGTATAATAAACTCTCCTTTCCAAGAGTATAATAAAAAGTGCTTTTTTGTGTAAAAACTTGTAAATATATTTTAATCCTTATAAAAATAAATTGTTTATCAAGTCTTTCAAGTATTATTTTGTAGTATTGGTATATATTTTTATTTTAAAGAGTATTATACATACAGTGGCTATGAAGGGCATAAGACTTTTTGTTAAGGTATTATCTAATGATTGCTGTTGAACTTATGTCTCTAGCTGCAAACCATTCCATCCATTTTGCTGTACGAAGTGATAGGAAGAAAATTTACAATAATTAGGGTAGAGGGGAGGGAATACCACACCAAAATACAGTGTTCGCAATTTTTTTGTGCTAGTATAACTCAAGCTATAGTTTGAAAGGGAAAAATCACACAACGATGAGTATGAGCTCTGCAATAATATAGACCAGCAATGTTATAGAACTATTAAAAAAAGAAAAAAAAAGAATGTCCATATTTAGTCTTGTCCTGCTCTGTTTTTCTCCCTTCACCCCCCAACGTGAACTTGAATGGCTCTAGGTGAAGTTCTGTCTGCAGAGTGCGTAATAAAATAGATACTGCCTTTATAGGTCTTACAGATGTGTATGTGTTCCTAAAACAGTAGCAAGTTCATAAACAAGGCATGGACTGTGGTTACCTGAAAATAAATAACTGATGAGTTGATAGCATATTTTGCTGTTGCTTATGATCTTGATACGCACATATGTGCATGTACATACACAGACTATATTACATTGTGTCAAGCAATAATATTCAAAAAGTGAATACATATACAAGAAAGGCTGTTATGAGGGTACTTGCCTTCATAGTGGATCTTTTCTGGGAGAGATTCAGTGTCAACAGTTGTTTAGGAAAGTAAAGCATAGCCGCTGTTAATTTCAAAAGCATCGTATTGTAATACTGGATATACTTTGGCCAGATACAGAGGAAAAAATCTAAGTGTTATTTTTGGTATGCAGTTGATGGCTACTGCTTTTTCTTTAGTGAATGACAACGGGCTTATCTGGAGAATGTTTTCATGTTGTCATTGTTCTTACGTTTCCTTTTCTGGACTAGCTTCCACTTCTACCTCTTCATATTCCTCAACATCTGCAGTGGCGTCTTGGTACTGTTGGTACTCGGAAACAAGGTCGTTGGTGTTTCCCTCTGCTTCTGAAAACTCCATCTCATCCATGCCTTCACCAGTGTACCAGTGGAGAAATGCTTTTCTTTTGAACATAGCTGAGAACTGTTCAGAAACCCTGATGAAGAGCTCCTGGATGGCTGTGTTATTGCCAATAAAGGTAGCTGCCATCTTCAGCCCTCGCGGCGGTATGTCGCACACAGCCACTTTGACGTTGTTAGGGATCCACTCCACAAAGTAGGAGCTGTTCTTGGTCTGGACAGCCAGCAACTGTTCGTCCACTTCTCTGGTAGACATTCGGCCTCTGAAGATGCAAGCCACAGTCAAGTAACGCCCACGACGGGGGTCACAGGCTGCCATCATGTTGCGCGCATCAAACATTTGTTGAGTAAGCTCTGGCACCGAGAGGGCTCTGTACTGTTGGCTACCTCGAGCCGTCAGTGGAGCAAAGCCTGGCATAAAGAAATGCAGGCGAGGAAAGGGCACCATGTTAACAGCCAGCTTCCGCAGGTCTGCGTTCAGCTGGCCAGGAAAACGGAGCGAGGTTGTGACACCGCTCATCGTTAGGGACACTAAGTGATTGAGGTCACCATAGGTGGGATTGGTGAGCTTTAAAGTTCTGAAACATATATCGTATAGCGCTTCGTTGTCAATGCAAAAGGTTTCATCTGTATTCTCTATTAGCTGGTGGATGGAGAGGATGGCATTATATGGCTCTACGACTGTGTCGGATACTTTGGGGGAAGGCACAACACTGAAGGTGTTCATAATCCTGTCCGGATATTCTTCTCTGATTTTGTTGATGAGGAGCGTGCCCATACCTGAGCCTGTACCACCACCAAGTGAATGGATGAGCTGGAACCCCTGAAGGCAGTCACAGCTCTCACACTCGTTCCTGACCACATCCATGACATTTTCAATCAGTTCAGCTCCTTCTGTGTAATGGCCCTTAGCCCAGTTGTTTCCAGCACCTGAATTACCTGTAAACAGAATTACAGACAGAACAACCACAAAATTAACAAGAGTAATTTTTAAAGGCTACAAGGGTGCGGTTAAAAGGGTGGTCTGAAACAGTTGGCCTCAGTTACTTTGCTGTACATACCATGAATAAAATTGTCAGGTCGAAATAGTGGGCCTATTTTGCTGGAGCGTACGCTGTCCATTGTACCAGGTTCCAGGTCCACCAAGATAGACCGGGGTACGTATTTATGGGCTGGAACAAAAGAAAATGACCAACTACTGTTAGAAAACAGGCTTATAAACTACTCTAAAAAAATCCAGCCCACCTACAGGTTTGGGGTGGTGATGGTGGTGGTTTTTGTTTTTTAACTCTATTACTTATTTTAACCTTTATTTTGTCCCTGTAAATTGCTGACATCCTAACAGCACTGTGCACTTACAGTAAGCCTCGTTGAAGTACACGTTAATTCGCTCAAGCTGCAGTGATGCATCCCCATGGTAGTTTCCAGCGATATCAATTCCATGTTCATCACTTATCACCTCCCAGAACTGAAAAAGGAAAGAGATTCAATACCGTCATCATGATTTTTTTTTTTCCCAGCAAAATGTGTCCAGCAGCAGCTCTCGTGCCTTGTACCTCTGACTCCACACAAAGCAGGAACTGCGGCTGAAGTGAGGGATGATTTGCCATGTATGGGTTAGACTGCAAAGGGTGGGAGAGCAATTTTAGTATAACCAGCTGAATGAAATGCAATGGAGCCCATCAGAGCGGGGGGCTTCCTCTCCTCCTCTCCCTCCCAATAAGTTCAAGGGGAGAGTTTAGTAGACCAGTTATGCTGGTTAAATATTGCCTGTGCACTAGAAAAGGAAATACTGCCCCTCTAGAAAAGGAAAAATTGTTTAAATAGCACACAATTTATATTAGTTTAAATGACACTGGTACTATTTGGTATGAATACAACAAAAGCCTGTGTTGGTCTGGGGGAGGTGTGTGCTTTGAGGCATGTCACGCACAAGTGGGGCTGCGGCACAGCAACACCAGCTCAGCCAAGTCTGCACGGGAGCAATGCTTTCTGCAAGCAGATACTGGGCCTGTATGGCCTATCTTGACATTCATATGGGTGTCTTGTACTGGGGCGCTTATCAAGGCAGCTGTCACGGCAGTGTTAATGCAGACACACCCAGCCAATATAATGAGCAGGCTATTTTAATTTTAAAGGTCTTTCGGGTTAGCAACCATTTCAACTCTACAACTACAACATTGCCAACACGTGCATAATATATTTATGTGCATGGGTGCTTTTATACTGGTCCTATTAGACATAAGCAGTTTCCAGGACAGATACAACAGAAAAATTATAAACCTTTCAGAGTTCACACTGGCTGCATTCAAACTGTTTGGGGCTAGCATTGCATTTCCTGGCTATCCACAGTGTCATGTGCCAATAGAAGAAACCAAGGTGCTGTTTGTGGTAGTGAGAAATGGAGGAAAACCAGAACGGAAAACTCCTTCAGCTAGGATGTGTCTTCAAAGATACCCCCGGCGCCAAATTAACCCTGATACTTTTCTTTTTTTTTTCTTTCTTTTTTTTTTTTTTAGCTTCCTACTAAGTAAACAAAAAAGGTGTTATGAACATTGTACAGCAAAAAGAACATTATTTTTTTATTCTGGCACACAAAGTCAGCAATGACTGATGTCTCTAAGTAATAGCATACCATTGTTTAAACTACACAAATATACTCCAAATGACACGACTGTCTCTCACAGGAGGCCAGTTAGGCAGGAATCCTTAACTTAGAAAAGCCTAGTTGTTTGCTGACAGCACAGGTCATTCTGTTGACTAACACAATCCCATATTAATGATTATTATGTGGCAGAGTTAGTGCTGTATGTCTGAACTAAAGTACTGGCACAACAAACTTGCAGTCGTGAAGTTGTTGGCTCCTTCACTTGTCCTGGTATTTTGCAGACTGGATTAATGCCCCTGGGAACACGAGTCCCAGCAGGAATGCTCTGGAGCACTTAGAATTGCTGTGCCATAGTTATTGCAGCTATAAGACCATTCTCATATTATTATTAGTTTTACAGTTTTTGCAGAATGAAAAACAGTCTTTGACAGTCTTATGAGCAACCTTTGAATGAGGAGCACATCCATCTTACAACTTTCACATCAAAACACTCATAAGCATGGCTGGCATGCCATGCATCCTATCATCTAGTCAACAAAGTAGTTGTCCCTCCCTCAAAGTCCCCATCTGTTAATGGTGTTTGACCTGGTACCGATGACAGCACTTACTCCTAAGGACCAAAACTGAAAGGAGACCTTACCTTTGCTCCAATTTGGTTTCCACACTGGCCAATCTGAAGATGCACGATTTCACGCATTTTGTGCAGCTTAGACCTGTTGGTAGCTACAGCCCAGCACAGGATTTCTGGCTGCAGTCCCTAGAGCAAGCCCTCTTTCTGCTGCTCTATCAGCTACACCCAGCACAGTCCGCCCCAAGGGGCCTTTTTATACTGGTGAGATTGTCACTCACCCAGCAAGGGGAGTAGCTGACTCCCCGCAAGTGGCACATCAAATTTGTCGCAAAAAGGCAAAGTACATATTCACTGCCCACGGACAAGGTATAAGAGCACAGGTACATTGCTGAGAGTGGCTTGGAAGAGTAAATTGTGTCTCACATGTACACATGCACACTTAGAATTAATTGTAGTTCTTTGTGCAGCAGTGTGATTCAAAACTCTGTGCACGTTGTATTTGTGTTTCATTATTTTGTGCATAATATATGGATATATGTACATTATTTTTTGTATTTATATGGATATAGAAATAGTAGAGCCAAAAATGAGCAACATTAAGCACCTGAACTGTCACAAGATTTAAATTTTACACATCATAAAAGTCAAACAGGAGAACATCCATAATTAATAACAACTTCTGAGCATTAACCTCTTAGAATGACAATATTCAGCACACTGCCAGGCAAACTTGAAGTTCACTGATAAGCATCATTTTCATGAAGGAGGGGGAGAGGGTCAGTAACAAAAAATACTTTGTAAGACATAAATATATGATATATGTTCCTTAAACATTTAATAAGAACCCATAAATTTCATCCAATCTGAGATCTGAATCAATTTGCGACTAACTTGCACAGATGTTCTCTCTCTCTCTTCCTCCTCTCTCCTGCCATCAAGAAATACAGTATTTCTAATGTCGTATTTCTAATGTCATATTTCTCATTTTCTTGTATCTGAGATGAAGTATTTCAGAATTTTCCAGGAAAATGCTAGAGGTGAAATCCCACTTCCAGTGCAGTTAACTATAATGTCCACTGTGTGAAATGTGTCACTGCATTAAAGGAAATAACGCAAGCCTGAGCAAAACATGGCACAGGCATGTTGCCTGCTGATAAACAGGGCTAATATCACTGCGCAACAGAAACCCAGAACAGACGGCCTTCTGGAAGCTTGTAGTAGTTTTATTATGTCAGATGACTGCCAGTGCTTTGCAAGTTTTCTTTTAAGGATAGGGGAGAAACTAGAATTAGGAAAGCACCTTTAATTATTTTGCATAAAAAAGAAGACAGTGGAAGGACTTGACTCATTAAAAGTAACTACTACTTTTACCAGGTTGTGGGTTGCTAGAGATAAGGAATCTATGAGCTTCCATATTGTTACAAAACAAAAATCAGCTTATTCCAGACTTCCCCACCACAGATGACTTCCACTTTTTTCCACCAGCCAATGAAGGAACAGACTGCTCCTAAGACAAAGTTTAGTACCACATCCACATCCCAAAAAGTAGCCAGCAAACGTTGTTACACTCCGCAAAGCTATTAGCTATCCTCAACAGGGAGTATTAACAGCAAGATGTACAACTCAGGCATATTGATTTTGTTTCTTTAAAACACAGTAGTTTTATAATTTTCCAGAAAATAAGTATTCTCTAAACAGTTTAGTTTCCATCGCAAGACAACACCACAGTTATGTTCAAAATTGCTGTATTGTAAATATTTTCTAATGCAAAATGCTGAAAAGATTATTTGGAGATTTGCATTGCTTTGAAAATCACATACTTTTTATTCATACACATTTCTTGTTTGTTTTCATAGACTCACTGAGTATCCCGAGCTGGAAGGGACCTACAAGGATCGTTGAGTCCAACTCCTGGCTCCACACAGGGCCATCCAAACACCAAACGTGTCTGAGAGCCTTGTCCAAACACTTCTTGAATGCCAACAGGCTCAGTGCTGTGACCACTGCCCTGGGGACCCTGTTCCAGTGTCTGAGCACCCTCATGGGGCAGAACCTTTTCCTAACATCCAGCCTGAACCACTCTGATGCAGCCTCATGCCCTTCTGTACAATTCCAAATTGTGTCCTCAACTGCTACATTCTGAATGGGAGCTGCAGTGACACAATGTGTCAGAAAGCTACTGATAGTGAGAGAAAAAAAAAGCCACTTAAAATATCTAATTTATTCATTTGCAATAGCCACAATTTATGAAGAAGCTGAAGATTTGATAATTTGTTGTCCAAAATATTTGGCAAAATAATTTCAGCAATAAAAATATTGAGAGCATTTCACAAGAAAGGGGGAAATAAAAAAAAAAAAAAAGGAAGTGAAAAAATATGCAATCACTAAACATTGTTTTTTCTCTTGCTAAAAATAGCTCCCTGGAATCATGTGCCTTCTCTGAAGCATTTCCTAATACAGTCTTTAAAGTTATTGCACGACACAAAGTCCCTGACTGCTTCGTGAAGGTGGTTTGTGCCTCTTTTTTCTTGCCTCCCCTAAACACATTGCTGTGAACCCCCAAGTCTTTCTTTATACCAAACTTGGCATATGGAAAGCATGTTTCTGTGTAGATTTTGTTTGTTTGCAGGTCTGCCATCCTTCATCTCAAGACGAAGAAAACCAGCCAATGAAGGAAACCTCAAGCCTGCTAACTGCACAAGAACACTTCCCAGGCACGGCCAGTACACATGTGCTGCTGTAGATTAGCAGTGTGTGTCTCAAGAGAAAGAGGAGGATGTGGCAGAAGGGTTGGCTCTGAGCACCTTTCGGCACAGAGGCGATTAGGGGCAGCCTGGCACTGGGCAGACTCCTACCCTCCTGCCCTGCAGCGTCTGTTATCAGCCTGCCCACTGCTTCCACTGCCCTGAGTGGGCCCGAGATACCAAAGCCCTGGTGATGGGTGTAAGACCACAAACAAGCCATGTTTTTTGTTTGCTGGGCTGGGGTTTTTGTTTCTGTTTTGTTTTGTTTGCTTGCTTGTACCAACACAGTATGCATTAGCAACAGACATGCCTGTGCAAGGGCCTGTATTCCTCTTTAAACTCTAGTATAAGAGGGCTTAAAAATTCAAAACTTGAGACTGCAAAACTAGAAAAAAAAAAAAAAACCTGCCTGCTATATGTAATCGCACAGTTGCTGGTTACAGCGTTACATGACACTGATGTATCAGTCTGAAGGCAAAGAAACCTGTATCCCATTCACACAGGGTCTGCATGTCACAGGTACAGGTCCTCCTGTCACAAACCGCGCACTGATAGCCACTGTACTTATTGACTCATCGCACTATTTTAACAGCTTTTTCTTTGTGTGTGTGTATGTGCTTGTTTTAAACCAAAATTACTCGGTTTTAAGCATGTGAGACGGAGACCTTCCAGCAGCACCAGAGGGAAGCCAGCACAACGCACCAGCCGAGCGGGCTGCGGCTGCCCTGATCCGGAGGCAGGGAGCAGAGCGGGCCCGGCCAGTTGAGCTCTCTCATTACACTCACTCCTTCTCCCCTCAGAAATTAATTACACCCCTCAGAAATTAATTACACGCTCGTCGCCAGCCTTCCACGCCTCTCCACCACCGAACCCAGCGCCAGGGGCTCCCCTCAGCGGCTCCCCGGGGGGCAGCCGGCCGGGCCCGCCCACGGTAAGGCCCCTCCCGCCGCCCTTAAATCAGCGCCGGGGCCGGGTTCCTCAGGAAGGTTTTGCCGTCCCAGCATGGAGGTCCCGGCCCGGCTCGTTGCCTCCCTGCTGCTGCTGCTCGCGGGCTGCTTCGGCGCCTGCCGGGCCGGCCTCTACTTCAGGGAGGGGCAGAGCTGCTACCGGCCGGCCCCGCGCAGGGCCCTGGGGCTGAGGTGAGCTGTTCCGAGCCGGCTGAGGGCTGCCCGCCCGTCCCGTGGGTGCCCGCCCCGGGGTTCGGCGGCGCTGAGGGGGAGCCCGGGGATCAGCCACAGGAACCGAGAGGGGCAAGGGCGGCTCCGGGGGGGGCTCCGGGGGGGGCTCCGGGGCAGCCCTCACCCCCTCACAGCCCTCCGGGCACCTCACGGGCAAGAGAGCCCGGTCACGTTGTCCGTGGGCACGTGACCGGCGTCACATTGTGAAAGGCTGGGAGTCCTTGTTTTTTTTTTTTTTCCTCATTTTTAATTCCCACCCCACCTTTACTTTTTTTTTTATTTTTTTATTTTTTAACTTCCCCTCATTTGCCTGAAAATATACGGATTGGTAACGAGGGAAGCTCACTCTTTCTGTCTCCGTACAGAACCTACCCACGGCCTCATGAGTACCTGGACGTCTCCACGCTACCAGAAAGCTGGGACTGGAGAAATGTTAACGGCATCAACTACGCCAGCACCACTCGGAACCAGCATATCCCGCAGTACTGCGGGTCCTGCTGGGCCCACGGGAGCACCAGCGCCTTAGCAGGTATGTGCTGGGCTGTATGCTACCTCCTCACCAGCCAAGGTGTTGCCCTCACTGATTTAAATATTTCTTGCTAAGCAAGGAAGTTTATCTTAAGGTTACAAAATAGCTGATGTAAAGGAAAAAAAGTGCCAAGTTGCTGCAGTGACTAATGTAGCAAAACCAAGCTTAGACATCTGTGAATACCCCAGGAAAAGGACAAAGGCTAAGCTGGCAGCTGAAGGCACAGAGTTTTGGTTTCGGTAGAGAAAGCAACCAGACAAAGGCTGTCCCCACCCTCCCAAAACTATGTGTGGGGGGGGGGTGGGGAAGGGGAATACTGGGATGGTTAAAAAGCTGTTTGCAGAGGGATTACATTTATAGCTCCTGCCGAAATGTTTTTCAGGGCCTGGAGTAGGAACTGGGTGTACTGTCCCTCACCTTGGAGGGGTGGTGATGGTAGGAGCAGATATAAAGCAGTAAGTGTGTCCCCTTCCCTCTGTCTGTACCTCTGGCTGCTGCACCCTCTGAAGCAGCAAGGGGCTGCATGCTGCTCCAGCAGTGCCTAGCTATGAGGAAATGAAAGGAGTTGCCTTGGTGGGAAGGGCCTACACAGTATTACCTTAAAGAGCCCTGTTATTTAAATGAATGTCTACCGCAGCATGCAGACACAACTCATTTCAGCAGATGGGTATGTCTGCCCTTTTCTTGGGAAAACGGAAGTAGAGGTTTATGTTAATTGGAGAAACGCTTTCTCTAGAGAGAATATATTATGACTTGTATGTAACTGCTTTGGCTTAGTAACATACTGGAGAAGTTGTTTGCATAGGATGTTTTAAGAGGATCAGCTGTGAAGGAGAAATGGAGGAAATACTGCAGAAATAGGGAGACAATGCACGTGTGTGAGGAGACAGAAGCAACTGTAAAGTCTCTGTTCTTAAGCAATACAATATAGGTGTTTATGAAGGCTGCCATGATGTAGTGCAGTACTAAGATACATAGCTAAGAAGCTGCTAAATTTTATCTAACTTTTGGTAAAACTTTGTTGTGTATGTAGCTGTGCATGTATGTGCATTGAGTACCTAAAGCATTCATTCCTTCTGTTCTTGCTGAAAGTCTACGCTGGGATAACGCCTTGCTAATTCATACAGAGCACTCCCCCAGTTCTCTGTCAAAGTAGAATTGAATGTCACTAGTACTAATAGGATTAAAAGTACTACAGTTGCATGATTTAAGCCAGTTAATACCTTGTGAGAAGCAGTTTATAAATGTTGATTAGGAAGCCAAGCTAGCTAGCTCTTTCAGGCAAAATAAGGCAGTAGGATGGTGATGTCGGTCTGAGATGGCAGAATAATGGTGAGATGTTTACTCAGCAGTGTGGATGTACTTCTGAAAGCTCTTCCTTGCTTTAGGCTTGTGACAACTGTCTCCCAGAAACCTGGGCTGCCTGAGCTTATGACTGTCTGCATGAGTTTATACATAACTCTTTACTTCTGGAGAGAGAGAGAGATGGTTTCATGATGTGCATTTAAAGGCCAGGAAATAGATCTAGTTTTCAGACATTGTGACTTGAATTAAGAACTCTAGAGTACTTAAAGGGTTTAAATGGATCTTACTCATCTGCATCTTTTTGATGAGCTTTTAATGGAAAAAACTTGTAATGAAAACCCACAAAAACTCAGCCTGCCTATTTAAGCTAGGTATTGAGACACATAGCATGACCTATAACTGAGGCTTTTCCAACCACAAACACGGTTGTCTGCAAATAGTCACAGGTTCAATGAAGACGAGGGTGTTTCAATACTTGTAACAGCACACATATTCCACTAACGTTTACTGATTGCTTATAATTGCAGATCGAATCAACATAAAGAGAAAAGGTGCATGGCCTTCTGCCTACCTCTCCGTACAAAATGTGATTGATTGCGCTAATGCGGGATCCTGTGAAGGTGGAGACCACACGGGTGTTTGGATGTATGCCCATGACCACGGCATTCCAGATGAGACCTGTAACAACTACCAAGCTAAGAATCAAAGTACAATGCCTATTTTCTTTGCTCTGTAGGGCTTCAGCCCAGATTTGGCAGATTTTAATATAGAGAAATGATCATTTTCTGTGTGTTTTTTTTTCAATTTACTGATTCCTGCCTTTCAGTGTAGTACCAGCTGTTTGACAGATTTTCCTTACAGGTCTCTGTCTAGACAGCATAACATGAAATCATGTCCAGACAAGTTTGCACCAGCTGAAGTGTTTAAACTCAATCTTTTAAGTCTGCGATATACAATCTCTAATGTAGTAAAATACTTGAAAGAGTCAACCTAAACAAAGGAGGAATGAAACCTTTGTTTCCAGTATTGCTGGAATAGTGTCTATATTTATAGAGAAGCACAATCGAATAACTTTCTCTAAGCAGTTGTGCCAATGAAGTAAAGAATAATAACTAGTGATTGTAGAGACTTTAAGTGTAATTTCCAGAAGTAATTAGTTCATTGGAGATAAGTAATTATTCTTTTTAGTATCTACCTCAAATGAAGTTAAAAGAAAAAAGCTCAGTGTGTTGTTAATTCACGGGAAGAAAAGCATTGTCTTGTGGTGGTAATCTTTCTCTTTGTAGAGTGCAAGAAGTTTAACCAGTGTGGAACCTGTGTCACTTTTGGAGAATGCCATGTGATAAAGAACTACACTCTCTGGAAAGTTGCTGACTATGGTTCTGTCAGTGGAAGGGAAAAAATGATGGCAGAAATCTATAAGAATGGACCAATTAGGTAAAAAAAAAAAAGTTTATTTACTAGTAATATTTGGACTGAAATGCTTGGAATTCAGTTTAATGACTGAAGTGTACTTCTCCAATTGAGCAGATAGTAGCAGCCCTGCACTAATATGCAGACTTTAGCTTGTTCGTATAAAACTGAGCTCAGAAGTCAAAATGCAAGAAAATAGATTTTTAGCCAGGCTCCCACCCTGATTCCTGTGTATAAAAATGTTTGCTCTGTTTTATTACAGCTGTGGTATAATGGCTACTAAAAAGCTGGATGCTTATACTGGAGGACTCTATACAGAGTACAACCCTTCACCTACCGTGAATCATATTGTATCTGTGGCCGGCTGGGGTGTAGAAAATGGAACAGAATACTGGATTGTTCGTAATTCTTGGGGTGAACCCTGGGTAAGGAAACATGGGAAGAAATATGTCTGCAGCACTGCTTTAGAGGAAAGGTGGAGTTTTACGCACTTGCTAAGAGGATGCTGCAAAGGCAGCTTGCAGGTAGAAAGAGTAAAACTTTCTTTGAATTAAACTTTAAATTTAAAAAAAAAAGAAATTTAACTAAGCTGAAGACAGATACTTGGTTAAAGTTTCTTAGGTAATGTCAACTCAATCCTAAATGCTGCCCTTTCATGGATATGCACCTCCTGTTATGGGCCACCATAAATCTGTTAGTTGTAGGCAAAAATCAAATCATATACATAGAACAGAAGCAGACTGCCCCTTCAAAAAAGGCTGTTCTATGAATGTAGCACTATACTTCTTGAGTGAATTCCTAGCTTCACTTCTAAACCATTCACATTTGGAAAACAAAGAAGATTCAATAGCATAGTTAGCTTATGTTTTCTGAATCACAATGTCTCTGCTTATACTAATGCAAATTAATTCTCTACAGGGTGAAAGAGGATGGCTGAGAATTGTGACAAGTGCATATAAAGGTGGAAGAGGAGCACAGTACAATCTTGCTATTGAAGAGGACTGTGCGTATGGAGATGTTTTACTTCCTTGATTCTATACTGTACATTTTTCTGTTTAAAGAATAGTCTAAAACTTTCACAGTTGAACTTTCAGGCAGTTTACAAAATTAGTCCAGATAACACAACACACAGTATTAAAAATAAAATACAGGTTGCCTTCAGATAACTACTAAAAATTTAAAAATTTAAATAATTTACCCATGAAAAAGTGTTGTCTGCTCTGATGCACAGTATTTAAATCATATTGTCTTACAGAAACTATATGTAAATCTGTGTATAAATATATATTTTTAAAATACAAATTATGCAGATGTAACTAAAAAACTATGCGCACTATACTTACGCTAAACTAACAGTAGTGAGCAAATATTATACAATTATGCAGCTATAAAAACAAAGCTAAGACCAGATATTTTACATTCAAAAACTAAATCTCCCTGTTGTATCTTCAGCTTCGTGGTGAAAAAGTATTGCTGCAAGTCTCGTGTGATGCTGTTGCTTTTATCCAACCAAAATAAGAGGAATGTTGATAAAAAGATGTTAAAAGTACTTATCTACTAAGTCTTTTTTTGCTCTATTTCTTTTTTTTTTTGCTTTAATATATGACTATCTGTACTACTTTTCTCCTAGAGGCAAAGTCTAGCCTGCCACAAGACAGAGCTCTTCTCATGCTCACTAATATGAGGAAAGGTAGCAAATTCTATTCCTTAAAAATAAGTCAATTACTAAGTGGCAATCAGTGCCATATTAAGTGGCACTGCTCATTACATTTAATAAACTGACAATGTTCTCTTTTACAATTGTGTTTACAGTGTAAGAGCTTATTAATACATGTCTTCAGTTACATTTTATTATTGTACATAACAAGCATTCTCATGTGGCAGACTAGTTACCCAAACCCTTACCCAGGATGGTACTGTTTTTACTGGGCTTATTCTTGTGACAGGGTTGTTCAACAATCTGGTATGTAGCAAACTATGATGTTTTAAAAACAAATCAAATGAGATTATATTAATTCTACCCACAGTGGAGACTGAGATACAAGCAATGAGGAAACCTCGAAGGTAGTGATCAAGGGAGAAAAGAGACATTCAGATAGTGTGGAATACCTTTTTAAATTAATCTCCAAAAGCTATGCTACTGTGAATTATGCCTCACTCAAGCCTCTAAGTTAAAGCTTTTTAGTGGTATAGCAAAGTGTGTGTGGGGGGGAGATGATAGAGACAGCTTCAGGAAAGACTGCTGCCTCTTAGTAGGTAGTTTCTCCAACTTACCTTGGTTTTATCTGTGAAAGCAAGAGAGGACTGCTTATAATCAGAGACTGTTATGCTTAACAGAATGGCTAAGATCCATGAAACAATAGTGATGATAGTCATTGAGTCAAGGTCATTGTGCTATTCTGATTATCAGATATCAACATGTTTTAGATCTGGTTGATTTGGCCCTAATTCTGGGTTCCTATGTACAAGAATCATACTCTAATGATTAGCTGTTGATCATCTACTATTCACCTCTTCAGTTTTAAAGAAGACTGGAATAGATGCTTAACTCTAGGCAAAAGGTAATCAAGAATCTCATGCTGTGCATTGGTTAGTTCCAGCTACTTCCTTGGCTTTCCTTTGTCATAGTAAAATGACTCCACAGTGACAATAAGATTAATTCTGCCAAGCTGCAATACCTACTGTAAGTTAAGTCCTATTCAGCAGAAGGACGGGGGAGTATAATAGTACTGACAGCAGCATCATGGAAGTTTCAACTAGCTTAATATCATGATAAGCCATGAGCGCAGAGGAACTCGAATGTGTAAAGGAAGTGATATGAAACTTGAACAATGAGAAAAGCAGAAGTCTGCTTTGAACAGCTGTCAGCTTTGTGATGGAGACAGTAACAAACTGCTCTTGATTATCACGAAGACAGTATATGAGGCAGCGCTACACACAAAAAAGGAAGAGCTGTAGGGTAAGTTGTTTTTGCAGTTACTAATTCCTACTAAGAAAGGAAGCCAGGGTCTAAAACAAACCAAACTTGTGTGTGAATTCTACTGAAAATATTATGAAGAGTAGGTCTCATGCAAGTTCAAGTAGCAAGACATTTAAAAGATGTGCAAAGAAGGGGAGCTTTAAACGTCCATTTGGAAAAAAAAAGTCATGTGAAAGACTGGCTGAGGAAAGGAAAGATGCACTCCTTTTAGAAAGGAATGAAGAATCTATACAATCGACTTCTGTCTCAAATTGTCATGGTAGCCTAGAGTTCCCCTTCATAAATCAGTGACAGCAGAAAAGAGCAAAATCAATTTAGATTTTAAATTTACAGCAAGTTGATTTAAAATGTCACCTTTGTCTTTTAGAAAATAGGTTCCTCGGGAAGTAGATGCGCTTGGAAAAGCGCAAATAGTCTTGGCTATACCCCTTTTGAATAATATTTCTATGTACAAAGAGAAATCCAGGCCGATGAACAGAACCAAATAGTGGTCTCTGAAAGAAGTCTCTGGAAAAGAAAAGACCTTTATTTAAAGGTACATTGTAATCTTGGGGGTATCCCCAACTGTTTAGCATCAACCCAGACAGAGTACAGAGAAGTATTTAAAAAAAAAAAAAAAAAAGCAAGCCACATCACAGTAATGAAGCTTTTGCGCACACATTTTTTAGACAGCAAGAGAATTCTGATGTGGTAATGAAACTTACCAGTAACATTTGATGCATCTATTTAAAAAAAAAATAGATTCTGAAAGATATCACACTCACATCGGATCCATCTGTTAATACAAAACTAACCTTGATTGTTACAACTCAACCTCTATTATGTAAAACGTGTTTTCTCATAGCAGTACATATATAGGACATTTAGAATTTTACTAAAATACAAAAGTGAGAAAGGCATCATGGACTCTGCAGCACAGAGGTAATCATGCTTTTTCCATTTTTTTCTTCCTAACTCACAAGATCAAAGCCTATAGCATTCAAGATTTTTAGTCTTCAGAGAACTACCTGCAAGATGTGTTAATTAGGAACTACCTTCCCCATTCTTCAGGTTTTGTATACTACACATGAAGAATCAGTGACAAGTTTCGCAAGTAACTGAAAAGAGCATTCTTTGAGACAGGTTTGTGTGTCTCCTGCTACCCACTTCAGAATATTCAGATTTATATCAGTGTTTAATAACAGAAAATCCTTCAGTATTATTTTGTTTTCCAAATTACATTAACAGTCCTCTGATATAAACCTCAAGGTCACCATGCAAGTCAATCAAATGCCCTTCAGCCTTTTCTTTCTTTTTTTTGTTGTTGTTGCTGTGTTGCCCAGTTATAGAACCTTACTGGTGGAGAGTATGTCAAAGTAGCGATCATGTGCTCTGCATTCTTGATTTTTCCACTGCTTAGTTCACCATAATAAAGTTAGATTTGCAGTGAGCTTAAAAAAAAGAAAAAAAGTATTCAGTATATTACTGTGATTTATCTGTCTGCATGTGAATTTCTGCATTACACAATTAACTAGGATTTTAGGGTCTGAGCAGGTCTTTTTTTCCCCCCCTAGGAAATGAGTGTACTATGAAAGACTACTTCCTTACTTTTTTCTTTACTACAGTGTCAGCTCTCCAAAAGCAGTATTTGTCTTCAAGTTCTTCAACTACTACCCAGAGATTCTTGATTAAAGAAAAATTGCTAAACACAGGCCCACAAAAGGGAAATAATCTGTCAAAGTATCTGGCAAGCGTTCTTATTTTTAGCAATCCTGCTGCTAAATATTATTTACAAACTGTAACAAATACACAAGGAAGGAGATGTGCAATGAATAAGCATGACTTACCTATAAACTCAGTGACAGGATCATGTTCACCTTCTGTTTTAATAGTACCTGCAATACTTTCGTTCTCCAAGATTGGAAGAAAAAGCTGTACGAAGTCTGAGGTATATGGAGGAGCAATCACATCCAATACCTGAAATTGTAGACAAAATTGGATTATTCTTCCTGTTAGGTGTATACTAGAAATATTACTTAATTCACAATACTTGTCTCAAAAGCATATAAGTAGTTGGACTTTTAAGACCTTTTATTGTCCATACAAGTAATTGATTATGCATTCTTGTGGTACTCTACAACTACCTTAATACTATCAGAAGTCAAGATACCGTACGACTAAGTCATGTCCTTGTGAATACCAATATTACATACATTGCTTGGAAACCCATCTCTTATCTTCAAGTATTTTTGAATTTGAGGCAAGCTGACATGGTATCCATCCAAACATACAACTGATATTAAAGTTTATTTCTACATGTTAGTAAACACATTTTTTTTGCTGCTGACCTCTGTAACAAAGTATCTGATGAGAGAGATATCTGTGTCTAGCTTCTCCAGGCATTTGCGGATATAGCTGACAACAGGCAAGACGTATCCTCGACTGAGTAAGTGCACCATTCTATCCAGGAGTGTCTTCTTCAATTCCAGCTGATAAGGAGGGGAAGGGAGCAGGGTGCAGGAGGCAAACCAATACATTAGAAATATACTCTCAAGAGCGTACAATTTTCATTGTTCATTCTTATAGATTCAATATCTGCTATGATACTTATTAATCATGATCATGTTCGTAACTCTTAGAACTGCTGTGATAACAGCAGTTACCCTAAGAAAGCATAAGTAATACAAAGGAATGCAAATACTGAATCCTTTGAGAATCACCTGCTCCATTACATCAAGCTGTGAATGTTCTGTTTCAAAGAGTTTGACAAGAAGCTGTAGAACCTGGGGATGAAGCAGCTGATGGCACGTACTGATCTGCAAACAAGATAAAGTAAGATCAACAGAACTTCAATTTAAAAAACAATGTGCTGCTCTTATTAGACAAGTTTACACTGATGTTTATTGCCAGATGTAAATTCTTTTAGACAAGTATACCACCGCTTCTTTCTGTAATGCCCAAATTTCCCTAATATAAATAATGCTGAGCTGACAAAACCAAACAATTAACTCTAAATAGAAATAGATTCATCTTTGTATATTTACTGTAAATGATAGGCATTCCATGAACTGGATGTAATTCTAGTAACAAGGATAAAAGTTGCTTTTGCTCTCCAGCCAGGTTTATCTGTACACTTTTACCTCATCCAGTAATGCCAGATGAACTGGGGTATGATCAGTCTGCAGCTGGAAGTATCGTGGTTCTGACACTGTCCAGTCCACCCACTTTAACACACCCATTGCCACCACTGGAAACCTACAGAAAAAGAGGTCACTTTAGAACAGGAGCATCCAAACAATCACCATCTTCCAGCATATTCTAATGATTGCTAGATTTTCATAGTTTAACTTAAAACAGAATTAATAAAGCTTGAGAAGTTTTACTTGAAGAGTTGCCAGTATACATCAAGAGCAGTCTTCACCAAAAATATAAATAAAAAAGCTGGAGAATAATTCTTTCTACAAAAGACACTCCCTGCTCAGCACAAATGCTAAAAGCAGGCAACATAATTCACATACACCCCGAGTTTGATCCAGTTTATTCAATATCTGCTATTTCATACTACTGAGAGGAGAAGAAAGGATGCATCTATTGCTAAGAAAGCTGCATTAGGAAGACAAAGTAATCTGTCACCTTTTTCCAATGGCAGAGCCGTTCTTGGCAGAGCCAAGATGCTCTACAACACAAGAGGTGCAGTTTGCAACGGAAGCCAGAATTCCTGTCCTCATGAGGGAAAGATTCCAAGGAATCAAATGTACAGTTTTGAAAGCTACTTTTAGACCACATATTCACCCATTCTACAGTGTGGACATTCTCACAGAGCTGCCCACAAAGGCACTTCCCTTTAGCAGTACTTTCTCTCCTAAATACTAATTTCCTTCCAGAAATGGAAACTTGGGACCAATCTCTCTGCTTACCTGATGCACTGATAGAGAGTGCTCAGTTCTGCAACCAACTCTGATGCTCCTTTGTTCTCATTGCAACACAGGTTGTGAACAGTTTCAATGGCTTTTGAAGTTGACTTGAGTTCATCCTTGTTTATGCTGACTCTCTTGTTCTGACAAAATACAAAGTTCAAATGCAAGAGACACAAATATACAGGGAGTCTTTGTTTACTTAAGGAAAGGAATTGTAGCTAGACATAACCCTAAGACTACATTGTATTTCTCAAAGTTAGACTCACAGGCAAGTTTTAGAAGAAACAAGTATCAATGAGCTGCAATAGAAGGACATTTGCTTTATCTAATTCCCAGCTCATTGATTTTTTTCTTCCAAAAACTCACACGTGAAGCCTGAAACATTTCATAAAATAAACAAACCAAGCTGAACATATCATTTTAAACTGAGCCACTTAATGACCAACCATTTTCTTCAGCACAGTTATACCACCATAGGTGAAAAGAAAACGTTACGCACAGAACTGAACATTACCTTTTTCCACATCTCTACTACACTAGCTGCATATGCCAGTATGTGAATATATTTGTGCTTGTGGTCCTGGTTGATCTTAGCACCTGGCTTAAACAATGACTGCATGAAGAGGTCCAGAAAGGCAGGTACTCGAATCTGAAGAAAATGAATGGTTTATTAGAGTCTGAGAATTAAGAGAAAAATACAATTTTTTTACATCTGACGTGTCTCTCATAGAGCAAGATTTATCAAATTCCTCCTCAGGAATAAGCTAGGTGGTTTCAGAAGAGACCTGAACTTTTGACACTGGCACACAAAAAGCGCACAAAAGAGCAGCAAGTTAGAAACTGTATTACTCAAGTATCTAAATGCCACCATTTGTTACCAGAACCCATGTTAGAACATGCCATTTACGACTGCTTATAACAAAATGCAAAATTGATATAATTTTTTGTTTTAAAGAAGGAAGTGAATTCCTTGCCATCTTTACTTCCTTCCTATTGGGAAGTTCTTTAAATTAATCAATTATATGTAAAAAGGCAGATTGGAATGATAAAAAAAAAAAGAAGAAGCTAATGCAAAATACAATACAAATAGTAGTCTCATTTATACATTATTTAAAATTACAGATGGGTGAGCCTGAGTGATAAAATTCTATCTTGTGTCAATACATTTAGCACAATAAGACCTCAGATTTTTGAATGCTACGGTAACAGAAGAAAGTTACAGAGGTTAAAAAGAAGACAGCTACTAACCAGTTCTACTGGAGGTGGGTCCATGCTTGTAAACATTTTGAACAAGACAGTGATATCTGCTGGATTCAGAGCTCCTTTGGACAGCATTGCACCAAGAGCTTGACATGCACGAGGATAAGAGGCTGCAGTACCCAACGCTAAAGTGATTTGGCTAGCATCATGGCCTCTAGATGAATAACACAAACATACATAGGAACTTATTTTCGTTACTTGGACAATTTAGTTCTAGCCTCACCCTATGTAATGCAACACCTGATGACAGAACCTCTTATCGCGGGTAATTACAGAAACAAGCCTGTATTTTTCTGGTTTACTTCTAAAATGTGCATCAAATAATAAAAATAAATATTTTTGTAATAGATGGAAATATAAATTCTTTGTTATTCCTACTTCAGTTCTCCCAGTACAGGACAAGGAACTTTTCTGTTGTTCTACACATTGAAGCCTGCTACAAGAACTGCTCTGTTGCAAGTGATTTCACACTACCACAGAATGAATAAAAAACTAAGAATTCTCCTTTTGCGGTATAAGGTAATCAGGAATGAGCAAAAGAAGCAGATTATACATTATGGTGTCTTATGTTTCACTGATAAATATAAAAGGCACTTGCTTTTCATGAGCATATCGCTGAACCTCCTGAGCAATCCGTCTGACAGCTGACCCTCCTTGCTCTTCTTGAGCTAATATGGACATCATAGATTGAGCAAAAAGATACGTGTGCTCTCCATGGCAAACCATCTTCTGTGAAGGCGCACATGAAAAATATTACCAGAAAACAAAGAAATGTTTTTATGATTACATTGCCTTAATAGCAAAGATTTCAACGCAATCTACTAATACAAAAGGAAGATAAGGAAGACGAAAGTACAGAAAAGCATAGTCTATCACTGTGCACTGATACCATGCAAGAAGAAATGACTACATTGAGAATGTATGTTTTTTAGATGCTAGAGAGGAAAATTTAGCCTACTCATACTCGGCAATATTTAAAAAGTAAACCAAGTCCAAAGCCATCCAAAAGTCATTACACTATTTCATAATAAAGAACAAACGCTACGTTGATTCAGATGGCAACTTTCACACTGACATGGATGATAAAACAATTATTAGAATTTGCCAGAGGACTGATTAGACTGATCCTTAGATCTTGCATTAAGTGTGAAAGAAGACAGTTTTTCCTTTATACGATCCATATAAGAAATGCAGGAAATGTTACATACACAGCTCAAAACATGACTGGTGACAGAATCACCAAATTTATATTTTTTAACTCATATATAGCTTCTTTTCATAAAATTCTCTAAGACTTCAGAAGATGTCAAGATTTTCCACAGTCCCACAATGATTTGTATATTCTAACTGGAAAGGAAACAAATAATTTTCCCCACATAAGAAGGAACAGAGAACTTACAGCAAACTCAGGGAGGTTTTTCTCAAGGTTTTCTTCCCCTCCATCTAAAATTGTTGCCAGAGATGTGCGCAGGACTCTGGAAAATACTTCCAGTTGCTGACATGCTGTTGAAACACTAGTTATTTCCCCTTGATATCCAGCATCAGATATAAGCTATAACAAAACCAGTAAGTAAATGAATAAATAAATCACTAAATACCTATATTATTTACGTTGATATTTCAGATATCCTAACAAGCCTAGAAGAACACGTGAGATTTTCCTCTTCATACACTTGCTGGAATTCATGTTCATCATTTAGAATACAGAAGAAGAAGCCAATGAAGATCTGAAGTGTTCCACTGCACCACAAATTGTTATAAACTTCTCGTTCACATAGGAAACAACAATTATTCACATGAATTATACCTCCAATATGAGAATGTTATCTCCTAACATGAGATTAAATATGCATGCCAACAAGAACCACAAAGCAAGATTAAAAATTAGTTATTTTTGGTACTTGTGTACATATATATGGATGTACATATGTAATAAATACAATATATAGTAATAGGGTCTTACGCACACACATGCATGCATGTGCAAAAAGTCCAGGAGAATAACTGTCACTGGGGAAAAAAAAAAAAGTGTGTAAGAACCTTTAAACAACTGTTTCCCAGCACTCACAAGATAAATCTGTTCTTATAGCACTAAAGTAAGGGAATTCCAATAACACTGCAAATGATTTATATAAAAGGTATCCAACGCTTAAGACTTTCTGTACTACAAGTCATCTTCAAAAATGGAACAAGTCACTAGGACGTGGCAATAAAAATAAAATTAGAGATATAGACATTCTCGCTATTTTTCTCTTAAATAGCAAACTAGTTTTTGTTTCACTGTTGTATGAAAACAAAGGCCGACTTGAAAGCCTTTGAATTCACAACCCAGTAACCATAAAAATACAATTTAGAAAACACATGATGCACAATTTTCAAACACAGATCAGAGCAAAAAAAAAAAATCTCAAAAAGCAGTAGGTCAAATTGGAAAACTACATTCACAATTCGTAGGACAATTCCTCTCACCAATATGTACTTGTACTGTTCTGACATTTGAATAAGTAGTATTAACAGAAACACATATGAGATACAGACAAGACTATAGCCAACATTTGATGCCAGAACAATTAACCTGGTATGGAACGTCTCATTTATTACACTTCAGCATACTACCTTCACAGTAAATTAAGCATTAAACAGTCCGGATGGGCTTCTGCCAACTTGTAAAAGAGATCTCTCCATGTAGTGTGTGCTATCATTTGCTCAAGCCATGCTGGAGTCTGAAAAAGTTAAGGAATAGAAATAAAAGTAAGAATATCTACTTGTCAATATCATTAAAAGTAAGCTTTTTACCTCTCAGGAGTCCAATCAGTTGCTATGCAGGACTTTATTACAACAAAGGATGCATTCCACTTTTCTAAGTTCTCTAAGCCCCTGAGAACTCTAGTGAAATAGAGCTGGTTTTCTGAAAACGGTTGTTTAACTAAACAGCTTAGAAGACAGTTTTCCATCCCCCACCATCTACTACTCCAACACACAAAGACATCTATACAGGATCCACTCATGTCATGTAAAGACAACAACATGGATTCCATGCATACCTCTCCTTCCTCTGTAAAGATGGAATCTGCTTTCCGAGGATCAAAATGCTTGATAAGTAAGCTCTTTAAATGGTTTTCCACAGTCTCCTGAACTTGCACTGGCTCAACACCTATACAGAAGGAACAAAAAACTTGGCAGATGCAATCCAATCAAACATGGCAGCAAAATTTTCAAATTTTCAACAATGTTCTATTATGAGAACAGAAGTTACTCTGCGATTTACCAGAAATTTATCCACAGGCAGAAGATGAGAGAAGAGCCATCAGTTCTATTTTCAAGCCATGCAGATACAGACACGTACAGATTTTGAGATTCTCAGTCATTTTTCCTAAATGCAAACTATGCTTAGGATCACAGGCAGGTTACACTAGCCCTTTTCTCTCGCCCTCTTCATCACTCATGCTAACAGCAATACCAGTCATCTCACAAGACTGTCACTAGGTGTGATACCAAAATATCCTAAACACAAAAGAGATTACCAGGATTGGTGCGCAAACCCACGTTACTGCAGGCTAGAGTCC
Organism: Cygnus olor; assembly: GCF_009769625.2. Taxonomy (NCBI): domain Eukaryota; kingdom Metazoa; phylum Chordata; class Aves; order Anseriformes; family Anatidae; genus Cygnus; species Cygnus olor. The sequence continues at coordinate 11,202,662 of NC_049184.1, read as the reverse complement.
ATCTGCTTTAAATATGTTGGGTATCAGTAGTTTTGACAAAAACAAACAGATTACTTATTCTCTGAACAGAATCAACGTATTATGATGTTACACAAGAACAGAAAGGAATGGCAATATGCATCCTGAAGACATCTTTCACATAAAGAATTTAGTCACGTACACATACAGGATAACAACTCTAATATGATCCATTTTTGAAATTGATCAAATTTGCCACTAATTCACATATTTATGATGAAAGACAGACTACAGGACCAAATTATATAGTATTACCTATCCTACCTGTTTGAATGAGCCATTCTGCCAGCAAATTTACAGTCTGTGCCACTGCTGTATAGTTTTCAGAAAGAAGCTGGATGACATTCTCTGGAGAACCTCCTGCTTGGAAATATCTGATGAAATAATTAGAAAAGAACAATTTGAAAACAATATTTAAACAATTTGAAAACTATATTAAGAAAGGAACTCTAAATAAAGGGAAAATAACAGCATCATTTATTTTTGCATACTTCCATACAAAACAGTAGCACTGCACAGCAAGCTGCACTCACCTTTTTAGCGTGTTAAATATAGACGGCTCCATTATGTAGTCAGGAGTTGAAAATTTCTTCAGGCATTCTTGCTGGACTTCGGCATCATCCTCTCCCTCCCCATCCTCATCATCCTGCTGTTTGCAAACACAGCCGGGTCAGTCGCCTCAGTTCTTCCCCGCTTAACCCACAGCACACGACCCACTCACGAAAAAAGCACGATTTAACAGAGCAGGCGCAAACCTAACAGCACCTTGCTATTGTTTTCTTTCTTTTTAACCCCCCCAAGACCCAGGTCCCACAGCCCCGAGCGGACACCCACGCTGGGCACCTCTCGCCTCGGCCCGTCCCCGCCGAGTCCCTGCCAGGCCTCCCTCCACGGCCGGGCAGGGCGAGAGGAGAAGCCCCGGAGCCCCCAGACCCCAGAAAGGGGACAGGAGCCCGCCGGTCCCCAGAGCAGCCTGGCGGAATGGCGACCCCCCAACCCCGACCGCTTCAGGCCCAGCGCCCTCCGGCTCTCACCGCCCCCCCGTCCGCTTCGTTCCCCCACTCCGCCGCGCTCCCTTCGAAGTAATCGGCGTCCTCCATAGCTCCTCGGCCGAAAAACCCGCGGCGATGGCCGGAACCAGGCCGCGACCGGCCCCCGGGGCGGAGCGGCGCGGAATGGCGGGCGGCGGCCGGGCGGAGCCTGTCCTGGCTCCGGGCCGGCCTCAGCTGAGGGGAGGTGCCGCCGCTGCGGCCTCTGGAGCTGTGAGGGTAGTTTGTGCCTGAAAGCCGTCACCCTCCTGCCGCTTCGTGGGGAGTTTCTTGCCCCAGAGCCGGTGCGAGGAGCCGGCTACAGGAGCCGGTTGTGCTGGGGGAGCGGGGCCGTCACCTCACGCCTCAGCGCCGCTCCCCCTGGAGTGGGCGTTCGCTGCCGTGCAGACACTGCCTGGTAAACGAAGGCTGAAACCACGCAGCAAATAGCAATGAAATATGACAACCTAAAAGCTGCTCCCGTGTTAAAAAAAAAAAAAAGCATCCCTATAGCACCAGGCCTCCCAAAGCCATAGCAACGCAGATGGAGGCTGCAAGAGAAGAGAAAAAATTGGATCATCATACTGTAAAAATGTTAGAAAAGCAACAACAAATTTATGGTAATTATTAAATATTATTGTATGATTTAAAAGTTAACAAGTAGAAGGAAAAAGCAGTCCCTCTAAAGAACAAAGATACCTTTGGTATAATGGAAATGTCAGGATTGTAAGGTTTTAGGACCAGAATCAGTGTAACAGTGTCCCCTAAACTTGCTGGAGAATAATATTAAATTAACCTGTCTTTTCTCATTGCAAACCAAAATTTGTTACTTCTAGCCAAAGACAAAACCCTGGAATCTTTGATCTAAAAAGACAAGAGACCAACTGTAGCCCCTACAGGTAACGATATGGGTTGTTAACAGGTTCATTTCCAGGCAGCAGAGAGGCCTGTACCATATGGGTCCCCTTTCCTGAGGCTCTTGCAGCCTCGTGTCCCCACCAGGAGCAGGCTGTCACATAAAGAAAACACGACTGGCTCCCCCCGGACACAAAGCTGGATCCTCAGGGCAGTGGCTGTACTGAGGTCGGGCCTTGGTGCTGCCCTTCCTGGGGTCTGCCCAGAGAGGCCTGCAGGAGAGCATCGGGCCTGGGTGCTGGCCTGAGGCGGGGAGGGTCTGGGAGTTACAGACAAACAAAAAGGGGCCAAGTCCTGAATAGACGCTGAGCTTACAGCCTGACCTTGGGCAAGGAGATGGGTGTTACTGAAACTGAGACCTTGTGAGACAAATACAGCGTCCCTTTGTCTCTCTTCAGATCAACTCCTGTTCTAAAATTGTGTGAGTTTAAATGCGAGAAAGGGGAGGATGAGGATGTGCATTGGGATTTGGAGGGCAAACAAGAGTGTTGCTGATTAATTGTTTAAAAGGTTGTTTATTCTTGTTCAGTTTCTAACTGAAAATTAATAAAAGTTATTACATATTCTTCAATGCAGCCTGTGAAATCACTTAGTATGACAGAACAAACAAACACCTATCCAGGAACAGCTGTTGTAGCATCTTCAGGAGATGTAGTCCTTGTTCAAGTGTGGCCACTAATACCAATAGTGCTAAGTGAAGGGCTTACTACACTTTAAATTTCAGTACAGAAAGTATACACCACCAGAGCTGTAACTCATACTGCAGCGCAGCATGAGTTGTGCTGTTGTACACTGCCTTGCAGTGGTGAAACGACCCTTTTTGAAACACTTCAACATTTTTGTGAGCCCATGATAATGTTCTTTGTATTCTGTCAACGGGATGGAAAAGAGACTTTTTCAGAACAAAAGGCATGGATTGAAGTAGAGGCACAACAGATGGGCTCTCTACCTATGCTGGATAATTCCTTGATTTTCTGCAGCCAAGAGGACAGTAAGGTAACTTTTTAATGCTTATGAAAGCATTGATCATTTTTTATGAGGAAATAACTGGGAGTGAAGTGACAGGCTGAGGCTGGAAGCCAATTGAAAAATCCTTTGGAAAAGGATTTCATACCACTGAGAGACATAGTGGTATTAGATATTAATGCTACTAATAATTTCAGTGACTGACTTTCAAAACCAGAAGTTGTGTTGTCTTTATATACTTCCATCTGTTTTGATTGCAGTAACAGAAACTTATTGTTAATATTGTTATAATTTTAGTATAAAGAATGAACAATACTCAAAGCATTTACTTTCAGCTTTCCTAGAGGAGAAAACTAGGGACTTGTACGAGGGCCAGACATCAGCAGAATGGCCCTTTGCAGAAGAAGTGCAATGTTCAGGCATTCCCCACCGCAGGCCAATAAACAAGAAGCAAAGTCAGAACAGAAACAAATTTCAAGGTATCAATTAAACTGCTGGAAAAACAAGCGTATCAGAAACCGATTTTGCAAACTAAACTTTTACAACTTTGAATGGAAATAATATTGGTTGTCCTCTTGGTTTTAACTGTGTTCTCCCATATGCATTTGTGTTTTTCAGTTTCAGTGAATTGTTCACCACTGCGTATAATAAAAGCACTTAGACTTACCTGAGTGTTCCTGAAAGGTTTTATTATCTAGCAAATGCAGGTAACAAATTTCTCACTGAATACATATTTGACTATAGTTTGTATGTAAAACGTTCTCGAGTCACAGTTCCCAACTAATGAGATTTTGATGAGGCAGTCAGCATATTTGAGCCAAATAACTGTTCTGTAAAGGCCGGCCTAGGACACTCTGCAGCATGCCTTGAAGAAGCTCTAAAGGCAACCTGGGCAGTAGATGTGGGTGAAAAAGAGCCACATCTAGAGACTGTGGAAAACTATTTATTTCCCAGCTATCAAATTCCGTTGCTTGATTTTTGAGCAAATTGCTAACAGCTTTGTTTCAAGATTTCCTACCTAAAGCAGTGCTAAATATGACACAGGTGATCATTTGGTTCTTTCCTGGAACAAAAAGACATTCCAAATGGAAAAGGTGACCTCCAACAAAAACTGTTTGCTTTTTATCCATGTTTTTTGTATTTTGTAATTGTTAGCCTTTTGCAAATCAGACAATACTTTCAACTAGAGATCAGGTAATAACTTTCAAATTCAGTAGGAAAGTACAGCAGCATCAAATTAGACTAATGAGTTTTGGCTAAAGATTTCTTCTCAAGCAGAGCATTTTTTTTTTTTTAGTACCTTGACATTTACAATTCCTGGTAGCAGCGTTATTCCAGCCATTGAATGCTTGACAAATTTCTATGTAACTGAGAAGTATTCAGAGACAAAGCAAGGCTTATTTATATACTGTGGGTTGATTAAGAGCATAGCCTTGCAATGCTTTGAGTACTTCTTAACATAACCTTATGGTGGAACTATTTTCTTGTTTTAAAGCAAGTTCTACAGTTTAATTGCATACTGATCATTGGAAACACTAAACTTACACTTCACTTCTGCCTGTTCTGTATTTTTTTGTAGTTCCTTAGTTGGGGACATCCTGGCCTTTTAAATAAATACATTTTCTGACCTTGAAAATTTGTATAAAGATCCTGAACTTGGTCACTTGTACCTGGGAAATGAATAATTTCCCAAATAAATATTTTAAATGTCCAAGGTGATGAATTTAGGAGCCTTGTTTATCTAGCTTTCCCTAGTTCCTTTGTACTTACAATGAGGTTGTCTCATAACTGTTTTTTTTTCTTTACAGCTGCTCTATTCTTGCTTATCAACCATATATATTACAAAGAGTAGACGGCGTGAGGAGACAGGGACAGTAGAGTCGCTTAATTGAAAGGTAGCAGTCTTTGGACCATGATGTTGGGCAGAACCATAAGTTGTAGGCTCCTGTTTTAAATCACAAATATGTTAACAATAGCCATTGCCTGCAGCACCACTGGGCATCTGGACTCCTTACACAGATGAACCATTGTAACCCAGCACAGCTTGCCCTGTGGGAAACAGAACTCAAGGTTAGCACCAAAACCTTCATCAAATCCATTACTTCAGTTTGGATGTTGTGCCTTCAAGTAAAAAGTGATCGAAAATTAAAAATGCAGAGACACATATGAATCACCACACACACACTTCAGGAAAGAGATGCTGTCTCCTCCGGATCTAGGGTTAACGCAAGTTTAAAACACTTTTCATTAATACTTTGAAGTCTTACACAGACATCTATTTGGTTTTATCACCCTACCCCTCCATTTGCCTTTTTATGGAAGCTCTTCTGATACTGCCAACAGAAAACTGATAATGTACTGGAAATTAACCAGAATGGAACCCCTTTCCAAGTAGCCTTCCCTCACAAGCCTGATGATGTGATTCATAGCCCTTATACAGTTCTTTTCAATGCCTGATCTCTACTGGCACTCTAGCATTTTTGTTGTAAAAATGGTAATTCCAAATTCATATCAAATACAGGAAAACTATAAATAGGAACGCTATTATTCACTATCTATAATTCGTATAAAATCCACAGCCTAAAAACATTACTTAGTTTGCATAACACAACAACAGAACTGAGAGAACTCCCATGATTACTACTTCAGTCCTAAGCCCATTCTTTATCCAGATTGGAGAATTAGTTTATTTCGTACAAAGGTATTATGCTTTCATTTAATAAAACAAGTGTGTAAATTAAAGTGAAGAGATGCATTAACATTTTAATTCTGAATTTGTTTACATTTGTCTCTGGTACCCCAGCCTCTGAAAGCTTGTTATGCTACATAAAACCCCTAGGGTTGGCATCTTCTCCCTCAAAACTTGATTCTCTCTGGATTTGGGACTACATTTAAAGGCTTTATTTTTTCCTGTCATTAAATCAAAGGTTTTTGGGGCAGATTTCCTTGGTGAAAAAAAAAATGGAAAAAAAGTAGATTCTATTTTAATGTTTTCTTTAAAAAAAGTTATATTACGTACTTGATCTGTTACCCTTATTGCATAGGTATCAGCAAGCACTTGTTTTTGTTGTTTACCTAGAGAAGAACTCCCTATTTTTTCCACAGAACCATGCTACGTTTGTAGAACCCAGAAGCTAGAAAAAATCTTATTATTTTTATATGATTTATGCAGCAAGAGATGAGGGCCTCGCCAGCTCCTCCCCGAGTTGGTGTTTCCAGAAGAATTGTGCTTTAAACTGTACCCATTTTGCTCAGCTCAGTACATTAAAAGTAGACAGGGTAAAAAGCAGCTTTAACTTTTAAAAACATGAGAATCACGACTGAAAACAATTAGTTATGAAGCCAGCACTCATGGCTGACATTTTAGCAATCTCTGCAATACAGTAAAATACTCTGGAGCACTTTATCTACCTAGTAGCTGAGAGACGTCCACTTCCAGTATTTAAACTTGTTGAGGATTAAAATTGGTTCACTCCTGGAATTTCTATCTTGTCAGTCAGCAGAGAGGAGATTTTTCAGATTTTTCATGGCTTTCATCGGCAGAGGTTCAGAAATCCCCTTTGTAGCTTATTTTATTTACAAAAACACTTCAAAGATTGTTAGAAAGACTTTTTCCCAGTGGATGAATATTCAAAAACGTCCAGCTGAGGAAGAACGGTACAGTTTTGTTTTTGGACTGCAAACAGATGTTTGCTTGTAAATATTTTTACTGTTATACAAACTGAACGTGTTTTTAGGGATGAGGATCTGTTCCTGAGCAAGATTTCCACTGATAGCGATCTATGGCCCTGATCCTACTCTACAGTTAGTAGGAATTTTATCATCGACCACCATGGAAGAGCTGTTTTAAGTGCCAGCATTGTTAGACACACATAGCATATTAGATACAGCTGGGGAAAAGAACTTAATCTCTTCCAGAATACATTACATCATTTTGTAACTTGTTGCAACGTCATCCGTTCTAGACATTTGCATAGCACCGATCACCAACAGTATTATCGCTAAGGCACTGGCCCGGTGCTCAGATGACACGGGTTCTGTCTCCATAGCTGTGGTCCGTGTCCTGTGTAATCATATTTAGACCTTTTGTTTTCCCTGGTACATCATTTTTCACATTTGAAAATAGGATATAACACAAAACAGCCTACTTTTTCTACAGGAATATTGTGCCACAACTAATTACAAGGTGCTCAGATTTTAAAGTGATGAACATCAATATTCTATGCATAGATTTACTGGTAAATTATGTTGCAGGTATCAATTATGTGCAACATACTGGAACAGACATAGCTTCAGTTCCTCTAGAGCTAATGACAATACTCTAGGGTAAATCCTATCCTCAATGCCATGATTCAAAATAGTTTTTAGATAAATGAAGATAAGCCCTTAGGGCTCCTATCTCTGACAACTGATCCAGCATGCCTTCATGCTTTTGCATCAAAGTCTGCTCCTAACAACTTCAGAGCTCCCGTTTCAGCCTCTAAGAGAGCAGTTTTTAATACTTTTGGAAGCAGCTGAACCTTTTTTTAGTCTATAGTCAATTTATCTCTCTACATTATTAAAAAAAAAAAAAAAAAAACTTTAGGAGATATCACTAATCTGCTCCATCACACTGGTTGCTGAATGTGTACTGATGTACAAATTGCTAAAAGTTCTTGGGTTGAAATAAGTTACTGCAAATGCACAGTAGCTGATTTTGAAACCACAACATCTCTACGATTTATTATTATTTTTACAAAATACCCAAAGTGATCAGACCATATTGTAGGTTACTGGCTTGCCAAAGGTTATGTTTTTAAATCAAAACCATTTCTGAGTTACAGAAGTGCCAAAAACAATCTTGAACCAGTTTTTTGTTTTTTTTTAAACCAACCCCCATCCAACAAAACAGTTGTATAACTTAAAACAGAAACAAGAGTTTGTGTTGGAAACTGTTTAAAAACCAACCCACCAAATCATGCTTGAGCAGAAGCCTTGTATGGCAAAGATATAGCTTAGGGCAATTTAGTGCCAAGATATAGACCCGCTATGGGTTTATAATGGAAATACTGACACAACCTCAACTATAGTGATGCAAATGTGCCCTAAAACACTGTATTTGCTTTTTATTAATAAAGTGGTAGTGTTTACATTTGCAGGTATCTTACACTTCAGCATCACGATGAATACTGAGTAGAATGAGCAAAGTTTTGGCTGTAAGGTCAGAAGTTTCCAAACAGATGAATGAGACAGAAGTGAAAGTCCTCAATCATGAAAACAAGAAGTTCAAATAAATAAATAAAACAAAACTAGGAAATATGGGTAAGCATTAGGTTGGAATGGTTCAATTAACTGCAAATTATGGCCACTAAATTAGAAAGACATAAGAAAACACAGTAACTTATTAAATAGCAAGCATTAAAGCTTTATGTTTTTTGTATTAAAAAAAAAAAAAAGCTGTTAAAAATAAGACTTGCATTTACCAGGCCACCAAGCTGCATGGACTAATAAAGAGACTAACAAAGGCAATACTGAGACATTAAGACACACACACACTCCATACTTGTGCAACTCAACCATATTCAAAACAATTGCCTTTATCCTCACTTAAGAAAGGAAAAAAAGTCCCCTAAGCATTTCTGTTCATATAAAGCTTTATAGGAAGGTTTCTTAAACTGTTACTTTCTTATATAGCTCATTGTTATTATGTACCCTTCTCATTATTAGAGGAAGAAGCTGATTATTTTTTATTTTTTAATGGAGATGCTTTGTTTCTCTCAATGAGAGATTACATTCCTTACACCACTACAGGTTTTCCCCATTTATAAATTTGGTGTTTACACCATCTCCTCCTAGGCTTAAGAAAATAAGGGTTGGCACTCAATTAAAGATTTTGGCTCCTGTAACTGAAATTAAGGCTCACAATGAATTTCCTTTCCACTAAGTGTCCCCCATTTTTACCCATAGAAAACACCAGCCCTTTGCCTACAGGCACTGGATACATTCTTAAATCAAAGAGGGCCATTTTCGGTCATTCTCTCCCACAGTTCTATGAAGTTTAGGTGGCAACTTCCTAAACGTGTGAACAGGAAAGATCCTTCTTCAAAAATGAGTATCAACTGCAGATGAATTTTTTAGAAAATTTAGTGTCTTCTGAAAGATCACTACTAATGTTGAATTGAGAGAGATTGGGACATTAACTCCATCAAGTCCCCGACTGCTCTTTATATATCTGAAAATGGACGAGGTGATTTATTTTCATTTAAAAGTTTAGCCACAAAAGCAATGAAAACTCACAATCCTGAACAGTTTCAGTTCTTAGTATTAAAGGCATCTGACACCTGAAGCAAATCTAGCTGCACAGACACCACTGACCACACCCTAATTTTAATTTAAACTGGACCTTTTCCCAAAAAAGAAACTTAACATAGGATCTTGGATGGAGGGAAGCTACTGTGAAAGGCAAAGAGACAAGTATTTTTGTTTGTTTGTTTGTTTGTTTTCCTTTTAAAGTCACTGCATTAAGATCCAGATCAGTTTAGGGGTGTAAATGAAGAGGAAACAGGGATGCTTGAGTAATATAGGCTAACACTGTTCTAGATGTGTTATTACAGTTGTAATTTCTGACTCTGTACAAATTGTACACGTAGGTTTAGACACATGAAAAAGTAACACACTCACAGAGACATAAAACACCTAGGTATAAAATATAAAGCAGTGTAGTAGTTACTAAAATTACATGCTCTCTTATTGCTACAGTGATTTTTGCTCTTTTTCTTTTTACTGTACCACATGTTGTTCTAAGCATATAATTTGCATAAATTATTCAAGTTTAAGAAAAATCCACACATCTTCACTTTAAGCTACTTATATAGTTAATATAAAACAAAAAGGTTCTAAAGTATCTCTTTATTAAAAGAGAAATAAAAATGTCATTTGAAACTGGAATTCAGTGGCCAAATCCAAGGGCAGTGCACACCTTGTCATTCTGGTAGTATCATGCCCACGCAGTGTAAGTGGAGGTTGGTGGGGTATTTGGCCCAGTCTAGAGATGGTCACCAGACCTGCATGATGCCCTATGTGTTTGTTATTGTTCTGTTTTTGTCTTCAGCAAAAAGGACTATGAATGACCAAAGACTAACATTTATAATTTGTAGCAAAATTTGGTTTATGTAGAAACAAGCCATGTTTTGCATTTGGATAGAGATTTAAATGAATTAAAGCTAAAATTAAAAAGCATGATGCTGCAACATCTGGTCACTTGTTGAAGACCTCACTTTTAAAGTGGTTAAGTTTGCACAATTTGTACTTTTTTCTTTTTTTTTCTCCTTTTTTTCTTTTTTTTCCTTTTTTTTCTTTTTTTTACTAAACAGTATTTTTCCTTCTTTTATAAACCAGAAAAACTAAACTACAGATAAATTTTCCCTACCTTGAGCTAATGCTGCAGATAGGGTTGACAAAGCTGTACAGCGCAATCAAACATACTTACATCTTAGCTCATTGTACAGGTACAGCCATAATCAAGGCACAAAGATCTTCTACAAGTTATTTTTTTTTCAATAAAGTTGTACAAAATAATACATTTTACAGTCTGTACAAGAATAATAATCCAGCAGTAAAATAAAAAATGAGGGGAGGGAAGAAGAAAAAGAAGGGAAAGACTGTGAGGACTACAGTCCAGATAATGATTTTTATAGCAGACGGGATCATCAGTGGACAAACTGAAAACAGTGTGTGGTTAACTCTTTCTGCAATCACAGGCCATATGCAGTTCAATTCATAGATGTCCATGGCTGTCTTAAGACCACCAAGACTGGATTTAAAAATACCCTTCTGAAAGGTAGCAGTTGGTTTTTGCACTGTCTAGGTCTGTTGTAGAATTGTCAGTATTTCCGTTCAAAGCCACATTACAGTCAGAGAACCAAACTCAAGTGTGTCTTCAAACTTGGTCTGTGACTTGGCACCTTCTTTGTCTGATGCAGTGAATGATACAAAGTGGAGATCACGGGTTATATGATTATGCCCACAACAGTGCTAAATTACCTAGTTTTCTCTCCCCAATTTTTGTTTTATGCTTTAAATTTTAATCCCCAATTCTTTCAGGTGCTCCACATTCAGGACTTTTAATTAATTAGTTTTTATTTCTTTTTTTTTCCTTTCTTTTTTCGTTAATAACAGTGTTAGGGAGTCCTCATGGAAATGGCCTTTTAAGTGTTAGGGACCATCTCAAACTGTCCGAGGGGTACAGAAGCAAGCTTAGAAGTGCTGCTATCGTCCAGCAAGGAGAAAAAGTTGAGGGGTGCAAATCAATGGGAGATTCAAACAGTTCTCTTCCACCCTTCGTGGGCAAGGGTGTTTCTTTCTTTTTTAATAAGGAATAAGGAGTCCAAAACACAGAAAAAAGTGCTCTCCATCACAACAACTCGTATTGGCGAAGGTGCATGCGCTGAATAATGTCCCGACAGTCATTGAAAACCCTCCGGATGTTCTCTGTATCCACTGCACACGTGAAGTGAGGATAGCAATAGTGCCTTCCATCTCCACTTGCTGTGCTGATTCTCTGTTAAAAGTAATAGAGAGATACTGAGTTACAATAAGGCTGGGGAAAACTAAAAACGTGTTCCCAGACCTCAGATGAATGAAGGTTAAGATAGGAACGTGTAAGCTGAGCTTTCAAAAGGTGTAACTAAGTGGCAAAATGTCCACAATTTCTCACTGTCTCAGCTAAAACATGGAATTTAAAATGATCGGAATTACATGGTGAGAAGGTCACTGAGTTCTGGGGAATTCCACAGTGGAAATGGAGCTCATGGAAGTTCTATTACTTATATGCACATTTGGTGAATTTAGCCACACAACCCTTAGTGAATTTTGTCTGTATAGAAAGTGGGATTTTGCCTCATTGTACAAGCTTTCTAGCCCTGTTTTATACTTATAAAAAGCCTCTCTTCAAATTTTGTTTTGTTCCAATTTAAAACGAGTCAGTAACTTCATTGCCATGCTCACCATTACAACTAAATTTAATAATACTTTAAAAATCCTCTGTCTTTAGCTGACTAGTAATGGAAAAGATAACAAGAAAAGAACATTAATATTTTGCAGATGATGCCTATTTTCATTAGTCTTTGTCTTTAGAAACGATATATGGAATAAAAGCCTGGTCCCATTAACAGCAGCAAGGTTTCACTCATTATTCTTCATCTGAAGTTCCTTATTCTCACCAATGCTTTTGCTATTTAATTACATACTGTGTCAACAAACTTATCTGAAGAGCAGCTAACAAACAGTGGTAAAGCTCTTAAACCTGTTTTACGCAGTGCAGACATTAAATATAAATTACACAAGACATAGCAGCATTTTGCAATATTAAAAAGTACCTAAAAGCTTATATTTGAGAAGAATCACATAAGAAATACTGAAGGAAAGGAAATACTTACAAGAAACTCATCTCTAATAAAATACTTGGCCCTTGTAACTCTGGGATCCTCACCAGGCTCTGGTATTGCTGATTAATAATAAAATAAGCATCTCATTAAAACAGATGTTTTTTGCCAACAGCGCCTAAAATTCATAACTTGCTCTGTTTTCTGCTCATATGTGATAGAAACGTATTTTGCAAAACTGACTATAAGATAAAACAAAGCACAACATATTTAAAACAGCAAGGTTACAGTGGAACAAAGGAGAATTACAGTGTCCATAGTATCAGACATTTGTCAGGTAAGAAAAATGACTGTAAATACGACAAAGACGAGTCCACTCTTGTGACTACTGCGTCTCACACAGCAATAGCTTAGGAACAGTACTAGTGATGTTACAGATAAATTGTAAATGACAGATGAATATATTATATTTATTACTGGTCCATTCATGTATAGATGTACTTATTTGCGCAGCACTGTGAGGAAGACCCTTCATTATAGGCTTTCTATTTAAAAAAAGGATCAGTTTGTTGACTTGTGGCAACTACCTCTGACATGAGGGTCAAAGTTGGTTCTGTTGGTATGCATTAAAGATTACTAGAGCATCTCTCCAGTAGTATTAGTATAAGCTGTATTGTAGTCTACCAGCAAAGAAATGGGATTTTGGCATTAATATATTACATGCATAAAAGGACTGTCACATTATTAATACCTAAAATGGAATTGAATGGTTAGGGGAAATAGTTCAAAAGGGACCTGCAAAGACCATCTAGTCCAATTACCTGATCAGTTCGGGGCTAACCTAAAGTTAAAAAGTATTACTGAGGGCATTATCCAAATGCCTCTCAAACACTGTCATGCATGGGGCATCAACCACCTCTCAAGGAAGCCTATTCCAGTGTCGACCAACCTCACAGTAAAGAAATTTTTCCTAATGTCCGGAACCTTCCCTGGTGTAGCTTTGTGCCGTTCTCTCACATTCTAAAACTAACATTACTGGCTGGCTGAGAAACAGTGAGGACTATTTATACTTGGAGTTTTCAAGTCTTAGCTGAAAATACCAAAAACATAAAAAATGTGATTAATAACAAAATGATAAATTGCTGATAAAACTTAAAAATCTTACCATCATCTGGTGTAGTGTAGCGAGCAAATTCTGGAAAGTAGTCTTCAATTTTAGATTTCCCTGCCAAAACTTTCTCTGCTAGCAAATCTTGTTTATTCAGGAAAAGAATTACTGAAATGGTCCGTAGCCACCTATAGAAAATTGAAGCCAGATACTCTGAGATGGCATAGCTAGGATCATTTATTAAAACAAACAAACCATCAAAACTAACACATAATCTAGTTCTGGAGACAACATACTCATATGACACACTATAATAATTGTGAAAGGTTTCTCTTTTACACCTTAATCCAGTGGTGTATTTCAGGGTGTACACACCCCGAGTTTGGTATACACGGTTCTAATGTGGGCAATTAAATTTGCCCACTTTCTACTGTTAATCCAACTACAACAAATAGGTTAGCTTATAGTAATAAATTAAAAAGTGGTTACCACTGCTTTAATTACTTCACCCTCTATAGGGCAGCTACCAATTTGTAACTCTCCAGACTGTTCTTCAGCTAGATGAGTGTATGAGCCATTAATGAAAAAAGTACACAGCTGTGATCAAAGACTAGCTTGGATGGTGAGGAGAAGCAAATAATGTAGGCTACTCTGTAACAAGTCTTCACTTGGATTACTGATTTATGTGATATTAACAACGAAACCTCAATTCACAGACCTGTTGTTCCAGATACTCTTGAAGAGGTTTAGTGCTTCTTGAAGCCGATTGGTCTGATTGTCCTCTCGTATAACCATGTTGTAGCTACTGCTGGCCACCACAAATATGATAGCAGTCACATCTAAAGCAAGAAATATCCGTCAGTTAATACCAAACTTCAGAAGAAACATCCAAGAAATCTACAGGCCAGCCAAAAGCCGCTGAACTTTCAGCTTTATTAAGAGACCAGGCTGGAAAGCTATCGACTACACTTTCTAAGTACTGAAAAAAAACCATTAGTGATAGGAAAGAGTCAGGCCACAGACCAGAACCTGAAACAATGAAAGAAACTATAGAAATGAAAGGAACAGAAACAAGAGAGAAGAACTGAAGAAAGCAGATAATTTAAAGAAGACTCAAAAAACTGTACAGAAATTTAGAAAGCAATTCAGAGCTATCAGGAAAGGACACGGAGGCCAGTGGGGCTGCACCCCAGGACAACAGCACTTTTGATCTGTGTGAACAGTAGTAAGAAGAATAGTAGGTTGCTATACATTCATGGTTCATTGTATAGTGTACTCAAAGGCTCTGATCTCTGTCTTGGGACATATTCATAGGATAACAGAATTCTGATTTCTGTGTGGCTGTGCTGCTCCAGACCTCTTACGCTGACTTCCAAGCTCATCTGCCTCAGACATCAACAGCAGAAGAGATGAGTCAGATCGTGAGGTAACAGGAAAAGGAAGGAGCAGAGGTAAAAACCAAACAAGTCTGTTATAAATAGCACAGATGAAAATATTGCACGGTAGTTCCACATATATTGAGAGGGTTCAGATGGTACTCTGACAGCAACTGCAGCGAAATGAGTTCTAAGATGCCTTCTACCTTATCTCTGCCATAGGATCTCATTATAACTTGTCTAGAAAAAGACAGACTTTTGCATAGCTTCATAAATATTTTGTCCAAACAACAGACAAAAATAAGAAAATATTTTTCACCAACTCTAACTGTAAGAAAACTTGTATGTAGAAAGTTTTCAAATCTAAGCAGAGATGCAGAGTGAAATACAAGCAACACTTTAAGATACATACAAAGCTATCTAATTTAAACTGTACGGGAGTAAAGAATATAATCATCTAAAATAAACAGACTGGAACATCACTCTTCAGACTCTGGAGCTCACAGAATACTTGCGCAGATTTCAGGTCTTACCCATTTCTAGTTTGGTGCTGTGTTAGCATTCTAAGGAAACTAGCAGGTTATTTAACTGAGGGTATTTATTTATGTTTTCAGCAAGGACCTTCCCCTTATGTCTGTTTTTCAAGAAATGACTAAACATGCGTGGCTCCCTACAAAGGTGCAGATTTGTAAACTTCAACATAATTTTTTCACAAGGGTTATTTTGGGGCTACACTACACAATACTCTAGTGTTTTGCTTCCCATGTGCTACACGGTGTCTAAAAAGACAAATTTTCCCTTCAACCTCTTACAACATGAGAGTGTTGGTTCTGATTTAGAAAGAAGCACCCATGACCTAACAATGGGGATGCAATTATGCACAATACTATGACATTCTGATTTTATACCTACGTTAATTATATTGTAATTGTACTTGTTATATATGCACGAACACATGTAAACCTTCACTTTGAAGGCAGAATCTCCGTCTCACTCGGCTGACAAATAACGCACAAACACTCCAACAAAAGAACTACTTAAATGAAGGGAGGGAAGCTGAAGAAGATCAACAAACTGTAAAGTTACCAAGCTTTAATACCTTTCCACCCACATTCTCCCTAAAGACCATAGTTAGGGAAGTTTACATGACAAGAAAAATTCCATCCAGTGTGACTGTTTAGAGAATTCCTTACCAAGCTACATGGAAAAGATGATGGCTTTCACAAGGTGATAATCTAAGACTGCACATGAAGATTTTGTATATAACTGTTTTATAAAACAAATTCTAATCATACCATTAAAACACTGGATCCATTTTCGGCGTTCATCTCGTTGTCCTCCAACATCAAACATACTAAGAAAAAAAAGCATAAAATGAGTCACAATACTTCCCCCCACCCAAATGCAAACAGAACACGTAAGAAATTTTAGGACTTCCATGTCCTAGAAGCTAAAAGAAATTGAGGATTCTGAGAACCTTAACAGGTAACAGTCCACTGACATATGCAAGCAGGGCTTTCATTACAAAACACAACTGTTTGCTCCCACCAACACCTACAAATAAAGAGTAAGAAATTCTGGTGCATGCACATTGCAAATTCATTTTCACCCTTACAAATTAAGACAACATAAAAAAAAAAAAGGTCCTGCAACAAGTCATTTGCTGAAAGAAGTATCGCAGGTCAAACTATCTTTCTAAACTGGGACAATTAAGAGAGCATATATTTTCTGCTATTAGGTATTGTACAAAGCTTTTGGTAAAATATTTCACTATATAAGACAGCACTGAATCAAATAGAAAAGGCATTAGTAAAAACATTAAAAATATTTTGTTCTTTGTCATCTAAAATGAAAGCAGAAAATTGCATGCCAATTTGAATTTCTTTTTAAAATACATCTACTAAATTCAAAGATCAGAAAACACTTGCTTTCAATTAAGCATAAACTTGAGAAATACAAAAATAGTCTCAAGGATTACATGGTATTCTTTCCTCCAATTTAGCCTCATTCTTGTCTATACTGTATTAAGAAGAGAAAAAAAAGGAGAAAAAAAAGGAGGATATATAAACTTACTGAAAATTTACTTTGTCCACCTGAAATTTGGTTTCAAAAATTCCTGATGTCAAAACTCTGCATCTGAGAAGATCCTACAGCATAAAGGAAAAGTCACTGATTCAGCACATACTTTATAATTCTTCATATATCCAGCAACAGCAAGAAAAACCTTTTACTTAGTGCTGAGAGTGTGCTACAAAATCAGAGAAAAGAGCACCATCAAGCTGTATTTAAGTTTCTAATCTTGAAAACGTGCACACAAATATATGTGTGCTCAACTTGAAAAGCACATATATTCTCACAAGCAAGTTGCAAGTGCCAAGCTTGGAAGAGAAGGAAACATTTAAAGGCCACTCACAGCAAATGCAAGAGCTCAGAACAGTGCAGAATCATCACTGGAGATCTGCCTTCACTGAATTCAGTAGGACTGTGGCACACAATAGGACCTTTAAGCAACTGCCAACCAATTCCCAACCCCAGAAGACAGGTCTCTCCCCCCAGCTACTCATTGCTTGGCTGTTGAAAGGAGCGTTGAAGTCTCAGGCTTTTCCTTTTTATTTCTTTTTCTCCCCCTAACAGAACTACAAACTCAACCACTTAGATCTTATAAGAACGAGTTTTTTCAAAGATAAAATTTCATATTTCCTGTAAAGACAGAAACAATAACTTGAGAGCTACAAAAAATCAAAATGCTTGTAAGAGCTACAGAACTGTTAAAAAACAACTGTATTGGAATTTATTAGTGTCTACTGCAAAGCAGCAACAGCCATATGCAGGTAAGTAACATCTGCCTGCAGAACCTACTTTGCATAGGCTTCAGGTTCAAGTCACAGTCCAACTGTAACTTACTACCAAATACCACTTTGAATTCAATTAAAGGTTTTGTAATTTAGGACTTGAAGTTTTGGTGTTCTTCCCAGGAGATCTAAATCGCAGCTAAATTGTAACATTCGCAGAACATAGACAAGATCATACAAATGGAACAGACTGCAAAAAAAATTTACATGCACGCTACAAGGTATGTTCCTACTATATAAGAACCAAACTGGCCAGGGAAAGCCCAATCCACAGAAAATCCAAAGGTTATACAACACTGTTCAATCATTAAACTAAGTGGCTACATTTTAACATCAGTTGTCTGATACTGTATTATTGTTGACTGGGTATTTTAAATACTCATATTGAAAGATGTATACATTTAAACATTGTTCTAACTTGGTCCATGTGTTTGAAATAATTTGAAAACTCTGATGCTCCATATACAGAAACAAGCTTGGAAAACTGGGTTCTCAGGAGCTCTGCATCCCTAGAAGTCAATACAAGTGTGACAGAAAAAAACAAAACAAAACCCTACTCTTCTCAAGGAAAAAAAAAGGAAACAATTCAAATATTACTACAGTATTATTACGAATATTACACTCAATAGTTTTTAGGACAAACACGTAATACCCCAGAGGATAATCCACGTGGGCCTGTTTTACCAAAAGTTTGTGTAGAGATAGAATGCTGTCAGTGGCCCAAGAGAAGGACCGTAAGGTGTTGTTCTTTCTGTTACTTACAAAAGTAAAAGTAGGATTGTTTTATTTAGGTAAGTAGTTAAGTAATTTTCCTCATCGATATTGTCTGCTAAATTTTGGGATATTAACATCGTCTTTGGTTATTTGTCCTACAAGAGTACACTATATGCTTAGTTGCATTTCTTTTATGGGCAGAAAGTTAGGAATATGCGCATGATTTTGGACTAGAGGCTTGGTCTTAAAGAAGATCCTCAAATTCTCCGGAACAAAATGAAGACTACAATTCCTATTCTGATACAAAATAAAAACTTCTAACAAGGCCATTTTTACAATATCCCTTTTCTATTAAAGCCTGTGGAGTCATTTCATTGTGAGGTGAAATTCACCAAGTTCTACATGAGTAAGAATATGGAGCATGCTTAGATTTACCATGCTTTCTGCAAGTAAGAGCTAGATAACACTAAGAAAGAATTAAAACTCAGATTTCTATCTGCATTCAGGAAAGCCTATTTTCAAGTATGTTATTTAGTAACTCAAAAAGCTGATCTTCCCTGAAGGTAAACAGGATCTTGAAAAATGTGTCCTTTCCACTGTACATCAGATGGACATTTCTGCTCCTTGAAATATAACCCTAGAGTCTGCAGTCCAGCCACAAGGCCAGACCTGCACATGGTCTCACTAAAATGCCATCTGGGTCCTTCTAGCAAGTGGTAAAAATAGGATAATCTGCTAGTTTTGAACATACAGTATTTACTGTTGGCTCAGTGGTCCTAATTAGAAAATGAGTCTAATTTGTAAAGAAAGTTTGTCTTATTTGAAATTGTCTTTAATTACAAGATGTACCATTCCTAAAAAGAATCTATCCTGCAGAAAAAGATGTATTAACATACTCGTACCTGGAAAACTCTCTTGCTATTTATGTTGCCAGTCCTTCTATTTATCAGGAAGCACATATGAAAAGGAATACCCCATTATTTTTAATTGTGAATAATGTGTCTTCCTGCTTTTCTGGAAATCTGGCACACAGAAGGAGCCAGCGGGGCTGAGAAGATACCAACCAACTTTGCATCGAAGGAAGCACATAGCAGTTATTCAGCACAGAGGGCAGAACATTAGAAATTACTTATTCAAATATCTGAATTTTTGTGTTGCAGAAGTATAACATGTCTTACATCTAGACAGATTTTCATTTCACAGTACACGTATACGCATGAGCATGACCACAATCCAAATGACAAAGTAATTTTTACTGGAATATTATATTTGTTCAGTGCATGGTAATACCTACGTTAGTGCCACAAATAGCAATTGGATAATTAGAGATACAGAGACAGAGCGTGCAGGTAAGTTGTGTAATTTTTAATAAGTTTTACCTACCTGGTCAGATGGTGTATACTCATTTTGTTTGACTATGTCAATCTTGTCTAGAAAACTAGGAAAAAAAAAATAATAACTTGTCATTCTCAAATCAGACAAACTTTCTGGTACTTAATTAACTGACAGCTCCCAAGTAACAGTTGGTAAGTTTTAATGCATTCAGATTCACGAAGTGTTGAATACATGTAAATTGCTGAACATGTGTGTGCTAGCATTTAAATTGTGCATCTCCTAGCAGCACCCAGCAGAGGGCCAAATTCCCAAGTTTTATTCAGCAAGTCTGCTCATCTCATTCCAGCCCCCTCCCACTCCGCTCCCTCTGGCAGCAAACACGCACGTAGTTTAACTTGGGTGATATTACAGAAACCGTACAGCACAGTCTGCTCCTGCTAACAGTAAAACAATGACTCAAATAAACAGCCTATATGTAATATTCCAGAAAGTAAGATGAATATTTTTACAAACAAATGTATCGTCACTATGTCTTCTAATAAATTAAATCCCTAAACTGATTTCATTTCAAGTTCAGTTAAGTGTAAGGGAACACTGATTTTGTTGTCACCTGTTGGAAAAGCTTTTCAGTTTACTTTCTGAAGAAGTAGTCCTAGTAGGCACAGTTATAAAGTAGGTATAAAAATGTTTATTTTATTCAAATTCATTAGGCATTAGTTAAAGAAGCTATCTTGGAGTCTTTAAAACGTTTTTGCCAACTTGCTGTAACCTAATTATCTTTCACTTTAACTCAAAGGGCAAAAATCTCAAGGAACTAATTTGTTTTACTGTGCTGTTACTACAAGACTCAAAGACATAGAAAACCAAGTTTCAGAACACAGATGTTACACTATAATCACTCCGACCACCTTGTTTAATATCACATATGCATCAGGGTTACACAGGACCCTGACACCTTTTATTTTTGTACTAGTAGGAGTCCTCAAAATGCTTCTACAGTTAACTCTACTGGTAACATTAATGATTAAAATATATTGGTTTTAAGACTGATTAAGTTTCCTTTTAAACTCCTGTGCATGAATTCTTTTCCTTACGAAGCAGAAATCACAGTGAAAAGATGAATTTTCCCTTCTGATTCCTATTCATAGAAAGGGACGCTGAAACTGCACTAACTATGGTCATGCACACTGATTTAAAGGGGGAAAAAGGTAGCAAAGTCCCAGTTTCACAGATCAGAAACCAAAATGCCATTAAAATCAGATAGGGTCTTAGCCCTCTGTTTCAGCCCCTACTTCCAAACGACTCTCTAATACACAAGATGCAGTGCAGGGGAAGGGGAAAAACAATTGAATGTTTTAACAGTGGCTTCAGGGTAAAGGCATTTTTGCCAGGAACTAGATTACCTTCTTGTTTCAGAGACAAATGAAAAATAACTTTTGTTTAGTCGGAATTGCTGAATTTAACACACATCAAAATGTATCTTAACAAACATACTATTAAAAAAGTAAGATGTAAAGTTCAATTTCTGTCATGAAAGATGATGTGGACACAGACAGGTAAAACTGATCACCAAATATGTACTGCAATTTACAAGCTGGAGTTTTTCCTTCCTCTCTTCCAAGCTGTTAAATAATACCCTCTTCTTTTTAACCCTTAGGAAAAGAAGTAAAACTTTTTGTTCCGTACACAGGGGATGTTAAATAGGGATGACAATCATGAATTCCAACTAGCACAAATGCTTGCACATTATAAAGGGCTCTCTTAACACCAGTCTCAGAATCACATGGTGATTTCACAAGTTGGAGGATGCTTGAAAAATGTTCAGAACATAACACGTTCGTAAAGATTTTAAAGTGAATACTACGATGTCCCAGCCTTTCTGTACTGAATTTATTATCTGAGCATAACATTTCACGCAAGGTTCCACAAAAGGCTTTTTTTTTTTTTTTTTTTTTTAAAACACACTGCTAATCAGCTTAATGGATTTTGGAAACTGACAATTAGAAAATAACAACAAGATACTGCTACAACCTGGAACTGAAAGTACAAACCTCTTACTGTTGTTTATGCAGACTATTTTTAGGCCTATGATTTCCTTGAAAAACATCAGCCACATAGGAGCAGCAGTACTGTACTTGAGATGAATTCCAATAGCAACATTCATGCCAGGTAAAACAAGTTCAAATGGAATAAACATTTCTTCTTCCCTCCCAGATAAGTTCCAACGTTCACTAACATCTGATACTCGTAACAATATGAGTTCAAGAAGAAAGTCTTTCACTGTGTGATAGTAACCAGAAAACCTACGCTGCTTCCAGTGGCATTTTAAGGAAAATGGAGAAAAGCATGTTAAATGAGGATTTCCTCCTGTGCATACATCCCTTTTCATAAAAGTCTGCTCTGTCAACTTTAGAATGGGCTAAAGACATGAAAAACAGTTTGATCTTTCGCACAACCATTTAAAAAAACCACGTATCATTCTTTCAATTGAACAACTTCAAAATAAATGCGGTCTAAAATAAGGAGCAATAGCAGGAACATGAGAGTTCAGAAAAGTTCAATACACTATGTTCAGAGAAGTCTGTGTCATTGTTCGTCCAGACCAAATAATTTATCCAGTAAATGGAACTAATAATCAAGTGAGGTGAGAACAAAGCTTAATTCAAAATGAAAACAAATTCACCATCATTAATTTTTATTTTTAGTTCTTGTTATACTCTACCCAAAACATAAGTGAGGCCATTTCAGTACTACCTTGTGTGCTGAACTCACTGCTGTTAGATTGTTCTAAGTCTATTGGAGATATGCCCATCTGCTATGGCAGCAATGAACTTCACGGGGAGACGAAAAAAAAAAAAGACTGGTGAAATATTTCAAATAAAACTCTCAAATCACGAACCCAAATTTTAGACAGAGTAAGTTTTGCACTAAGTTACAAAGTCATTTTTTTTTTCTTCTGTAAAATTTTCCCAGAGATTATATGGGAAAGCTATTTTCCAGAAAGCAAATCATCCATTCAGCATTGCTGCCAATTCTCACTTAGGGCCAAATTCTGGACATGACTAAATAACAGCTATTGCTCTGCAAAATACTGTCACTCGGTATAAGGCACTTTTGCCTGTATTATTTATTAAAAAAAATACTGCTATGTTGCTATGACACATTAAAAAAATAAATAAAAGATTTTAGGTCATTTGCAATCAGCAATGCTGGGGAAGAAGCATCTCCAGGACAGCAGCAGATGTGTCCCTAGGATATTAAAATGCAAGGTATTAATAAAAAATTTAAACGATCTGAAATAAAAAAAACGCACTTTATTCTTGGATTCCTTTCCTCAGCTTGTGGAAGGAAAAATGCATGTGAAATGTTTTAAACACATCTTTGAGAAGAATCCAGTTTCTTTAACAGCAAGGGGTGTACTTAGAAAGCAGATTTCATGCAGACACACAGAAGCTTTCTTTAGCTCCCCCACAACTTAAATCATACACGTAACCCCAATTCTTTCCCAGTTTTTTAGCAAGCCTATTATGCCAAAACCATGTCTCAATTTTCACATCGAGATGCATGCAAATTTCTGATCAGTTCTGGAGTTCTTCTGTCATAAAGAAATAACTGCTCTGGTTTTGCTTTATTCCTCTTTGGGGGGAATTTACTGAATGAGCAATGCTGCTGCACGGCTAACAACTGCTGTCTCCACTTAAAGATATGCAACACATTAAAGCCTCCACCTCAACAAACAGCACAACTTCACCATTTGGGGAAAAACGGGGAGGGGAAATCGGGCTGCCTTTCCTTAAGCATTTCCTGACTGTCTTTTCAATAAACAGTAACTTGAAATTTTAGTCTTTGTGATTTGACGAAATGGTTGACAGGCAAGAAAAAAAACCTGCTCTATCAAGACAAGCTTTTGTTTTCAATCTACAGTAACACTGCAAAGGGCTCTTCAAACTGACAGCTTACCTGCGTTTGAAAAGCTCTATTCCCATTAGCTTTTTTTTTCTGTCAAGTCATAACCTGAATTTGTATACAAAATGTCTCTCTCTTATGACATATTAAGATCTCATCTTCAGCATTGGTAAGATGCTGCACATCAAGAATTCAAAAATTCAGTCCCAACTAAATACAACATTTGTCTGTAACTCAGCTCCTTCAACACTAGTACGGGAACTTTGTGAAGTTTCTTGCCTCTGAAAGCCTCGAGGTATTTTACAGACAGTAAATCATGCTCACAAGTCCTGCCTGCCTCCATTCACACTGCATTTCCTGTCTCTGCCACCACATCCTGAAATACACACCTTTTATTAACCTTGTTTTAAAGGTAGGGAAAAAAATCGAGGCACATGAGGAGTACGTTAATTGCCCAGAGTCCCTCGAGTCAGTGGAAATGGAATTTTCATTTCCTCTGAGTCATGTGTTTTTATCAAGATATTACTAAGAATTAACCACACTTGTATCTACTCCGATCACCTTTAAAGCAGTCTTCACAATTCATGTTTCTGTGTCTGAAATTAATATTTGTTTGCTGATCTTCCTAAAGAGTAAACTGTGCAAATGCCCAGAAATTTTTATTATTTATTAATACCCTGTCAGGGACTACAAAAATGACTCCAAGCTCTCCAAGGGAGTTTTTAAACTAAAATTTAATACAATTTAACATTAATAGTGTTTATAAATAATAATGCGCTTTTCATTTCTCTGAACAGATCGTGCTTTAGTTCTACTTCACTCCCTTTTTAGTCTTTGCCGTAATCCTTCATGCTATTCAGGAAAGGCTTTCTAAGAGCTAAATAGTTAACTATTTGATAAAGTCTTTCTTCAGCTGTTTTGTCCATGTAGAAGCCAGAGTCACAGGATTAGTACAAAGATATAATACTCTCTTTAAAAGGGTATTCAAGCCGAGAAATACGTGATGTATGTACTGTAACTTGAACACAGTTAAAAAAAAAAAAAAAAAAAAGTAATAATACAGAGGCGTTTTCCAAACCCTGAAAAGTCAGGTCTGCTACAGCGTCAAACCCATGGCTGCCCATGCAGACCAACGCGCTGCCCGCAAGCCCAGGGCAGCGGGTTTATTTTCCTTTGCAAGCGCGCACGGCCACCTCGACTGCCCCTCAGTTCTGTCTGTTCCTGCCACTCCTGGGAGCAAGCAGGGTATTAAGGGAGAAAAGTCCTATTTCTTAAACTGGTCATAAAGATTCCTTCTACATTTCAGCTGATTTATTTTGTAAGAGAAGCAGAAAAGCAGGTAGAGTTGCAGGAACGATGTAAATAAAACAAGCAAACATTTGATCTGCTAGTATTTACGGTATCCTGCAAACATGGACGTTACATGAAACCAAACTTGTCAGGTTTTTCCTCAAAATGCAGTTAAAATTAATATTGGGGCATTAATAGACTTTGCTTGGTTTTAAAGCTACACTAGTATTTGCTATGATCTGCAAAGCTGCAACGTTTGCTGTTTAGGTGCTGGTAGAAGACATGCCATGAACGCGTTCCTGGGTAATTTAAAACGTTCAGAAAGGCACAGCTCTTTTTTCCCCTAAGGAAAACTAGATAAGGGGAGGAAAAAAAAAAACTCCATCAAAACTTTTGCAATTACTTTAACCACTTCCCAAAGAAAATTAAGTAATCACAGCCTTTCGAGACAGGCACATACAGCCAGTACTGTAACAAACACGACTGGTATAACTGCAAGAGCACTGTTATCGCATGTAAAAATATCTCTGATACGTTGTTCTCGTAATGAAATTCTGCGTGGCAGCTCTCAGACATAAGGACACCATTCTAAACCAGATTTATATTGCAAATGGACTCTGATTTGTAGTGCAAGGCTCCAGCAGATACAAGCCCAAAGGCAACTCTTCAGAAAAGTTTCCCAAGAAGTTGCAAGTATTTTTTATTTCCAGCTACAGGTCAACCGGTTATTGGGACTTCCTTACTGAAGTTGCAAGGCACACAGAAGGGGTTTAACGAAGAGGTGAAGCTCCGAATGGACTAGTGGAGAGCATTCACGTGGCCCCAGCCCAGCGCAGCGCCTGAACCTGCCGCATTCCAGCCGCTTGGAGGCGGAGGGGCACCATGGCTCTCATTTTGAAGCAAATAATGAGAAAGCTGAAAAGTATGACTCCATATATTTGGAATCATCTTGTGGTAATCAAGGTTACAGTTCCTTATATGGTGTGGAGAACATGAAGCACACATAAAAAATAGAATATTAAAACTAGGGGGGATAAAGAAGCGCAACTATTGCAAAAACCCCTAAACGCACCCAACCGACCGAGCAGCGAAGCCCCGTAGTTTCGCGTTGCCACGAAATACAAACCTTGCCCTAAAAACAAGGCCAGTTACGCGCCCCGCTTCCCAAGCTGCCTCATTAAAGCAGCGTAGGGCTCCCGGAGGCCGCGAGGCATGAATGAGTTTCAGAGAAACCCCGGCGAACGCAAAGCCTGCCTTCCAAAATCGCTGGCGACCGAAAAGCGCAAATGGGGAAAAGGTAGGAGAAAAGGAAAATCTATTTAAAGCAATCGTAGTTGTCTTTTTTTTTTTCCTCTTTGCCTGTCTAAAGTTAGTCTGGCTTAGAGGATGCACTAACTTTCCCAATCAGTTTTACATTACAGCACAAGTCCAGAAATAGCTCCCAGCCGCCTTGGCCTCTAGCACGGTTGCCATGACAATGGAACCACAGCTCTATAAATAGCTCATCAGCACCAAATCTTGTGAGACACATCTGGAACGGGGCCAGCCCAGCCCCAGCTCGACAAATAAAAATAGGCACAGGCGGTTTTCAAAGGCTGGAAAGGTACAATGCGGCTCGGCCCGTGCCCGGGGACGGGCGGCAGGCAGGGGAGCGAGCCCCGTCGCTCCCCAGCACGAGGGCCGGGGGGCGGCGGGCCGGGACGAGGCCCCACGGCCCCTCACGGCGGGCCCACCGCTCGGCCCTTCCCTCCTTTCCAGTTCTCCTTCTTCTCCCCTAGTCTGCAGCAGAGCCGTACCGCTTCCGAACCCCTCACAGTGCAGTCTTGTGCCCGGGAGGCCATTAAAATAAGGCAAAGCTGAAGAGAAGAGATCCTCACGAGTCCCCCCTCTGACTGTTTCTGTAGGATTTTGCCCTCAGCGTGGCTCGGTGCTCGTGTGAAGCCGGCAGGCGCCCTGGCCGGAGCCGGAGGGCTGCGGTTGCGTGCTGCAGCACAGCCGTTCCCCAGGCCGCAGGCACACAGCTCCGCTCCTCGCCTGGACACGGCACGGCCGCGACCAGGAGGTTACAGAGCGAGGGATCCGCGCCCCGGGCAGTCCCGGGCCTTGTCTTCGGAGGTCGGCGAGGAGCGGTGCGAGCCGGCCCCTGCTCCGTGGCCCCGCTCGGCAGAACTGCCTTTTGAACGAGCGCTTGCTTTCCCTCGGTGGGTGAGAAAATGAAGTATTTTTAGCCCAGACTCTTGATCAACCCATTCAATTACATCCAAATTATCTGTGTGGGAACAGAATGTTATGTCAAAAATGTTATTCAGTGTATTTGTCAATATTACCCAACAGTAGACATTTGTATAATCGGGAGACTCAATATTTTCTGCAGCGTATGAAAGCAACGGTTCAGGAATAAGACTGAAGTTGTACGGCTTGGCAATTTCAGACACGGGAAATAGTAGTCAGTGTGATATAACACAGCGAGCACAACTCTCAAAATATAAAATCTTCGCTGCTCTATCAGAAGCCAATAGAGACTACAGATGGTAATCAAAATACTGAGACTATAATAAGCATTGAAGCCACAGTGAAATATCTTCCGTATGCCATAAAGGCACCAGTGCACGCATTCAACACAAACTGCACCATCAGCCCACAGGATTCCTTTAGGTCCCTACATGGATATTTTCATTTCTAAAAATTGTAGAGTAACTTCCATCCAGGCTCAAATCTGTATGTAAACTTCCCTTCCCTTCCCCCTTCCGTTCACCACATCCAGCTTGCTCATTTGCCAGCCAAACAATGTATATTTCAGAAAACAGCAGTTTTCACAGAAATACTTCTGGAAAACGTACTTTATAACATGTAATGTAATGCGATTCAGAATTTATTGGTTTTTATAAAGATACTCCAAGCTAGTTTAAGAGCCTATAATCAGCTGCATGTTTGGATTTAAATGATATAAAAAAGAACAGTATGTATGTATTTCTTCCTAAAGAAAGCAAATTCATAAGTAATTATGAGATAGCTCTCTCTGAGTCACACAACGAATGAACCTCCTGGTTTTGTAGGGGGGAGAGGGGAGAGCGAGGCAGAGGGCTGGCAAACAGAAAGCACCGCCCGGGGCCTGACCTGGCCGGGAGCGCGGCCGCTTGGAGGGGCCGGGCAGCGCCTGCCCGCTCCTCACCTCGCCTTGGGGCTGCTGAACGCTCCCGCAGCGAGGGCCGGGGGACGTCTCCTCCCTACGCTTCCACTAACCGAGGGCACGCTCTGCCCCACACCGCAGCTGGGTGCTTTTCACACAACCCCCCTCCCCATCGCTTCCCCACAGCAATACGCGAAACAAGCCCCAAATCTCAAGCCCTTTCCGGCTGCCCTCACTTGTACTTCTCAAACCTGGAAAAGAGGTATTTTCGCCGTCTCACGACTACCAACAGACCGGTTAAAAACAACTTACTCCCGTATGCCCCCAAGGCGCACCCCGCGATACAAGCCTGTATATGTCACATAGCTTCACAACAGCCCCTCACCCCGCCCCACCACATTACTTCACCGTGCCAGGAGGAAACTTAAGCTGATCCAAGCCTCAGGTTGGGTCCAGAAATGAAAGGTAACGGTATGAATGAGATCACTGTGCTGGGATTTGATCCCAGGGCAAGCCCGGGGCGGAAACACGGCTAGGGAGTGGGGAGGAACATGGTGCAATCCCTATTAGCTTCTGCTTTCTTTGAGGGGGGAAAAAAAAAAAGGCTGCCAAAGAAGACAAAAACCAAACAAGGGAAAGAAGAAGCCACTAAACATTCACATAACAAAATTTCCCAATTCACTTCCCTTCCTGCACCTCTTCTACAACTTTTTTTCCCAAATTTTAGTGGGCCAGAGCAATGAGAGACTCGGACCTAACCGGCGATCCTGTTTGTTGCAAACCACGACAAATGGATTGCTTTAAACATGGGGATGTTAGCCCCTCTTTACAGTTCGAAACAAATGTGTTTGCCTGGTGCCATTTCCACCTATCTGTATTTACGGATTGGTGTTCAAAAGAAAACAAGAACTGAATTAATCAGGAGGCAAAGTACCAGTTATCTCCGAAGAATTCATGCATTACTGGAAACTGAACGAAAGGGAGATGGCGGGCTCAGCCTGGGGATCTCCGAAGGACATCAGGCCCTGCACCACCAGGGTACCAGGGATGGAGAACGTGGGAGCCGCAGTGCAGTGCCTGGGCTGCCAAGGGCACAAAGCTGTGCCTGTGACTTACCTGAAGCAATTCCTGCCTTTCCTGCCCTTTAAACTGGTTTTAACCTCGTGAGACCCTCCAAGACCATCATCCTGCAGAACCAAACTCCTCGGCACTCCGAGTTCTGTACCTTTATCTGTTATTTCCTGAAGGGCTATGAACATGTAAGTCTGTGATTTTTAACTTTATACGAGCAAGGAAAGATAAGGGTAATGCCTAATTGTAAGAAAATAGATTCTGTTTCCATGTGTTTTTTTTAAGCTATCAATAAAGTCACCAAGCTGAAATAATGAGAAATCCAGTATGGTTGACTGTGAATGTCTCTCCCATTACATTCCGCACCTTGAATTTCCATAGTCTAAATATATTTTTGTTGTGCCTGTTTTCTGGAAGGTAGAAAAAGGTCTTTAGCTACAAACAAGGTCAGTGATTTTCTGTTGTAAGCTGGTTTTAATTGTAGACTAAGGTGACAGACCAAATCCAAACAGAGCCGAAGAAACCAACAGAACAATCACAGACTGCTTTACTCCAATGCTCAGTGGGGGCTGAACACAGAGGGATATTTTAAACTTATTAATTTCTAAAAGCCAAATTAAAAGAATCTGGTACGGTATGGAACAGACCTTCTTGTACAGGTTTGAAAATAGTTTACGCTAACTCGGACTAAGGAAACTGTTTAGGCAAAATCATTTAAGCAAAAATCAATGGGAATAATTTTAAATGATACTACAGAGTGCCTTTACAGAACACAACTTTGTTTGAAAGCCCCCCACTATATTTGAGTTGCTTCCATTCCAGATTTCATTTCTGATATGACAATGACCTATGCAATTTCCAAATATCTGTCCCCTACTGTAGGCTGCTGTAATTAAGACAGGTGAACCTAATGGGATAGCCTTTCATTGTGTTTCAACAAAGTATTTACATGGAACCTTGTCCTTATGGTCTTTAGCTCCCTCCAGTGCCATCAAATCAGTAGAATTGCATTCGGTTGTTAAAGACCATCACATATATAAAATTTTAAAATTGAAAATTTCCAACAAAATTAGTGACATCAGAATTTCTAGAAAACAATATTAACAACAACAAAACAGGATCCTTTGGGGACAAATTTATCTTGCACGAAATACAGTGCTTCAATCCTTTGCATTTTTCATGTAGAACGCTGAAAATTCAGACAAATGGGACAGCTGTTACTTTATAGTATGAGATGCAGGCACGAGCAATGCTCAGAAGACTGGCTGAAAAGCTGGTCTCCAATGAAGCACTAACGCTACCTAAATCAGGCAATGGGAAAATAGGGTAGACTGAAAAAGGACTGAAAGGGTAAAAAGCTGGTGGTGTCTGCAACAAGAGCATCATTTCAGCGAAACCCCAGTGCTTTCCTTCCACTGGGACGGTGTTGGTAGAAGCGTGCTCTCATTGACTGTGATGGAAAAGGATAGCCAGAAAGTCAACAAACAAACAAAAATATATATCAAAAAAACAAAGAACCAGAGTTGAAATAGGTCTGTGCTGAAGACCACAAAATGCTTTACAAGCATCTTCTATTGGTATTTGCCCCATGTCTTTCAGATGCTAGAAGAATTAATACACTAAAACCCCATTTGGTTTTCCCATTTGAAGAAATGGAGGTATCTGCAAAACCAGACAAATCAAATCAGACAGCCCCTACATCCTTCTGCTCATGTTGTTAGTATACTCTGAGCCCTAACTGCTGCAAATACAAAACCAGGCGCTTCCTCAGCTTCCAAACATCTACAACCAGGCACCACCATTTTTAACAGAGATTTCAGAAAAGGAGCTAGAGGGAGATGATACGATCTTACTCGACAGAAAAGGAATTTTGCTCCCAGGATTGAGTTTCCGCAGGAACCAGGGAAGCAGTTATACTGCAGAGGATGAATATGGGCCCCAGATGAGCCCAGAACAATGGGAGGACAAACGAGCGCTGTTCTGAGGGCAGACTTCGCTGCCTTATTTAAATCTACTTGTACAAAGGTCTTCAGAGAAACGCTTCGCTGCACTTAACATGCAAGAATACAGTCCAACACTGGAATTTTGCCTACTTAAGCACTATCACAACCGAGAGCTTTTTGCTCTGTATTTTAGGAAGTTAGGTTCTGCTGCAACAATGCAGGAATGTTGACAGTTACCCTGCTCACGGGAAGCTCAAACCTTCCATCTCCCCTGTGCCAGCGCCGCACGTGATGCTCACCCCGGGCGCTCCTGGCCGGGGCGGCGGGCAGCTCCTTCGCCGAGCTACCTGTCAGTACCTGCTCGGTACTTGCCAGTTGGAGCAATTTGCAGCAGCTCACATTTCAGTTTTCGCTTTTCTCAGGGCATGCTTTCTTTTTTTTTTTTCTCTCGAACTTGGGAAAAACAACTCCAGGCCTCTGTAAAAGGAGGCAGACAAACTGGCATCCAGTATTACAGCATCTGTAAGAGCGCACCTCTCAGCACTGAAGTGAGGGGGGAATATAAAGTTACTCTCCTTTCTTCTTGAAACATTCACTTGATCATGAAATTTAATACCAGATGTACTTTAAAAAATTCATTTAAAAACAAACAGTTGATACAGAGCTACCACAGCAATGTTATACCGTTAATTTTGAGGACTATACTGTTATTAATCTTTGGCTACTGTGAAAATCATTCCCTGCAAATATCTTTTGCCACAAAATAAAATGAAGTCAAATTTAAGTGCTTGTCTCTCCCTGGTACGCATTACATGCGGGCAGATAAAAGGAGCAAGAAACCAAGCTCGATGCCAAATTCAAAGGCAAACACTAAAGGTGAACACAGTACTTCTGTGGGAAAGCCAGTGGCAGGGAGTGACCGCACGTCTGCAGAGGTACAGCCCTCGCCTGTTCTCGTATAACTTGAACGCATCAAACAACAAGAACTGCCAGGCATCTTGTTTCATTATTTTGCTCTTTGCTTAAATGGTCAGATTCCTTTTTCACTACTCCTAAAAGGAAAAACGAATACAGACTCTTCACTCATTTAAACGTTGTTTGTGATAACATCAACACATGGCCAAAGACTACGGAATATTTCCCCAAATGGTATTTGCATATTTATCATTTTTAAGCTTCCAATTCCATCGACAACTCACAGAATATCCCTGCTTTAAAAAGGCTCACAAACAGCACTAATTTAGCATGATAAGCCATTCTAGAATCATTTACATAAAATATTGTGGCCCTTCCCCCTCTCTTCCCCACAGATCTGCTAACTTTACTCAATTTATCCTAAAGCAGAATTTCAATCATTACAAAAATATAAACTCCTATAAATCTCATTTCCCAAAACAGACTAGCTATAAAAGACCTTCAAAATGGTGTTAAAAAATCATTAAAATGTCTGTAAAACAGAAAGTAGAATATACTTTCTTTTTGCAAAACCTATTTTAACATTTGCAAACGTTACTTTTAGCATGGACTTTTCTAACCCGCGTGCTTTTAAGAACAAAGCAACAGAGAATGTAGAATCAGAGTGTGTGAAGGAAAGGTAAAATCCCTGACAAGGCACAACCGTAGCCTGTTTCCTCTCTTAGCCAGCCAAGAGTGGTGTGTGCTGGTTTCGGCACCGAGAGGTTTCCTATTGTAGCTACTGACTCACGCCCGGGCAGTCAGGTGCTGCAGACACTGGAACAGAGACAGTGCTGGAGTCAGTGTGCAGAGCTGGGGCTGACGGGGGCACGTGTACAAAACCGAGCTGCACAGGAAAAAGGAGGCGAAGGGAAATTTTTGAAGGACTTTTAAAATACCTTCTTCTGCAGCTAACTTAGGGCAATGTTATAATGAGGAAGTGGTAATACAGTTGTTTCAGTTAGATTTTTTTTTAAACTAGTTTTATTGAATCTAGTTAGTTAAATAGAAACACTGTAACTACCTGAACAATTACTAACCATATTCATAGAATGTAAATATTTAAGCATTGTAACTTTAAAAACCATCAATAGGGAATAGATACCTCTCTTGGCACAGAACCTTGTACTGAGACCATTAAGGCTGAGAAGGTGCTACCAGCGGCAGTTCAGTGACACCTCCGAGCCATGGCTGCAGTCTCAGCACCCTAACTGGCAGCCCTGCTGGGAGATTTTAGAGAGGCCAAGGACTGAGAAAGGCCTGGGCTCCGAGTTTTATATCCTCCTCTTCTGAAATGGTTCTCTGCACGTCCAGGCAGTGCAGAACCAAAACCCACCCTTCTATTACTAGGGTTGAGAAGAACCACTGCTCTGTGTTACACCAAACAAACCTCTGCTAAATTACTGCCCATCTGTCCAGAAACCCCAATGTTAGCCCCTCTTTTCTCAGGCGATGGGCAGAATAAAGGGGAAAAAAGATTCTAGCCATTATGGTCTTGAGGCAAGTACAAAATGGTGCTGTGAGGTCTACCTACCTATGTAGGGAGTGTGAAACAAGCACCTCTGAGAGGTGGAAAATAATTTCATCTCAGCGAGCATTAATTCTGAAACTGCAGTGCTGCTGCTGTATGTTGACATCATTAAGTTCTTTATTACACTGGAAAGAAAGTCTCACAAAGCTATGAACAACAACTCATTTTAGCACCACGAGTGGGTGGACTCCCTCCCCAGCCCCTCAGCTCAGGCACGGACGGGCAGCAGGGAACCTGAGGGAAAGGGAAGCCAAAGTGGAGAGCCCAGGGTGTGCACGCAGGTTTCACAGAGCTGCCAGAGGTCAAATCCCACAGCAGGATTAAAGCCCTAAGATCCCAGCAGAGAACACACACACATCTTGACAATCTCTTTGTCTGCAGAGGGCAGTGTCTCATGTTTGCATTTTAAATGGCTGAAATCTTAAACCTAAATTATTTATTAACGGATTAAAAATTTCCTCTTCTACATGAAAGGAACATTTAAACAGTCTCACAGGAAGAACTGAACAAAAACGGATGCTAAAAACCATGGGCTCAGTTCCTGCAGTGGAGAAGATGAGAAGGGGACTAAGAAGGTATTCCTCTTCCCTAGATGTACTGTTAATTCCCACATCAACATACATGAGGGGCTATGAACCAGGCTGGGGCTTTGGCCACCCGTATAAAGCTATGCATATTAATCAAGTCTATTATTTTGTATAAAGAATCCTCTTATAATGTCTTATTGCAAGGAAGCACTAAAGGATGTACAGCACCCTTCAGCGTTGCAGCCTTGGTTCAAATACGTGCCTGAAGCATAGTGGTCACCTTACACTCACAGCCTGCAGATTTGGTAATAAATATGCAATTCCAAAGCGTGCTAGGAAGCAGAGGCACGCAGCAGCGGTGCTGGAATGATCACAACCCAGCCGGGCTGTGCTGGCTCACCTATTGCTCTGATACCTGTAACTAGACGCTGTGTGATTTAAAGTGCCGAAGACAATTCCAGGATTTCCATTTGTTCTGCACTACTATAATTAGAGCTTCCGGCTCCTGGTTTGCACTAAGAACAGCAGCGAGGACTGCAAGGTGGAAGAGGCTCGGATCAGATGGGTCAGACTGGGAGAAAGTCTGGCGAGAAAGCTCAGTAGTTCTGGAGAAAGGTAGGTGTGTTCTCCCATTACCTGCACTGCATCACCGGCTTACACGTGGTCATAATGTTTAGAGACCGTGTATATGTGAAATACAGCTTTTATTGCACTACAGCATTTTAACTCCACTTCCTCTGCTTAGCAGCAAATTATTAGATTCACCACAAAAAAGGGGAGGCTAAGTGCAGCAACTGATACATTAATAGATGCATATTAGCTATTGTGTAAATATAGTGATTTCCTCTTCTTTCTTCTAAAACTTTCAGCCTAAGAGGTTTTTGCATTATCTTGAACGTGCTAGCTGCCCTGTATCGATAGTTATAGCCAAGACTAGTGACAGGTGCAGAGCTTTCAGCATGGCACTTTTCCCTTCCCCTGTGCCACCCATGTTTAGATCCTACAGCTTCAGCTTGTAAAACTGCAGTTATCTTCTTTGTATAAATGCACATGCACAGGAAGTCCAAGGAACAGACTGCCAACAAGCAGACGAGAAAATTAAAAAAAGATCTGTGACACTAATCAATCATGCCAGGATTATACAGTGCATCTAAATGTAGCTTTTAAGGGAGCAGAATTGGAGTACTTCTGCAGGCGAGCATATCCTGCATTTTATTAAAAAAGAAATCTCTACTTTGAATGAACCAACTACCATTGGAGAGACCTATGTTTTATTAACACGTCTTGAGATTTTCTGTTTCTTTGTTTAAAGACAACAGAATGGAAAAAAAAAAAAACCACCACCACCAAAAAGCTGATATAATTTACATTCGGGTCACTAACTTTCATGATTATAGCTCCAAATACTAAGCCTTTAAAAAGGAGAAAAACAACAACCCAAAACTCACAGTGCTCTGCAGCAGAACTTCCTCCTGTTACCTACATTACTTTTTATCAGTGTGAGCTACTGTAAGTTTGGTGGACATATAGTCAGAAAGTATCCCAGTGAAGTAAAAAACATTATCAGCTAACACAGTGATAGAAGAATGCAACTTTTCTAATGATTGATTTCCAGGAAGTAAGTATGCAGGGAGAACGCCACACATTTATACAGAAATGTGTATGTCTCTCTCCTACAGTAAATATCCATTTCAGTTTTCTGTACGTCCAGCATTAAACCATTACAAAGCTTTGTGGCATGGATGTTAGGTATAAATGTGAAACAAGTCAGAATTTAAAAGATATACTATTAAAGCAAGGATATTACAACCTGATTTGCTCTTTAATCCATACATGCATGAAAGTAGCATATGCTTGTATAGATTTGGGTAATTAGCGTTCTGTTTCAAAACCCACTGTGTTTTGTACACTACAAACATGGTAATTGTCACTTTATCTCACAATCTACACTGTGATTTCAATCATAACAACAAAGGGACTACTCATGAGAACTGAATGGAGAGGGCAAATCGCACCCCTCATAATAATAGTAACAACCCCATGTTCATTATTGTTTGTTTGTGTTTTTTCAAAAGGTATTTGTTGATTTATTACAAACATCTCTTACAGTCTGATGAAAAAAGAAAATGCACTGGGTGCGGCACAAATCTTTCATTTGTAAGACTTGTCTTGAGGGAAATCAGTTTCATATTCTTTACAGGCACGTGACTTTATCAGAAAACCACAGTGCACAATTTTGGCATAATTAGCAGGACCTTCTTAAATACAGCCAGAAGAAAGCGCTGAGGGAAACAAACACATTTCACATCATTAGGAAAAGTCAGGGCTGGAATGGAGGTACGGTGCCGGCCTCTGCACACAACGCCAGAAATCCTACCTATTTTTAGTTCACAATTCCAATAAGAAAACAGCTGGGAGTCTTAATGAAAATAACTTGGTGACAAATTTAATGGACTGAACACTAAAGTTACTATTTTTAAATAAAGTTCCTAATTATCTTTCGAAACAAGAAGCAATTAAGCAGCAGTGGAGCCACGACTTCACAAGAGCCTGGTAAGGCTTGGCTCCAAACAGGTTGAAACTGGGAAATGGCTCAGCCATTTCTGATCCTAAAAACTGGGTGAGGGCCAGGATTGGCTTTTAGGGCATTTTTAAAAAATTATTATTATCATTATTTATTTATTTAAAACGAAAACAATTCTGCTCTGACCTGTCCGGCCCTGCCTTACCCTGTTCTTCCATGCCTGCTCTCCGGTCACCTTAGGAGGAGGCATGCCGCCTCACAGCTTCCCAGTTAGCAACCTGCAGGCACCAGGAGGAGGTTGAGAGAAAAACATAAGCAGAGCTTGTGATGTCTGAAGACAGCTTGTGGAAATGATAAATGCTCTTTGCTGACGAGATGTGCAGCCCTTAGAGGAGTTCCGCTCTGTGGAACAGAGGTGGACAGTGAGGTGCTCCAGGGGCAATGGCCAAGGGTCAAGGATCTCACCCTATAAAAGCACTCTGAGAGAACGCAGAGGAATTCATAACACAGAGCATATGGATATTTGCAAATTTACTGAGCTATCCACATAAATCACAATAAAGTGAGCTACAATCTGACATGTTCTTCTCCAAAACTCTAAGTAGTTCTTTAAAATGCGATGTTTTAATTACTTGTTCCCTTGATAGAGCACTGTGATAATGCTGAGTATATTACACTTTTAATCTCACAGAAGACGTAGTACTATTTCATGCTTCATACATGCCACACACCTTAGTTTTAAAGCAAACTTTCCGTTTAGCAGGATCTTAGAGAGTCCGGAATGCCCATTTGGGAAATACATCATCTGATCTGCTGAGATGGGAGAAGGGATCTCTAAGTCCGTCCTCTCACCGCTTCTAAAAAACCATTTCACTGTACTGAGACTGTTGATGACAGTGGCATCAGTCCCATGAAAGACTGAACATCCTTCACTCGTCTGATTTCATTTAATACCTCACACTCTCCAAAATCATCCAAGGGTTTTTCACTGCTATGAGCTCCTATACTGATGTTGAAGAAGGTAAAACCTGTTCTTCATGGTGCACGTGCTGACGGCAGAGCTAATGAACAGACCAAAATAAAATACCAACCAGCAGACTCAACAAAATAAAGCGCAGTTCTCTGCTGAGACCCAACAATACCAAAGAAAACCAGACACGCTCTTCATGAAGACACCCAAAAAAAAGATCGCCTTGCTGGACATGAGGCTTCACGATGCCCAACTCTTCCGAGCTGCCACTGCTTTTAGAACATCAGAAATAGGTAAAATGCAGCTGAGATGCCACGGTAACAAACGTGGCGGATGGGGCATTCCAGCCACGGCCTTCAGCATCTTTGCAAGTATTACCAGTGTTGGCAATGTATTACCAGAAGCAGCAAATTAACACAATTTGCTTGCACATCACTTTTTTTTTTTCCAATTTATTTACAAAAATTACCTAGGTTTAAGCAGGTTTTTTGCTGTTTTTTAATTGCAAAGCCCCAGATGTCTCCGTACTGATCACACAGCGCTGCCTGGCCACATGAGCAGGGCTGGATGCGGCCCCCCGGAGCCCTCCTTTGCTACACCCTCCTGCACGACCCAAGGCTCCTGCCCTCCCCCAGCTGCAACAGGCTTGCTAAAAATAGCTCTTTGCTAGCTTTTACTCAGGCTGTCGTTTACATAAGGCCCTTTGGGGGCAGGGGAACCTTGCAGAGTATCCACGGAAGCCAGGAGCCTTCGCAGAGAGCTGGCCGGGCGGGTACTGAAAACCTCACCTGCGTAACGGCGTGCTGCAACTTGGCCTTATCTGCAGATATCCTTCTTGGAGACTTAGTGTATCACAATACAAATATAGTTAACACAATTATAGTTAAGTGTAACAACTGATTTTAACGTTTCAGATACAAAAATCAATGTATAATGTGTTACAGAGCAATCCATTCAAAAGCACGGTTCCAAATCGCAAGACCTATCAATGAGATCCTGCCTACAAAATGTTCTTAATCACACTTAAAATCAGTTAGCGTTTTGAGTTCATTTAGGACTAAGTCACATGCTGTAAGAAATACTTCCTAAGATTAAAAAATCCTGATTTTATTTGCGCTACAGGGAGTGCAATAGGCAGCATTACAATAAATAACATCCTGTGATACATTACATTCAGCTTCAGTTTGCTAAATTCGTTCACCTAATATGAGATAATCTATTTTCTTATTTCCAGCCTGCCTCCCCTGCATTTAGGACTTTATGGCCATGTTCTCTGCATGCAAGCACATGGTCTCAATAAACTTTGGAGCCTGCTGGTAAATTTCTACCAAATGCAATGCAGACATCTTTGTCAGGGGTCTTGCAAAGACAATAAATTCATCAACACCTGTGAATGCAGGCAAGCACCCAGACAAAAGAAATTTAAATTAAAATCCCCGGTGAAGGAATGGCTTCAGTGTATTATCGAGCCCCAGAGTTCACAGAAGAGGAAAGGAAAGTGGTGAACGGGCAAGTCAGCAACAGGGAGTGCTCCCTCGCTGGGGCCACAGGGATGTATTTGCTGTGTTTCAGCCCAGGGAATAATTGGGAATCAAACCTGGTGCTTTCACGTTGTGCTAGTGAACATACTGGCCTCATTTCATCCTCGTAGCAGAGATTTTCTATTGTTGCCTCCTATCTTTTGGAATTGTTACTTTTAATTCTTTTTTTTTTTTCCTCAAAGCAAGTCTTTAATGAGGTCCTACAACATCAGTTTAGCTCTCAGCTTGATAAAAGTATTCTCCTAATTGTCGTCTTCTAATCTTGAAGTGTTCCTTTTTCTGCAGCAACACAGCAGGAGCGATAAGTGCTCCCACAGAAACACCCAGCCCACGCTCCCAAAGCCGTGGCGCTTGCTGGCGGCGCGCAGCACAAATGGCAGATGCCGAGGCCAGCAGCCACCCGCACACGGCGGCGGGCGAACTGCGAAACCCTGACGATGCCGGCACAGCTGCATCCCAGCGGTGCCTGCATCCCGACGGTGCCTGCCCGCAGGAGCCGTGCTGTCGGCGTGGGCCAGGAGCTTCTCACCAAAGCCCCACGGGCTACATGCCACCCAGGTAAGGCGGCAGCGGTGCACGGACCCCGCACTCCTGCTCGCCTCCTCCCGCACTTATCCACAGCGTGCCTGGCGCCTGCGGATTTCCCCCCACAGGATCCCCAGCGAAGGCGGCTCCAGCCCCTCTGGCAGCCTTCTCCTCGCTGCTTCTGCAGCAGATCGAGTTGCCTGAGCGAACCACGGCCCAAACCGAGCTGCGGTCGGGGCCTTTTCGGTCTGCACAAAGGCCGGTAGCAAAAGTGTGGGACAAAAGGGTGACTGAAATTACTTCTGAGGAACTAACAGTGCGATTTTAGTGCTCGGTTTGATGATTCTCAGGACTTGACTGCTATGCCTTTTTGCCATCCCAGTAATCCAACCCCCCCGTACAATTCTCCGCAGTCTGATGCTAGCAGTTCAAGATGTTGTTTGCTCTGTTTTTCAATATAGTAATTAAAATTTTACTAAAACTGAGCACATTTTTACAATTAAAGGTTAAAACTTCAGGAGATAGATAAATGTAATGTGCCGAGTGCACGACCACCTTACAGAGTTCACGTAAATGCAACTCCCCCTCTAATTACCACTGCTTATCCTCAGTAATTCATTCTAGCCCCCTGACCGACCACTGTCTCTCTCCACGATACACAGGCGATTTGAGATTACTGTGGATGCAATGCCCTACCAGTGAGCCACCATTTTACTGGATCAAATTTACTTAAGGCATGTGCAATTTTTGGAGAACCGAGATCAGAGAAGTTTCACCTGCGGCAAATAGAGATATTTTACAGTCAATTCAATACATACAAAACTTTGCCACACTTCCCTTGCCAGAACAAGGCTGTTCTGTGTCTAGTGAAAATAAAATTAAAAAACAAAAGCAGCAGAGTAACACCATGCATGAGATCCACGTATAGGGAGGCCAAGCTGAAGAAACCCGTGCCCTCACAAGACCCGGAGCTCTGCCAGTTGCCTGACTTTGTGCACGTGAGGAACCTGCAACAAACCCACCCAGTGGGTGCTTACTGTCCGTCAGCTTTCCCCTAGCAGCTGGGTACGGTGTCCCCTGAGATCACCTCAGTCCACGCACGCACAGCATCGCTTAAAGGGTGAGCGGCTTTTGGACAGGACACCACTGAATCCATGCAATCACCAGCGTTTGAACCCAGCTGTTAAAGAAATTAACTCACGGGCTGAAACTCCACTTACTTCAGGGGAGCTCCTGTAAGGATGGATCTAAGCTACTGAATTTGTCTCAATCTTTACTATTATGAAACAAAATTGAACTGGTGCAGTAATGCTATGTTACAAGCCATGTTTAATGACCTTGCATAACAATGCAACATACTGATTTCATGAATAAATTGTATCGTGTCGAGTCTATACTAACACAGATTAACCACTCTAAATGGGTTGCATATTTAGTCAGGACTTTGAATGCATAAATCAAGTTTTGTTTGACAGGAGTTCAAGAAGCGTTTGGACAACGCTCTCAGACATGATCTGTTTTTGTGTTTGTTTTTTTTTTAATTTTTTTTGGGGGTGGGGTGGTCCTTTGGGGACCCAGCAGTTGGACTCGACGATCCTTGAGGGTCCCTTCCAACTCAGATATTCTGTGATTCTATGATATCGGTCATTTTAATTAAGTGCAAAAGGACTTATGAAGCCTTAGAACTTAACAAGTAATCACCAACCGTACACATCTCCCTGAGCAACTGATCTGACCCCATCCCCCCAAAAGCCTATGAATTAATGACCATATGAAAGGGATTTCAAAGTCCACCTTGATTAAAAGTCAGAAACCTCACTTTTCAAGATGGGAGCTTTTAAACTATTTTGCACAACTAACCCCAAATAAATTTAGCTTCAGGCATACACAGGTATACGAATCATATACTAACAAGGTGCTTGCTGTTATACAGTTAACCATATTTCACTAATTCTCATTTTATTACAAACTTATGCCTATCAACCAGAGAACAATACAATATTCACAAGATCTCTTCCACAAGCCTTAGCGGACAATAGATTCATTTTTCTACATATTTCTGTCATATTCTCTCACACACTATTCACGTCAAAACAAAAACTTTGAGGATGGGAGAAGGGAAGGAATGGGAAGCCTGTTGCCATTAAAATGCAGAAATCCTTACAAGTTCAGCTAACAGAAGGTTTTGGCTTGTATTCCATCTCCTGTTGTTTGCATTTTGACTCTTCCCCTTCATCCGCAAAAAAATGCACTGCATTTGGTTTTGTACGCTTGCAGAGGACAGGGCCACAGGAACAAAACAGAAGCATGGACAGGTATCAGACACACACTGCCTAAAAAGTTCAGGTACTACTGAACCAAACCAATGAAAGCAATTACAAAAACATGCATCTGATGTTTGCTTTCAAAAAGCTCAAGATAATTTTACTTTCTTTGCTTGAACTTTGCTTTCTACTTACGATCACAGAGAAAGCCTACTATTTTATTGACAATTTTTGTAAAATACAATGTTAAAAGCCATGCCAAAGTTTTAGAAATATGCTAAGGCAAATGCGTGCCTAATCTGAGTAAATACTGTTACTAAAACACAGAAACAGCTGTTGTATGAGCAAATGCTCCATTTGCATGTGAAAGCAAATGCAGCACACAGTGGAAATGGAAGTTCATTTCTCAAAAATCAGGCATCTATGAACACTTGCAGGATGGTTTATCCTCAACTCCTGCAGGCACGAGCAAATGATACACTTAAAATAGAAGGCAAAGCACCACTATCTGGCTGCAGGACTGGGTCAGGAAAGAGTTCTGGCCCAGCCTTCGCATGCCGGTCTCTGACCAGGCCTTCCCTGCCCTCAGCTGAAGGCTAATCCCTAAAATTTACAACAAGATGTGGAAAGGAAGTTGCATCTGCAGCAAAACGCCAGAAAGGAACTGACACTTTAACAGATGTGTGGAACAATGGACAAATAAATGTGGCAAATGAATGAACGTGATGGGTGCGGGGGGTAAAAGTGGTGGAGTGAAAGTGGAGACAGCAATCAGATTCCCCAAGCAGAGTTAAACCCTTTCAGAATAATTCAGAACGATGTGGTAGTCTTCACACACACCTCAGATGCCTGTGGTTTATCTTAAACTGGACACGAGGAAAAATTTCTTTATTGTGAGGGTGGTCAACCACTGAACCAGGCTCCACAGCAGTTGATGCCCCATGTCCGTCAGTGTGCAAGGCGTTTGGACAATGCCCTCGTTTACCTTCTGGTTAGCCATGAAGAAGTCAGTCAGTTGGACTAGATTGTCTTTGAAGGTCCCTTCCAGCTGAACTATTCTACTCTATTCTACTCACATTTCGGACTTGTAAAGGTCTTTCTGCCATTATGGCTCACTAACTTTAACATTTTCATCTGAGTGCTCCTAATTCTGAAAACTCAAGCAAGCTACTCCAGGACACCTTTTGTTTTATCTTGCTTCATACTGAGATGTAATTTATTTTAGAGACAGAGAAGTTTATCTGGGGTTGAGTGTAGGTTGAAATTATGAATTTATGATTAGCTGTGACAACAGTGGGAACATGTGTTGGATTCATAATCCATTTATTGGCTAAATTTAGGTAATCTGGTTTTCACAGCACTTGCCAGCAGGCACATCCCTGCTATCAACAGGCAGCAAGAAAGGGCAGACACTTGGAGTAGTTAGGAATAATTCAGGCTGCTTATATATTTGGACTCATTTTGTTGGTCCTGACTTCAGTGAAGTTATGCAAGTACAGGAGTTACTGTGCTTCCTGTTGTCTACAGCAACCTCTTTCTGCACCTAATGCCCCCATGGACTGGGGAGAAAATATAACCTGGGGTTTATTTACTTTTACCTGAAATTTAGCTTTGTTTAGAACATAAACCTCTGGTACTTCAGGATGAAGAAGAATAGGGACAAGGCCCTAATTCAATGATCTCTAAGTGCTCTGGAACAAAAGC
Source organism: Cygnus olor (assembly GCF_009769625.2). NCBI lineage: Eukaryota > Metazoa > Chordata > Aves > Anseriformes > Anatidae > Cygnus > Cygnus olor. The sequence continues at coordinate 11,159,108 of NC_049184.1, read as the reverse complement.
AAGGTGGTTTTATGATTAAGACCAAGGATAAGAAATGAGGTGATCTGGGCCTGGTCCTTGGCTTGCCAAAGAATTCGCACAGCAGTAGGCAAGCTGATCAGCTTTAGATCAGCAAAAGGAGAAATGAATATTAGTCTTCCGCGCAGGAATGTTTAACAATATAATTGCTAATGCCCATAAGAAGCTCGCGTATGCCAGGAATATAGGCTGGGGAAATTCCTGCCCTGTCAAATGCGAGTACTCAGCACAGCTCACAGACCTGGAGGAGACGAGAGGAACTGCTCTGCCAGAATTGCATTGATTAGAAAGAAAGTCAAAAGAAAAAAAAAAAGTAAGAAATAACACGAATAAGAAACTAGCCTAAGAGTACCACTGATAAATCAGCTGCTATTTAAAAAAGGTGAGACTTTCAGCAAATGCAGTTTACTGTACAGTCTCTGAAAGTAACTTCATCACAAAGTGAAATCAACATGGAAGAAAATCATTAAGTACTCAGACTGGGGCTCTTAATTGCTCTTACAACTCAGCAAACCCAGAAGTGAAACACACCGTAAATCTCAATAAAAATATAAAGAATTTACAACCCCTAACACATCAGATACTAAGAAAACAGCACGTCCACATCTGCTGATCCTTAAGCAGCTCTGCACAGCAGTCAGCTAATAGCCGCACTCTCCCCCTTTCTTTGATAAGTATTTTAAAAACAAACATCTTCAAAAATACTTCTCATAAAGCCCTTCTGGAGCAGCCTGGCACAGTTTCAAGCTAACAGAGTGGCTCTGCTGGTGCTGAAGTTGGAGAAATCCAACTCACTGCACCTACACCACAACCTCCCCGGGCTTTCTGCTTCCCCGAAATGGCAGGCAGCGGGAGAAAACACGGCAAGGCTTTCAAGCAGGAAATAGCGTGAGAATAGGCTCCCTCATGCTACTTCCAGCCCTTCCTGATAGCGGAGGGTGTGAAATGGGTTGCAAATACTGTCTCTCACATTATTTCCTTTTCCACCCCAGCCAAAACCAGGAAGCGTCAGCTGGGAGATATGCAGAGAAAGCAGAGCACAAAATGAAGCAAAAATCATACTGGTGGCCAAGGAACCGAGCTGAGCCAAGGCTAGATAAAGTAAAAATTCAAGTATTTGTGGGCACTTCCTAATCGTAACAAGACTAGAAAACAACACTAGGAGGCTCAAGTACCTGGGCTTTGCTTTTGATTTGCTACAAAGCTGATCCGGAGGCTACTGACATCAACTTGGACTTACTTGCATCCTCCAAGCCTTCGTGCCACCAATAACCCATCTGTATGAAAGAGATCCTACTTATTCCAACTCCTCTGCAGTGCATTTGTGAAGAACAGAGATCCGCAAACGAAAACCAAGGTAGAAGTATTAGCAGCATCAACGCTTCACAGAGATCATGTGTGTTTATACTTGACAGGACGCATAGATTTGACATGCAGGATTTGGCACATTACAGTGGAAACGACCCCTAGGTTCCCAATATTAAGTAGTATATTCTGAATAAAACGAAATCCTGCACCTTCAGGAAAGAAATATGAAGGATGGTAAATCACTCATCGCCATTTGGGATTTTCTATATTCTAGACACTTCTGCATTCTTCTGTTTATTATTAGCCAAAAGGAGTATCACATGGCCGCTCCAGTTAAAACATTCATTCTCTTCTATATACATCCCCAAAATATGCGAGAGCAATCAAATCTGGTCTCCTCTCAGATACTGCCCCCTCCTCACAGCTAAAAAATATTCTCCACAGGGAGAAACTAGTGACAACCTCCCAGACCATGCTGTTCTAGAAGCAGAATTGAAACTAATTACTTCATAAATGGAGCTAAGAAGGGGAAACAGCCTCCTTTCCTTTCTCTCCGGACTGTGAAATATACACTGGCAGGAAGTACAGTAAAGCTCACGATGAGCAGAAGCAGCTACCCTTCAAAACGAACAGGGCTCCTCTGAAGTGATGCTTTCATTTAGTCAGTAAGCTTGAGGAGGAAGGGCAGGATACCAGCAGGGCTCCCCAACAGATGAGGTTACTGGCCCGGCCTCCCAGCTTCACACCTCCGAAGCTCACAAGTGCAATTAAATGAAAAGCCCAAAGCTGGTACCTGGGGCTTTTCGTCAGGTCTTCTGCTCTGAGCCACTGCGGCCAGGAGCTCGAGGGAGCAGTGACAGAAGCTCACAGACAGGGTTAACGGGAACTTCTGCTGGGGAGGCACCGAAAAACTTCAGCAAGTCAGCACGAAGAACTGCAGCGTTTAAAGGTACTTCTCAGGAACAGGTGACAAATACCACTGCTAGACTGTTAGTACCTATGTTAGTGTTAAGTAGATAGAACACGTTTGGATGAGAATTATCTTCGTTCCCACTCTCCTAGGAAGGACAAGTAGACCAAAGTGGCATTTTTCCTGTGTTCATCCACGAGAATTGTTGACAAACCAACTTGTTTGCTTCTTTCCTCAGCACAACCTCTGCAAGAGTTTAAGTCTCCATTTCCTCAGTATCTTTCTTTTCAAGATGCTTCAACGTCCTGAAGCTACGCCATAGGTTAACAAGTCCCTAGCTCTGGAAGGACCTGATGTTGGACTAAGTTTCCACATGGAGAGCCAGCTCCTATCCATGAAAAGCAGAACTGTAAAAGCAGCAGCATCAAGCACGAAGGAACGGGGCAAATCCTCACACCTCTCCCCAGCACTCGGTACCTGACTACCACACCGTTAACAAAGATGGAAGTGAGAGGAACGAAGGGACTTGGGCCATTTCCCAAAAGCTGCCAGACGGGACGCGGGTGCTGCAGCCTGGCCGAACAGCTGCCACGCGAGGGAACACCACCAGCCCTGCCACGGCTCTTCCCTGCCGATGGATGACAGAAACCAGCCCCTAAACTCTTACATAGCCCTAAAGAAGCTTTGCATATATTTCATTCCAGTTTGGCAGAAACAGAAATGAATTTCATTTTGATATTAACATTCCTGAAAGCCAACCAAAGCCCTGTGCAATATACACTCTTTACTATCCTAAAAGGGATAAAATTAATTTGTATGTTTGGAACAAACTATTTGCAGTGCACTTTGCAAAGCTTCCTATATATAACCATAGAACTCACAAGAGTGATTTTTTTTTTCAAATGTAGAATGTTAAATGACTCCATAGCAAGACAAGCTTTACACTAAGCAACCCACACTTCAAAAAAAAGGAATAAAAAAATTAAAAACAGCAATAAAAAGAAACACTTTAGAATTTTAAAGCAGTTCTCCAAACTAAGACTCCATTAATACTTAACAATTTATTCAACTTTTAACAGCAAGAAAGGATTTTTTTTTGAAGCTGAACTAGTCTTGAAAGAGAAAAGACATTTTTCTGCTTTCCATTTTGAGTAAGCTTTTCTCGTTTTAAACATGGATCTTCAGAAGTGGAAAATGTTTAGGACCCTGGACTCTTCTCTGAAAGAGCTGACATCTCCAACACTTCAGTGTGCTCAACTTTCTTTTTTAATTCCTATTAGCTCTAATGAGAGCAGTTTGCACATTCAAATTAAAAATCTTTACTTGAAAACCTCAGCAGCATTTTGTATTCTGCCTCTGCTGCATTTTTTTAGAATGTGCTCACTGGGTTAATTTTGAAGTATCAATCATGTCAGATTTCCACGCAAACATTTTGCCATTAAAAACTCTTAATTTGCATATTCTGTTATTAAAAACAATACCAGGGCATGATCAAAAATGCCAGAAAGGACAAGAACTGCCAGTACTAACAGTTAGAAAGGTTCTTTCATAAGGAAACTGCCACACACTTTACAACCAAATTGAACATACATAAGAATCATGATCTATTTTTAGAAGGAGACAGCGATGGTATCTTAGAAAAAAAATCAGTAATTTGTCAGCAATGTATAAGGTTTATTTTTGGTTCCACAGCCCATGATGTAAAATTCAGTGTTCCACTAGATGGAGCAGGATGGTAAAACCATCATAAAGGCCATTCCTCTTGATGACCCATGAAAAAGTCAATGTCCAGCAATCAGGGAGGATAGCAATTTTAGCTTTCTTCTGTACAATCACGGCAGGAAAAAAATTTCATCCTCTTCCAAAAAAAGAGCAACACACAAAAGAAACCATAGTGCCCAGCAATACTTGTGCCTTCCAGTGATAGAAAATGACTGTTAACAAGCACTAGACAGAAACACTAACAGATAACCAAACACCATCAGAAACAAAACTGTTTTTAACAATTTCTATCAGCTTTATGCTATAAAGACAAAATTTAGTGGACAATTGATAGAAAACATTTTTTTTTTGTAGCAACCGAACTTGCAAAAAGATCCATGCCGAATGATCAAACATTAGTCACCTAATGGAAGACATCAAACACTAGAAACAATGGCAAAACTTCAAAGAGCCTTCAAGAGACCTGGAGCTGTGCAAGTCATAGTAAAACCATCTGCCTGGTCTCTTTTCAAACAGAGCTAATTGTTGATTTACCTTTAAGTCTATCTAAACAAACAACAACAAAAAGAACCTTACAAATTTTATTTCATCAAACGTTCTTTAACAAACTCAGCAGTAGGCAGACAAACCACAGTCCTCCATTATGCGAAATGAGAAGCTTGCACTTCCTTGACCATTAAAACTTATTTCAGCTTCTCCAGAAGAAACAGAGTGTAAACTAATAAAGAGCAGTTTTAACCATTAATATTCCAAATTTAAGTCCTGCAATTCTTGAGCCTACATTATGAAAATACCAATTGTCACAATTACCACAAATACCTCGCAAAAAAAAAACCACAGAACCATACCTTATTGCGATATGTGATAAATAACTGCAAACATGCAGCAGTCTCTCTCATGACAATACTAATTATCACAGCAGTATAAATAGCAGAGGGAAATGAATCATTCTCTGATATGTGCAGAAGGTACACAAGCAGAAATCTTGGTGACTGATCACAGGCTGCTGCCTGCGATTGTTGCTGCCATCTCTGTTTTCAGAGAGATAAACTGCACTAAACCCAAAAGCTGCAAACACGGGCACGTTTCACACCATCATACTTTCCAACTTATTAAAACTTGCTCAGTATCTGAAGTTGACTGTCATTTAGAAAGGAACTGGTGTAAGAGGAAGAAGCGGGAAATTTGCTGTCAGCCGAAGGTGTCAGCCTGTACTAGGACCACCTGAAAGTATAGCGAGGTTTTCAATACCAATATTATTGTCTAACTGAACGCCAGCTTCCCTAGCTCTCCCTAATCGCTGTTAATCAGCCATTCATTCCATAGTGCACCCTCTTCTTTTCCAAGGTATGGAAGACTAAGCACCAGGACTATCCAAAACACTGTTACTAACATCCAATATCACTGTCAGTATGCAGCAGAACAGAAACGATACTTACTACTGCGCACAGTCAATCAGCTGATATTCATTAGACCTCTCATAGCAGGCTTTCACACCTTCGTCTTGCCAAAGCGTTTTTGTATGTTCATAAAATTCCTGAAAGAATAAAAAAATACTATCAGCAAAAAAAGGATTCTATACTAAGAAGCAGCAAATAGTAACATATTGTTAGCACTGTAACAAATGGTAAATGGCAGCAATTTAACAAAAAAACATTAAACATCCTTGTAGAAGCTGTGTAAGAGTTCTGTTCTGTTGGCTTTCTTAGTGTCTTGACTTTGTAACACTTTAAAACACTTAAAGAATTGCTTCTTGATCATCTTGTCCCAGTTCAACTGTATTTGGAAGTCCTGGAAGAAGGGCTAACTTTTCATTAATGACAATTCTGTAGGCATTTTTAGTAATCAATACTATTCGGTAACGCTTGCTCTTTAGCTCACGGATATTATGTTTATTTGTCTGTCAACATTTTTTTTCTTCATCGAAACACTATTTCTCGGTAATTCTTCCATAAAAGCAGCAAATTATGAATAGGTTTTACGTAATTTTCCATTTTCCAAGTTAGTGGGGATTTCTGGGGACTATACAGACACCTTTATCTTAGTGCTTATATCAACGGATTTGTTCTTTTGCAGTGTAACAGCATATTGAGCTTCAGAAAAAATACACTGATGCAAAACTAGATCATGTTTTGATGGTGTTAACCTTAAAATTATAAACCAAGATATGAAAGCAGCCAGAAGTGCAATGCCTTAGTTTTGCTGAACCTGTAACGTAAGTACAAAACACAACCAGAAGTCCATCCTTCTTTGCATATAAAAGATGCCCTTTAGCTCTAACGGGGGTGTGTATTATAATTAATTATATTTCTGGCTATCAAAGAATTTTGAATAGACTTAGAAAGAACAACAGCATCTTTGTAACTTAAATACACACACCACTGTATGCATTACTTTTATCAATGACCATGGACTTTTCCTGGGTATATCTCAGAGCTTTTCAAGCGTTTGGGACTAAGTGCTTTAATTTTGATTTTTAATGGGCTCTGTTCCCCTATTTCAAATCAGCTTTTCTGCACCCAGGAGAGCACACAACCTTTAAAGTAGGTGCTGTATACATTCTGCCGCCCCCACCCTTGCCCCTTTTCTTAGCGGTGTGTTATAGAAAAAGGATATATTATTTTAAATAACCATTTTACTACTTCAATGTCCCTCCATTAACTCAGCTTTGGAATCATTCCCTCTCTTGGGATATCGGTGTCTTACATTCTTTTACTATCAGCGCAGTACAAAGAAAGAAGTCCTCCTTTCCTATCAGGATATTAACTACCACCTGAACCGTATCTCAACAGTAGATGCTTTGAAGGGCATCTTCAAGACAAGTAATGGCATCTTAAAAGTAAATTCAGTGCTGCAGATTTTGAGGCCAACCACAGTTTTGGCAGGTAGAAGATGCATACATGATTGTGTGATCACACAGTTGTGAATACCAATGATGGAAACAACCAATCAAATAATAAATTTGATCTTGTTTTCATTGCTATTGAATGCACGCACATGCACACACACACACACAAAGAATAGTCAAAGCACACTACTCATCTTAAAAAAATCTTTACGGTAAATTTTTCTTCCTACTTCTTTTAAAGACAATACACACTTTATACATGATATTAGATGTATCTTTATGGTTTGCTCCCTGCTTTTATGAGTTGTTCACAAGCAAAAAGAAAACCTGAATTTCTTTCATATGTAGATAAGTTTTTACATGATTTCAACTATCAAGAGATTGTACAAATATTTATTGTTAAAGGAAGATAAATTGCAATATTAATTCCTGTCCTCAGTTCTCTTTCTCCCACTGCTGAAATGTTCATTGGACGCTTTCATTTTGAAAGTTTCCTATTTTTTGGCAGTTGGGGGGACTGGCAAGTACCTTCAATCTTCAACTGTATCACAGCACAGAGACAAAAATATCTTTCCTAAGTAAAAAATGAGCAGGAAGAGAAAGTCAGGAAGAGAGAGGGTATTATCTGGAATCTCACCATATTTGAATCACAACTATTTTGGGGTGGCTTCATTTATTTATTTTTAAAACTAACAGCAAAAAACTGATACAGAACCTCTCATGACTCATTTAACTTATTACTACAAAGTTGGGAAGTTGTCTTAATTGAAAAATTGAATTGGCAATTGTATTTTGTTGTTGTTGTTGTTGAAACAGCAGCTGATTCAGATGGACATAAACCATCTAAATTTCCAGCTTATCAAGATAACTTACACCAGACCTCAGACAGTTAATTGAACTATTTGGCAGACATATGTTTCTAAAATAGATATCTACTTCAAACTGGGGTCAGCATCTGCCAAGCCAATTATCTCCAAATATACCCCAAAACACTCTCTTCATCCTGCATTACAGTCAGTAAACAAATAACTAGGCAAAGATAAGTTTATAAAAAAATGTAATAAAGCATAATAATTCTTCATCAGCTACAAATGTATATTGAAAGTGAAAGGACACACTGTGTTAATGAAACAAGATCATGGCACAGTAAAACTCTCTTGGCAGTAGAAAGAAGACGAACTTCATGTTTCAAAAAATCTTTTTGCATCCCCTTTCCCTTCCATTATGGTTCTCCCTCCTCTTGGGCTTTTGTCCATCTCTTCTAACATACCTGACTTTAGCTTCCTCAATGAGCCCACGTGAAATTCACTAATATACAGGCAGAAGTGTAATTAATTGCCTGGAATGCTCACATTTTACTACATACTACTTATTTAGTTGATAATTTCCTGGATTGTTCAGTATGATAATCTGAGACACTGGAGTATCCCAATGTTCTCCTCATTCAGAGACCTCTCATTAGAAAGTTTCTTCTTGAGCTTGGATGCCTTCTCATTCTTCAGTCATTTGCTGACAGGCTTCTCCTGTGCCTCTTCTCCAGCATCGTTCTTGCATATTATTTAAAAATAGCCATAATCAGTTTGTCCTCCCACATTAAACCCAGACCTCCTCACTTTCCAGTAGTCCCTCTTGAATTTTGCTGTATCCACCCAGGTTGGCATTAAGAAAAAGGCAAGAACACAACACAAAAATGTTCAGATCTTACACTGATTGGCTGAAATGTCTTGCAATCACACAGTTTTTAATGACCTATCAATCTGTAGGAAGACGAACCTTCTAACCATCATGAAAATGAGGCACAAAGTCCTTCCTCACTCAACTACAATATTCCAGCAGAGAACTGAAATAAAGCAATTATTTTAAGCAGCTTATCAACTCCATCATACCTTGTGGAAAAAAACATTTCGAGTAGTTTCTGCAATCAGACTCTTAAGTGGGATGAAAAGTAAATCCAGTTCCTGGCCCTAGCATAAACACATTGATAATAAAAAGCCTAGGATTTAGTTTGACAGAACTGTTACATATTGTTCGGCAGAGTCCTCCCTGTGTTTTAAGAACAGTTCTGAACTTCCCAGAAAGTATGTGGATAACAATAATCAATGTTTTTGCCTTGTTAGGTCAAATTAGCAATAAAATACTTAATACTGCCTTTATGTCTGTCCTGCCAATCTGAGCTATAGTCAGCAGTACTTTTGCAATCCTTTCAATATGGTTGTTAACTGTCCATGTGGGCTGGAAAAAGAATTCAAGTCCACATTCTTTGAACTTTTTATTAGCATTTCAAAATCGAGATCTACAAAAAGTAATAAGTAATAGATTATTATACCTAGAAGTATTGTTTTTTCTTTTTAACTACATGACCTGTGACAGCCAACTATGAAGATCCCTTGTTAAACAACCTTTTGTCTTTGGGCCACACCAAATCTATCGTCACATAATTAGGGACTGATGCTGACCCAACTTACACAACTGTAAACAAGGTATGTAGGTATTCATCAATGAAAAGTTTGAACCAAGCTTAGAAAGTTCAACTCGTGCTTTATTAGAAGCTTAGTTATACTACAATGAGTGATTTTGGAATTAAGACATATTAGATAGTCACCAAAAAAAAAAGAAAAAGATTTCCCCCTGTCCTCCCACCCCCAAAAATACACCTACACTAACCACAATTCTGAAATAATATTTAAGAAAAAGAATAACATAAGAAACCCTCAGCATCCCCTTTGAGTCATGGAATGTAGCCTGGGGTAACTCTCCGGGAAGACAAGCAAAACCACAAGATTTGTTATGCATGTAGGTGGAAAAGGGGCTTCAGAGGCCACCAGAAAAATCAAGTCAGTAACAGGGTTGTGTTTTTTTGTTTTTTTTTTTTTTTTGTTTTTTTGAGTTAAATAGGTCTAATTTGTATGAGTTCTCTAAAAATAATGAGTTAGGAAACAAATTAACCGAAAGTAGCAGGCAAATTTCCTGAAAAGAAATAGCCAGAAAACTAGTCCTTACATGTCTGCTTCTTGTTTCCATAACACTGATTCATTTGCTGGCACATCCTAATATAACAGACTCTACAGCAGCATCAACACAGGTTTATCTTGCACTAATAATGGAACTCCTAATAAAACAGCTAAAATAAACAAATAATACTAAATAACATTTTGGTTTGAGACGATATTCCACTTTAAACAGGAATTAAACATTAGGTTCAAAACAATCCACAGTATTTGAAAAGTATGGTCCTATTAACCATTCTTGCCTTATGTGTACTTAAAACCAGAAAAATATTCAAGTTATGTCATTTTCCATTTAAAAAAAAAGCTGCAGTTACACAATACACACCCAAGATCCTGTTTAAACTATAGCTGAAGCTGTGTAAAGCAACAAAAGTCAACATAACCGATGACAGGCAGCATGGCATCACCAAGCAAAGTGAGAATTGAATTCTTCCCAAGACTTTACACTCTTCAAAGTGCTAACATAACCCAAAAGAGAAAAATCCTTGTGCAGAACACTTAGAGAAAATTATGCCAACGTAACACACATATGAACATAACAATCAGGGTTTGACTTTGAATGAGTTCAAACTGCACAGGGGCATGGTTTGGATTCTGGGCACAATCCCTACAAGCTTCTGTGAAGCTATAAAATCTTGGAGAAAATGCACTGTCTGGATAAACCTTCTCTGGTCTGACTTAGATAACTCAAATATGAAGGACCACGACTTGCTGATTGTAGGAAGCCTCATAGGAAATCATACCATAACACTACAGAGTTTTAACAGCCATAGTCATGTGAAAAGAAATGCGTTTAAGCATTAATGTTTTGTTTAGCAGAAGACACCTTCTCCACCTTCTGAAAGATTCCCAATACAACGAATAAACAGGTAACAATTGTATATTGCCTGTATTCGTTTACAGGAATGCAATCAGACCTTTGGAGAAAAAACCAAACAAACCATGAGCAGAAATCATCATGTAAAAGGGATGCTTGTAGAACAGTACTTTGCTTCCAGAAAGATCTAACCACCATCCTGGATTAAAAACGGGGTAATGCAGAGTCTAATCAAGTAAAAATGCTACTTGCAGTACAAAATTTCAACAAGTTGAGTAAGTGGCAGCAGGTAAACAGCGGTTTTATTAAAAGTCAACCAGAGAAAGTGTTAAAGAACTTGGAGGTTGAGTGTTTTGGTTGTAAAAAAAAATTAATCCTCAAGAGAGAAGCTCCAGGCCTGGGAAAAAATAAGGAACCAAGATCAGCTTTTGAGAGGCATTCTAAAAGGATAAAATATTAGTAGAAAATGAAAGAGAAAAACTGGACATACTGTCTACACGGTTTTGTTCCCTCCAAATATATAAATACTCAAGAGACTTTTAAAAAATGTTTATGAAGCAATGTTTTATAGGCATTAGGATGTTGGCAGGGAAAAAACATTGGCACAGTAATTGCAACTATGACACCATGTTCATAGGAACCCTAGCACGGTCGTGCAACATTACCTTTTCTTTGTAAAACCATAATATAGGGCGGATCTGTCAGCAGAATAGCTTATTTACTAATTCCAGCAAAAGTCAATGCCACTGAAGAAAAACCACACTACCTACTAAAAGGTGTGTACAGCCATTACACAATGTTGTGGTTAAAACTGGGATTCAATTCCTGGGCAAAGTTCAGCGTCCCATGGAGTTGTGCATTTCATAATAAGAGTTTTAAATAGGTCAGCCACTTACAAGCCTAATGATTAAAGGTCAAACTAAATCAGATTCTAACTGTAAAATTGTATCTTGGAGGACATTCGCTTCCAAGATTAAAGCTTTTAAAAACAACGCTGACCATTGGTTTCAACCCTCTTTACTAAAATGCTCTGTATGGTATGGTGGGGGCACACAAACTCTGCTTTCGGGATGGGCAGGCAGTGGTGCTGCGTTCCCCTAATGACCTGTATTAGGGCACCACGGGGTCATGGGGCGGCACGGCAGCAAGGGGTATTCCAAGACAAACTGCACAGGTTGATTTTCTCCTTTCAGGATAGGTAAATACACAGCAAATTGATTTATTTTTTATTGCTCGTATCTGAAATCAAGCGACTGTAAGGCTACTCAGTGAAGGAAGCCAATGGTGTCTTGTCATTCTCCCCGTGTTTGGGCAGGGATCCTACAACGTGTTAAATTTGTCAAATCAGACAGTTTAATAAGCCACTTACTTGAGTAGGGAAACATCTGCATTCCTAATGGTGTGAACAAGTGTTAATTATTGCTTGCTATTTTAGGGAAAACATGCCGATGATATCACAAAGGAAACGCATACCTACAAATAGTTGAAGATATTCTCCAGTTACTGGCACATGTCCAGAGGCGAATACAAAACTCTTTGGGAGAGGCCAGAGTACTCAGCATTTCCCATAACTGAGTCAGAAATACTTTCAGCAAGGATTCAGCCTCATTATCAATAGTCTTTGGTGTTTAGAAAGAAGAACAAGGCTAAAATATTTTGGGCGTCTGTTTACGTTACCTCCACATTTCTAGTAGTACAAACGAAACCGGATGTTGCTGCAAAAAGGGATAATGGGAAGGGAATTTTATTTAAGAAATTCCTGTCAAGCTTGAACTTTCATTTTTTCCCTCTCTTACATTTCAAAAGGCCGCAGTATTTGCGAAATGTACCAACACGTGATTCTATACCCATTATATACCACAGCGCCTTTGGTTAAAAGTCTCCAATAGCATATCAGCACACCATCTCCCTTTCATTTTTACTTTCACGAGATATTTCATCACCACAGAAGCTTAATCTGTTGATACTGGAACACTACTCAGATTTAATTCTTTCATACAGTTCCTATTTAAAACCCATCACTCTCGTTAGGGAGGAGGAACTCACTCTTGGTGAGAGCACCAAGATGGAAGGTTGGCAGGTGTGGGCTGCCCTGTCAAGCAGCTTCAAGCTTCAAGCTCTGTCAAGGCTTTGCTGTAATTTTAAACCAAGTAATCAATATTCCTCTGCTTCTTCAGAATATACTTACACATGGAAAGAAGGTAATTCATTAACGAATTAAACCCTCTACTAGCATAAAAGGCTCAGGAAAAAGTCTTCTATACCATTTCAGCTCTCTCTTGGGGCAGCAGAGAGCTGTGACAGAGGCATTGCAACCAAGAGCTATTTTTACAGACCTCTGGCTAGGAAGGAAGGTTTAATAAAACTCTGAGAAATTTCCTTTGAGCCTTAAATTAGGGTTTGGAAAATATCTTTGATACTACGTCATTTCGTTGCTTTTTGTGTAATGAATATATAATAAACTTAAAACAAATAGTCAAATCAAATGACCTTATTGCCTTATGCAACTGCTGAGAACAATGCCACTTCGAATAACGCGTTGGACATGGGACCACGCTGCAACTTTGCTGTCCCCTTTCAGGTTAGAAACAAAAAGCCAATTTTTGACAGAAACTTCCACCAACAGAAAAGGGTAGAAGTTGATTTAGAATAGGAAGGAACTCTCTCTTAAGACAAATCCCAAGGAACGATCACTGATCACCATACAACCTTTCTGAAGAACCAGAATCTGTATTTACAGAAGTATTCATAGACTCCAAATGCTGTTTACGTGAGGAGATCAGGCTTGCATACATTTACAAGAGATTAATCAAAACTTCTGTTTACTTTCTGGGATTTATTTATTTATTTTAAAAGAGTAAAAGCTATCCAGTTTTCCTGAGAGCTTAAGAAATCTTGATTTTTATTGGAACACTGAAGAAATGTCCTAGGATAATAAAATATCTTGAAGTTATGTAGCTCATATGCAAGGAAGGTTACAAGTGAAATAAACAAATGAAATGTGCTTTTGTAAAAGTCCAGGTCAGGAATATTTCTATGCTTTCACTAGTATCAAAGACAACAGTCATTCAACATACGCACGTAAAAATGTACATGCTTTACTACACTGTACAATGTCTTGTGCAAGTACCTAAATTACACCCTGAACTTAGTATTTATTTTTCTAGAGGAGCGCCATTAGAACTACTGAAAGTATTTGAGCAGCCCTGACTTTCCAAGAGTTCTACCTACTTTGTAGGATAGTCCAGCTATGTGCTTAAGAAGGATTATTTGTGAACAGAAACTATTTTAAATCTCATTTATATCCTTCACCTCATATTTCAAATAAATGAAGATCTAATTATTTTTTTTCCTGAATCCAAGCAAAACACCTATAATAGGAAGACAATGATAAACACCACAATTAGATCATGAAAAAGAAAAGGCCAAAGCTACTCTCAGTTGGAGATGCTTTTATTGGTCCCACCAAGCAGAAAAGAGAAAATCTGGAAAGCTGGAATGTGTAACCTCCCCAAAGGCAAGCTGAAAACCCTGATGACCTGGTGGTTTTCTGAAAAGCAGGACTCTACTGGAAGCGATGCGTGCCCGTGTACCTTTAGAAAACACGACGCTCCTGGCAGCAACAGATGTGTGCGGGATCAGAACAGTCACGCGTGCAGGGCTGCCTCCACCATGCACACACCTTCATGGCCAGGCAGCTCTCACCAATGTCCACTTGAGTTTCACAGGGTGAAAGGCCTGTGCTTGTGGATCTGTCTCGAGATCTGGGACTTGACATTATGATTCTTTAAATTCCATCATAACTTCATAAGCTAAGGGCACACACCCTGCAGCTCTGCTCCATATAAAAGTCTCCCTGCTGGGAAATCACTGATGACTGTATGTAAAAAGGTAACTGCACAACTTTTCCATCCTACAATATATTGCATTTGGTACTGGAATGATAAAAACAACTTCTAAGTTTAGCACTGAGGGACGTGTGTAAAAACGGCAACACATACACGACGGAATCAAAATGTAAGATGGATTACAATACTTTTCCACTTTTCTCATTAGCTACTTTCATGCTTGCCTGAGCTTATCCTTGACTTATCTGACACAGTGTAAATTAAATTAAAATCCCAAATTCATGACTTCTAGAAGCATGTTTACCACCACATTTCCGAGTCTTTGAATGCAACAGAAATTTGATGCCCAAAGGTATTTTTTGTTGTATGCCCAAAAAGCATATCCACGGGGTAATTTGCACATTTACTACGTTGCTGTCTTAACATAGACTATCACAGAAAACCTTGCCAAGCCACTGCCATGCCAACCAGGCTCACAGGTGAAATTTTATTTCATCTTTGTGTACACCAGTATTTTGTGATAGTCTCTTACTGTGATTAAAACCAGAAAATGCTTAAGAATTTCTATATTAAATTTATGCCTATTTCCTGTTTAATTCAGCTGACAGCTCTTCTCTTTCAACATAAATTGAATTAATCTGTTCTTGTACTTTAAGACTGCTCTGAGGAAAACAAAGAAGATGTATCGAGAAATTAAGTCATGATTTCTTCAAATGAATTTCTAAATGTGAACTTATGAACCTACAAACATGGTATGGTGGGAATTTACTTGATAAAAATACAAATGCAGAAGAAAGCATTAGCATTTACTTTGAATGCTAATCAAATAAATTAATAATAAAGTAAAAGAGTGTTTGTTTGTTTTTTAATTCTTGTACAATAAAAATGGCTACACTACAGAAAAGATCTGCAGACAATATCATCTGGAAGTCCTGGAATGTATATTCTCCAATTTAAGGAAATACTTCATCAGATTTCAACTGAACTACATGAACACCCCAGCTGAAACACTGCAGAATTCAAAGGACACGTTTCTTTAATTTTCTAGCCAATAATACCTTCATCCGATGCACAAAACCGAAGCGTAAGTAATAACAGAGTACCCATTTTCACTGCAGTTAGAAATTGCTATTAAAGGCAAGGAAATTTGGATTATCAAAAGGTGGGAAAAGTCATTTCTGCAGATGCTGCCACATTTAAGAACCAAATCAGGTATAGCAGAAAGAACTGCAGCAAAGAAACCAAGAGATTAATCACTATATAGAAAGCAAGGCTTATTATTAAAACTGCTTAGCTCTTCCATTTAGTATCATTTCTGTTCACAGAAGTCAGAAGGGAGACTTTTATTTTTTTAAATACACGGGTACTCATAATTTAGGCTATATTTAAAGTCCAAGTGCTGTAATATTACTGTTCTTCAGAATAACTGCCCTAAATATGTTTGTATTCCTAATCAGCGTTTTGACTTTCTGGAAAACTTTAGCAGTCAAAAAAACCGTAACACATATATATATAAATTTATTTAAATAGCTTTACATTTAGGTGTAAAAAGAAAGATCTTCCCATATTAATGGCAATGTTTCTAATCATACAATTTACTAAATAATTTTTTTTAATCAAATTCTCCTTGATTGTGAAAAAAGCTCCCCATAAATTATGAATGATTGTACAAAAATACCAAAGCTTTATTGATTCATGGACCAAAAGAAACAGGAACAGTAAAGCACGTTCTTGAAAGTGGTTTGCACTGAATTCACCTAGGGGCTGCTACCAGACAGGCATCCCTGAGCTCTCCTCTCCGCCACGTGCCGTAAGCAGCTCAGTTAAAGCACCAACGTGAGAGCGCTGGGGAAAACTCCTGCACATCCGAAAACTTGCCATTCCAAACAACAGCCACTATATGACTGCTATCAAAAAGATGGCCACCAAGAACTTGCTTGTGAACCTAAAAACTAAGTTCTGTAATAATATTTGCTTTTACTTTTAAAGATAACGTCTAGTCATCAAATAACTCAGATATTACTTTAAACTTATAATCAATATATTTGCAATTCAATTACTCATGAAAAAAAGTTTCGTGCCAACATAATAGTTCTTCATATGAGGCAATGGGCTAACTGTTAACAACTAGATCACATAGGTACAACCTACGGTACTGCATACTGAAGTTGAAGAAATGCTGATACTTAAGAATTACTGTCTACTTCCAATAAATAGGTTGTTCCAGTACATAGTAATGTCAGAATTTGCTAGATGTTGCTATTCTTTTTTAAGAAAGAACATTCATATCAAGCATCCACCCATGTGGACAAAATCAGAGATTTCAGGAGATCCATTTGCAAATAATTCCTAATTACACATGCTTTAAATGTGAGAAACAGAAATGAATTCAAGTGGCTGTCTTAAAAAAAAAAAAAAATCAAGGAAAACCAGCTTTAAGTCTTGTTCAGCTCTGATGAGGTAAACTCAACTGGATTACCCAGAAGTCTATTTAGAAGGACGTGTTCTGTATAGATAAGATAACGGAGATTTAAAAAAAGAATATGTAAAGATTACTTCTGAGGAACTAATAACATAGCACTCTGCTGATACTGTCTGTAACAATCCCTATTCGTTTTTATTAGCAACGTTAACATTCTTCAGTTAAGATGCTTTGGATATCCACATTTTCTACCACTTTAGTACTTCAAGATGCTTAAATACACCTTTGTAACTTCTTGTTACATCTGTTACATTTGTAACATCTTGTAACACTATTTTACAAAAGACAAGACATACAGAACATAAAAAAAAAAGGTATACAGGACAGTGAGGTGACTCGCTTAAAATAATAAAGCAAGTCTGGACAAGAATGACTAAGAGCCCCAAATTTTCTGATAGCTATCCAAATTCCATACAATATTATGCAGACACCCAAGAAAACAGGCTCTGTCTCCTCACTTTCCTAGCTTCCCAGGGGTACACCCACCAGGGAAAATGTTTTGCCTTCTTCCACACCCCAAAATCTGCGGCACTTAATATGGCCTCCTGGGAACATCCCCCATTAGGGTGAATGTTTGTCATTACATTATAAAGCTGGTGATGCTGTCAAACCAGAAAAGCTCACTTCTTCTTCCATGATGTATTTAGACAGGAAATAATAATATATCTACCATTACAGAGATCAGGGTGATTATCTACAGGGACAGATAATTTTGTACTGTTGCCTACATAATTAAGGAACACTTTTGGCAGCAAATAAATCCCAGTTCACATCTTACTGAGACTGTGTTATCTTGTATTTTTCTTCAAGATTTTGGTGTTAAAACCGTTTTAAGGATTCCACCTTTGTCTCTGACCCTGCTGCATGTTAACATACTACACAATTTGTACCAAACGGTCGATGGGCCATGGTGTAAAGCAGCCCTCCAAACTGATTCCCGTTAAAAATAACCTCCCTGAAATAGACGAGAGAAGGAGTAGGGGTTACTGGGGTTATTTTTAACCTGAACCGGTTCAATGGTCTGATTTACTCTGGGGACGCGATGGAGGTTTTTTTGGCACAACTGCGAGTGGCACATGATGGTGTGGCGGGAGAGGGAAAGGGATGGCTGTGGGCAGACGGGATGTTAGGCTGGCTTTGAGGCCGAAGCCAGCATGTGGTAACGCTAGGCCTCAAAGACACCACTCAGAAACCATAATAAAACTATTCAGCAGCGCTGGCAGTGGGAGATCCAAAATAACTACAATGGAGCAGTGTAATAAAAAATAAACAGGGACCAAAAAACCTGCAGACAATTTCACCAACACCCTAAAAACTATCCCATCTCTTCTAAAGATACATTTTCCTGGATACACTGGAGTGGTTCCGCAGTTATTTCGGATTCCAATAGCGAACGTTGTGATTCTTTCTGAATGTCATCTTTCTGAAGCGATTACAGTATTTTCAGGAGATACATCTCCCACAGCTGAGTCCGGATCAATTAAAAATAGGCAGCTGTAAACACTGTTCTGCTATTTTGAATATTTTATTAAGGGACTATGACCCAAAATAAATAGGTTTTATTTGGCAGCTTGATTCAAATGGGTTGAGCATGGAAAGAAACATGGGCATAGAACGAGAGCATTTCCTTTCCTCTCCTAAAAGTAAGAGCAAAAAGAAAGGGATGAGTAAAAAGGCCACTATTGCAGTTGGTACTAGGGATGGAGAAAATATCCTAACCACTGTCTGGTATGCAGAACAGGAATAAAAATACCACCTCTATAAGCCAGCCCATCCAACATCACCCTATACTTGAAACAGATATACAGCTAGTTGGAGTATCAAAAATACTTCTGAGGTTGATTTTTGACATTGAAAATATACAAATATAATTGTATTTTACCTGAGGTGAGCCAAACGTATCAAGGTACAATAGTGATAGGAAAGCCATTTGAAAGCCTCAACTATCATTTGTTTTCATTTTATATTTCAACTAATGGAATAGCTGCAAAAACAGCCTGAAATTTGGATTTGTTTGGTCTTTGTTCTTAAACACCATATCATTAAAATACTTGTAAAACAAGTATTATTCTGGTCTCACAGGAAATTAAATCTTAAAAATTTACGATAACTTAAAAAGCAATTCTAGCACAAACTCGGGCAAGATTTCTAATTTATTGCTCAAGCAAACCAAGTTTTCTACTTGTTTCATTATAGAGTCTCTATGATGAGCAAAGTTCATTCCATAAGTCCTAAACCATCTGTGATTTTGTTCCTCTTTAAAGTATTATTTACCATGGTATAATATTAAAATACAAGCCCAGTAGCAGTAATTACATGTGAGCCTTCAGATTTGTACCATACATTTTCACAGCCTCACTTCTAAGGCTTTAATGCTCAAGTGATTTTTTTTTTGTTTGTTTGTTCCTTTAACTTTCTTTTTCCTTGCTTAAGCTAATTGTGCTGGCCAGTAACAATTTAGTCACATGATAAAAACTCAACTTGAATGAAGACAATGATGTTGGTCCTCCTTAAAAAGATAATCTTTCATTAAAAAAACTGGCACTGTAGCATTTTAGCCAAGAAGAGCTTTCAGTACTTCTCCACGGAAAGCACTGGCCCTCTGTTCTCAGTGCTCATTCAAACTAGCAGGGCTAGACTTTTTTGGCAAGGCTCAGCCATTTAACGTCCTGTCATTTTTAGCAAGGATATGTTTCCCAATGATGCAAATAGTATACTGCATACAATATTTATCAGTGCTATTCATCTTAACAATAGATTACATGGACTTGATTAGACTTCTGTTGTTTCCATTCTGCTCTGCCTTAAGAAAAGTCTATGCAATAAGCCTAGCAATAAGAGGGATAGATTTATAGATTTAACTCTCCCCCCCAAAAAAACACATTTTGCCGAAATAAATCAGAACAGTACATTACCCATGGATACATTACATTCTCAATCTATTTTTGAAGTCCACAATGAACTAGGGTAGAAAATACTTCACATAAAAACATGAGCTTAGTATTCAGTTGTTTTGCCTAGAATACTACTAATTACTGCTCTCCGGGCATTTGAAACACACTTACGTTCCTAGCCTTAGAAATACTATAACCCTTAGATGATTTGTAGGGGACAGTTCAGAAACAGTTTTCACCAGGTATCTATGATTGCAAAATCTTAGACTTATACAATCCAGAGAAGATTACAGTGCCTTCAAGGCCTTGAGGTAGGCGCGTCTCCTGCATGCACAACGTAGGACGAAAACACAGGTTGTTTAGAGGAACTTTTAACAGGGTGCAAGCCCCACGACATTTCTAATCGGCTGGTATCTGTAACACTTTTATTGCTTTGAATTTATATATCCTAAAAGGATTTTATATGCTCATTGTTCAAATCTAGAATTTGCAGACATGGACTGAAGGCATCTTGTTTTTCATGAGATTTTTCTATGGCTACTGCATAGAAGCCTTGCAATTTCTTACACTAGAGTTGTGCTAGTTTTATTTGAGTAAAAAAGGTTCTCCAACTTTCACTGGATCAGTCACAGTTTTGAGTTTGTTTTTTTTTTTTGTGCAATTTACATTTTAGAAACAGTTTAAAACATACTGAAGACAGGACAAATCGGACCTTCAGCTGCAAGAGTTCTTGGTCCATCAGCTTTTAGGCTCTTGCCAGTGGTATATATAGTATGGCAAAACAGCACATAAGGTACACAGAAGGAACTACAAATTTGATTTATTAAATATTGCAATAGTTTAAATCACCAGCATGATTATGTGGACAGAATTCCTTTCAGTAAGTACTACTCTTTTCCTCTCCCCATATGCTACTATTTGTATTCAAGAAATCTAATTGCTTAATACCAAGTGGGATGAATTAATGTCTCCAACATACTAATTTTTCAGCTTTAAAGGGAATGTTTAGCCTACCATTGCACTGCACCAACATTATTTTTAACTTGAGTTGTTTTTTTAATTCAATGCTGTATGCTCTACACAAATGACACACATTTCCTCTAAGTCAGAAACTGCAAAGCAAACAGATGGGGACACAGATGAAAAGAATTAGAATATCAGACTACTAAAGTTGCTCTTTAAATCCTAGAATCAGACCTCTATACTATTACCACACTGTAAGGTTCCTATGTTTCTTTTATACTTCTTTCTGCCTTTCGCATCACACTGAATCTTGCTACTGGGAAACTTCAATTCTAGGCCCACCTGTACAACAGGTGATTATAAACAGATTTACGTGTCTACTTTAAAATTCTTCATTTAATACTGCCTCATGTGTAAGAAGGATGAGGCCTCATGTTCTAAAGACTGTCTTTAGTTGGAGAAGAAATTACAGAATACTAGTGCTAAACATTGATTCTGATTCAGTGCACTGCTTGCTGAACAGCTTGCTAAATGTCTTTCTGTCTTAAAAGAGTATTGCAGTAGGTACTCATAGCCCTCAAAACAACATCTCCTTTGTACATGAGTGTTCCTTCTCCCTGTCTTCATGGTTCTCCTACAGCAGAGAAGACGAGTGTCAAATGTTATACTGAGGAAAGTATGGCTTTGTAACAGCTGAAATGTGATTCCCCATGAAAAAAATGGAAGAGAGAGAAACTAAGTTTTACAACTTAAAACATATAGCATAACACACCGCTAAACATTGCTAAAAAATCCCCCTCCCATCTGCATTAGCATTCTATATAGGAAAGGTTTTAGCTGCCAGTTTATGAAATTCTCTCACCGGAGTACTGGAAGACAGAGAAGATAACTACGACTTCCTTAGATATAATGAGGCTATTTCCACTTACAGAAAACCATACTTTCTTCAAAGTACTTTTAATTAATCTATAGCAATTATTTTAGAGAGGTACCTAAGGATCATATATTTCTGATACTATGCACTGAGAGTTGGCATCCAGGGACATTCTAAATCTTAAACTGATTTAAAATACATAATTGAAATGCAGGTTCATTTTTTCATGTACCAAGGGACAAATCCAGGAATCAGATACATAGAGGAGCTTATATAATCATCAAGGGCAGAGGGAGCCAATGGTACTCCTTCAAAAATCGGTCACTAGCGTTTAGAACCCCAACCCTACGAACATTTACATAATAAATACTTGAGTATATCAATGAAACTAGCCATTAGTCAAAGTTCAGCACGTGAGTAAACCTCTGTAGACTCAGGGCTTAAAAAATTAACACAATGCCTTTGCTCATGAAAAGAAAAACTAGTTTTATTGGAGCACAGTTATTCTTCAAGTTGCATGTCTTTCACAGTTACTCTTTCCAGTTGCATTTCCAAAGACTCCTCTCTGGACTTGAAATTATTTATACACCTGGTAAGTACATCTCTATTACTTATACACCAACAACACAGCTCATAAAACCACCAGATATTATCTAGTCACAGAAGCTGATCACTTACGTTCAGAACCTCAGTCCACTTTCTGGTCTCTCCTATCCAAGGATCTCAGAATGCATTGCAAATGTAAAAGAACAGACAAGTGCAATAGTACGGGGGGTTGATCATTGCCGTCCCTACTACTACTTAGTGTAAAATAGCCCGCTTCTATAACAAGATACGCCTGTAAGCAAGACCCTTAACATACATTTTCATACTAGCAAATACCACCTACAAAAAGGACTTCACCTTGATTAGGAAGGGCTCGCTACCCTGTATTTTACCAGAGATAATGATTATTGAATATTCATTTTTAGATCAAAAACAGCTGTCAAAGTAAAAACAGAGCTTCCCTAGCTGTATCTAACAAAAATTCTACATCTCTCAAAAACTTTTTAAAGGCAGATTTTTTTTTTCTTTCAAAAAAACACGTATAATAGATTTTCGCTATATGGAATGAGCTTCAACCAACACTAACTTGAAGATATATTTAAGAAGGCAACATTTCACATTGGAACTGAATAGGAAATCAGATCAAAACTCTTCATGTGTCTTCAGTGCATGTTTAGTATGAATTACCTTAGCACGCACATGCAACACATGCGTGGCTTATTCACTTACTGCTACACAACTACCTTTCAGAGGAAAATTAAAAACAACAACAAAACAAAACACCATATTCCAACTCAATGGAAGAAAAAACCTTCTCTGAGACAGAGGAGAGAAAGAGAAGAATCAAGTACTTTGGTACATGGTAGGTCACAGGAACTTGTTTGAGCATTGTTACAGATCACAACCTGAACTATCACAAAACAATGGGCAGTATGAGAATTGCAGGCACCCAGCCAATTCAAGAGGACATGGGGTGGAGTAAGGAGCTGCTGTCTTTTCTCTTGACTATTCTCCTAAAACTATCTTCAAAGTATGAGATTTTGTCCCCCTACCAGAAAAAATCATCAATGAAGGGAATAAATATTATATGAATATAAATAATCAATGAAGAGAATATAAATATAACACTGAGAACTGTCAAAATTAGTGTCAAGTTAAAAATCTCAAAATGCATTGATTTAAGTTTCTTTAACCTAAAATGATTAATTTTGCATTCTATGTGCTTCAGAAGAACCACACTTTCCACTCTCCATAACCTTTCTGCACCTGCTCAACTTTGAAAATTAATGGATTTGAAGATGACAATAACAGTATCTCCAACTAATTGGCAATATAACATATGACTTTTGCCTTGTACACAAATACATTTTTTTTCTTTCTAATAATGGCTGACAGAAGCTGTTAAGTTCCCAGAAGCAGCAACAGTTGAAAAGGTAACTCACTGTTTTCACAGACTAGCTTGTTCAGTAATGTTTATAAATCAGAGTTACGAAAACCTTGCTGTGCTGCAAAGTATCCCATACTCGACTACTATTTGCACTTCCACTTTTCTTTCAAGCAGCCCGGACTGACCACTGCTAGAAACAAAATTCTGGTGTAAATTGATCATGAGTTTGAAACATTATAACAATTCCTACTCTCAGCTCTCTGCAACATTACATAGAAAGTGAACAGAAACTTTGAAACACTCCTGTATTGCTGCAAGTATAAAGTACTTCAAGGCAATTAATAAAAAATATCTTCTCAGTGTTTAAGCATTCAGTGGTTGCAAAGTGTATTTTCATGGGTTTCTGCTACTTGTCTGGTTGAGATACAGTAGAAATTAATCATGGTGAGCAGACAAGTTATACCACCAAACAAATCATTATACTTTCCGCATTTACTCTGGGGCTGCAGGGATTTTGAATCATTAACTAGGACTGGGGAGGGCTGGGGCAAGGACATAGTACGTGGAACCTTTGCAGAAAGTCTGGCTGACACAGCTGTCAGAGAGCATGTCTGAATCAGCAAGAAATCTCTACTATTCTTCCAAAAGAGAGAAGTACAGTATCACTGAATGCCAGCTAATTATCAACCAACTGCTGGGCACAACTTCCCTCCTTTTGGGCAGGGCAATGCCCAACAATATCCAAACATTACTGCCCATGGTGCCCTTCTTAACTGTAACTGATCATTGCAATAGGGCATAAGGAAGGAGAAAGGATCTCTGCGTTCATAAAGGATCGGCCTGAATATATCACCCATGTTGCTATACACTTTATTTGATTAGCACTGACCCAAGACAGCTACTGTAGTAATTCCCAAAGACCAGATTTTTTTTTTTTGGTAAATATTTACTACAGTGCAGTGAAAAAATAATCATTTGTAAAAAAGCATGACTGCAGCCAATTAGAATTATTTACTTACCGGTGGGAAATCAAAGTCTATCTGGTTAGCTAAATTTAAGATGTAGTCGATTCGAAACTGGTTCTCTGGATTGGCTAGTTCAACTGGAGGTGCCAAATTGCCCATTGCTGTCACTATCGTCTGCAGAGAAAAAATAAAATTATTGCAGAGTATGTCTAAATAGCTAATCTTCAATAGTTAATAATAGCTTGAAAGATTACCTCTATAGCTTCTTTAATATTGTTCTTAATATCCTGAATTTTCATTTTCTTCTCCCTGTAATAATAAAAAAACCATACTAAATTTACAGGCCATAGAAGCAGAATATCTTTTTGAAATAGAACATGAAAAGTATTCTATCAAAGCTATATTGTTAATATTGAATAAACTGCTCTCAGTACTGAATACTTTTGTAGATAGACTTGATTAAATATCTCATACCTTTTCTGCTTAAAACGGCAAATGTCTATTTGTCTCAAAAAGTCAATATTCAATTATGGTTAAATAAAAACTTACTGCAGTCTTTGAGTGGAACCGAGATATTCTGCAAAATCTGATTTTGATTCATTTTAATGAAAAATAATAGAAATACCTGAAAGTTATTTAGCAAACATAAATTGGAAACAAGGAAACAAATAGAAAAAAAAAGAGTAAGTTATTAAAAGTAGAAACAAATGAAAGCAGAGCAAAGCACCTCGAGTTACAAAAAAATTAAAGCATGAAAATGATGTCATAGCAGAAAAAGCTAGAGCAGAGAACTCGACACAGGCAAACAGTTTGGACGTAAAATCTGAAATCAATAGTGAAGGGCTAATTCAAATACGTAAAATTACCTTTACCTACAAGCATTAAATTAGGCTAGAAAACCACTCTGAATGCTGTATATGCACACTATCATATGGGATTAACTGCAGCCAAATTAAAATGTGTAATGGGCTCAAGCAAGCTACAGCGCAAACTATTGCCTCTAGTCTATCTGTAAGGTATTTTATTGCATTGCATTTGCAATTCTGACAATAGTTATTTTCAATGCTCAATACTGCAATCAAATGAAATGCCTGATCAAACATTTAGTATAACCAAGAATTAGCTTACTAAAGGTACGGCTAGCACTGAGTCTGTAAACTGTAACTTAGTTGTAAAACACCACGACAAAACTTTTACATTATTAATTTCTTGCTATACACAATATAAAATCACTGCTTTGAGGTAAACCAAGTTAGCCAAGTAATTACCAAAAAAAACCCACCCTAAATTGTCTAAGTGACCTTTTAATCTTCATAAAACTGTTTTACAAAACATTTTAATTACCTGAATATTTATACCAACTGTTTTTAATATTTTTCACTTTGAGAACTAACATTTTCCAGAACAGTATCCCAAAGACCTGAAGCTAACAACAGTATGCTTTCTTTTTTTATCCTTTAGAAGGTAGTGCTCACACTTTCAATTTACAGACTACAGCTTGAAAATACTCAATTTCATTAGTTAACTAAGTCCTCATATTGTAAATGCTTTACATTATTTTTCCTTTCCATAAATATTCACAAGCACCAAAACGAAACTGAAAGCACATTCACCAATCAAGAATGCAGAAGAAGAGCAGAAAAAAAAAAAAGTACTGCCTAAACAACAAGGCAGACACAGACATCCAAGAGGAGTGGAATTTTGGTTATCAAATGAAAGATTAATACAACTTCTGTAAAAGACAGGGTCAATGAAAACAACACCGTGCCAGCTGCATGCTACTCTGCCTTTCAGACGCGGGCTTGCAGGATCACACTATACATTCTACCGCTGTGAAAGCACGATTGCAATGCAAGTCCTGTCTTACAGACAGAAAGCAAACAGCAGCATCAAATCACCTCGTTCTGGATGACTTAGCTGTACTAGAGAACACGTATGAATCAGCAGCCAAACCCTACCGAACAGAAACACGATTATCTTTAAATATCGGCTCCTCGTCACTGACCACAACGCGTATTCTCAAAGCTTTGGGGCAGGGCAAGGAAGGTCAGCGAAGCTTGATGCAGAAAGAAAACAAAATCATCAATAGTCGGATGTAAATTCCTGGTTTCACTGGAATTCCTGGTCTACCCTATACACCACCTTATTCCTCATATTCTCTGTCTGAAGACTACCAGTTTTTTGCTTCGGGGATTTGGCACTGCTGATGGGAACAAGGCAAAGAGCCAGGAGAGGCCAGAATCAGTGAACAAAGGAAAATAAATAAGACAGGAAAAAAGAGGAGAAACTGAGGCTTTTTCACCCTCTTCCTTCCCATCTTCAATCCTTTCTCTTACCCAGTACTTAGGAAACTCTTCATTCCACACACCCAGCCTTACAGTAGGTATAGCTTTTGGTTAGTGCACATATGGTTGCAAAGAGCCGCTGTTTTTAAAAATGACATTCCTTTAATTAAAAAAACAAAACCCAAACCAAAACAAAAGCATAAATAATGCTATGAAAGCAGGAAATGTTTATCACTGACAGTGTAAGCAATTTGTCTGGCTTGATTTTGCCTCCAGTTTTCAACTAGGTCTTGAACGTGATGAACACGTGCAGGGATTCTGTTTCACTGAGATCAAAAGGACAACTGGTATGCCCAAAATGAAGGAAGGTACTAGCATTTTTGAAGGATTAAGGAAAAAACTAATATTCAGACATTTTGCGTTGTTTTGGAACATCAGTAAGGAACAGACATATAGAAAGTCTTCTGATTTTTATGTCAACTGTAGTTAGATTTTTTCCCCCTAGAATTCTCTTGGATAGCTTTCTCAAAGCATTAGCTAAGTGCAAATTCCCATTCTTCCACATAACACAAAAAATGCAGTATTTTTATTACAAGTTTTGGTCAAACTTTTATATTTACACCTCCTCACAGAACCTGAAGCTCACAGCAGCACCGTAAGGTGATGATGAATATGGAGCGATGTACAACTCCAGCAATTAACTGACTGCTTGCTAGCCATCACCATCTTTACAACAAGAATACTCATAGTTCCTATTTCTGGTTTTGTTGCCATGGCCCTATAGCATGCCCAGTAAACAAGGAATCTTATTACACAGCAATGAATGTATCATGTCATTTTGTGTTTTGTAATGTTTACTAAGCATAAATTTTCCATGACAATGGGATACCTTATTCTTCTGAAACTCAACATGTTCATCATCCAACACCTTACCTACACCTGTGACTTCTCAAAAAAAAAAAGGGGGGGGGGGGGGCAGCTGTGTGTGAAAAAGATGTTAGTCAGGGACTAATGAAGCAAAGCAAATAAAAGCCAACCACCACCTCTGCTGCCCTTTCACACTAAGGTTGCACCTTAAATTTCCAGAAGGAATTGAACTTGATTTTCTCCAACCATGACCACCCAACGTTCATCTTAGAAACAGATTCTTGCTTTTTCCTTTCTTATTCCCGGGTGCTGGCACACAATGGCGAAAACGAGAAGAGAAAAAAAGCTGCTCTCCCCAATGTGCTTCTCTGGAACAGGCTGAATAGATGCGAAATGCCACCGCGCTATCACGGCTAATGAGCTCCCGATGGCTCTGCAGGCCTGTTCTGTATCTGTAGATGCCACGGGTTAATAAGGTCATATTTTTAATCTTGTTTAAAACTTTTGCTTAGGCTGCGTAGGGGAGGCCAAACAAAGCATTAAACTCTATTAGTTGAGGATTATAAGAAAAATCTCAAATCCTGCTGTTTTCAATATTTAAATGGGCCAAAGGAAAGCTGCACATAGCTTTCAGGAAAACTAATAAAGTCTATTTTAGGCACTATAAAAAAAGATGACATTTTAATACAAGTAACATGAAATTAGAATGACATAAAAGGTCAGGAAAATCAAATATTCCTTGAAAACAAACCTAATCAGTGTTTAGTGAAGAACAATTCCACCTGTGGCTGAGCTTTACTATTTAAATGGCAGCGTTTTCAGTCAGACCATCAAATCTCATGCAATGAAAACATTACCAAACAGGTTATCAGAAAGCAAACTAATTTAATTTTAATGTTCCTTTCTGATTTACCTTCAGATAATAAGAACAGCCCTTACATGGAACTTGGAAAAAATATTTAAAGTTTTAAAAAGAACTTGCCAGAAAACCAAGGATTCACCTCATGGGTAGAAAAGGAAAAAAAAAATACAAATAAGGTGAAATGAATGGTTGAAGCAAAAACATGCTATTTTCTTTTAAAGACAAAATTAATCACAGATCTTGTGACCCCATTATGTCATTTATCTGACAGGTTAAGAAGCTGTACACCTTGTTGCAAATTTCTACTGCAGAGTTCTGACAAGATGGAAAACAAAAATACAAAGAACTATCTAAGTTAAATCAGAATGTAGTAGATTATTTTTTCCCCTAGCAAAAAAAAAAAAAAAGAACAAAAACAAGGGGATATATTTCTTCACCCCACAAACATACAGTAAGGTAGCAGGAAAAAAAAAAATCCAAAGCCTGTAGGACAACAGAAGTTATTTTTTTCCTTTAGAAGGAAAAATAGCCTTAACATTGTTATCATTTTAAGACACACCAATTACCTATGTTAATGAGAAAATCATCACCTTCCCCCAAAATCCAGGGATTATATAGGAAACTCCACAATTTAAACATATGAATATTTTGGGAAGCATGCATTAGGCATAAACAAAGACCACTGTGAAGAGGTGAACTTAATGCTGTGGGATGCATCATGCGAGTGAAAGTAAAAAGACTTTGATCAGATAATATGCAACAGAAAATGGCTCTTAATGAGGGTAAATTATGATTGCCAATTAATCACGCCATGAACAAGGCCTAAAAAAGGAACCTACCCTGCAACATGAGTACTTTACAATGTGAATACAAAATATTTGAACGCTCTTTGCATATTGACAATATAAATGCTAAACAGTCAGTTTTGAAAAATGTCATTTTCTTCCTCAGTTTGCCTTTGAATACACTATTTCATATGTGCAGCCTTAGCGTAATAAATAACGCCAAGTGATGGTTTGCAATTTAACAGTATGTGCACCTTATTCCTGCACGAAGGAGCCTGCCTACAGTCCTGCAGAGCACACAACAGCACGGACAGAGCGCACTGGGTGACACGAGGACTCCTGCTTGAAAGGACTGGCTTTTTACTGTGTAACAATCCATGTGCTTTACATATAGCTATTTATCTGAATCTTTGACACAGTGAAACACGCTCATGGATTTCATAAACACAACACAAATAGTTGTTTACTACACCTTCAGGAGGTTAGCAAAAATGCCCATAGCTTTACCTGTCCAGCTACCTCAGAGAAGCAGAGCAGCGCAGCCAAGATCTGTCGGCACAAGGCCACAAGCAAAGAAATTCAATTAAGACTTTGCTACCAATCCACACTACAAAAATTTTGCAGTTACTTCACAGTTCAACAATAAGACAAACTTGGTGTAGCAGCCTGGGTTATTTCTAGCAGAACAACATGACAATTATCTCAAAATGTAACAGCTAGAACAGCAAACCGGGTAGAGGCCAAGTTGGGGGCACTTGAAAACGGGGGGGAAGATCAGGTGCCTAGGGTATTCAGGGTGAAGCTGAAATAATTCATCTTAGACCTATGGCAAAGTAACAGTTTATGGACGAAACTACCAAAATGCAAGAACAAAAACCGCTGAGTATCTTGCAAATCAAATCCATCATGTATATGAGAACAAAGAGACAGCTCAGTAACTCTCTAGTTCTTACAGCTTGAAATCAGAAAGGACGAGCACACAACGGACCGTGGGGTAGGATGCTACAGGCGTCAGCTCAACAGCAGTAACGCTGCGTCCCTCCCTGGATAGGAAACAGGATTTAGTTGGGTCCTCATTTGCAGCAGAATCAAAAGATTTTCTAACCACATTAACTGTTTTGTTCTTGATAGCTCTGTCACCTTGTAAGATGAAATAAAGTTACCCAAAAATGTTGCTAGCTGACAAAACGTAATCTAAAACCCTCCGGACAGTCAACGCCATGCTCGTAACACTGACCACGTACGCATGAGACACCTTGCCGGCAGCAGTTCACCCCTGCTGCTGCTGGGTGCACAAGCGGCGCCTCCCCTTCCCCCTGCTGGGCTCTGACACCGCCTTGCCACTCACCTCCGGCACTGTGGAGATGCTTGGTCGTACTTCCCCGAGACTCGAGCTAACAACAAAGCGCACCACCAGGCTACCAAAGGTGATTTACGAACAAACACACCAAAAAGATATCAGGATAGCCTGTTAGCTTTCTCTGTGAACAATATCTTTAGGACAAAGGAAAACCCAACAGGTTGAATAATTTGATCAAGATATATTTTGATCTAAAGACACAGTTAAAATTATGTTGCACAGATCTAATTGTGACTTTCACACACACACAATGCAACATATACAATAGACAACACATATTGGGCTTCTACAAATTCTCTTTTAAATGTTGCAAAAAGCACTACAAACCACTTTGCCACTGCTTGTTTTAATACAATACAATATTTACTTTCACGAGAGACATGCACATCTTAGTATGTGGCCATTAATAGACGAACATGAGAAATATAAGAGCAAACAGACACTGTCTATTTCTGGAATGACAGAATCATTCTCTAAGTTACAAAGCAAGAAACAAATTACTGAAGCATTAATAAAAAACACATCACAGCTGTCACAATAAAAGTTACTGTCAAGAAATAAACTTAAAAAGCAGAAATGTGAAAGCAGAAATTAGGCTGCTTTTGAGCATTATTTACGCTGAAGTGGTAGGGTACTAGGGGTGTGACTTGTTTATTTTCTTAGGGAACGGTGCCACAACGAAATGCCTACAAAACTCAATAAAGACATCTATAAATATAAACCTAACCCCCCTACTGTTAGGTTTGTTTTACCTGTGCTCATTGCACTATCCTAGGCGTAAAGGTTAAAAGGTAACTCCACCCTGCCTCCGTGGCCATCTGATAGGCAGCCTGGCTGCTGGCAGGTCTCACTCCTGAAGCATGTTCAAGGACCCTCAAGGATGGCTGCACGCCAGGTGACAGCTCTGTCCCCAGGGGCCACTCAGGCAGGAAGAGTACACCCGGGGCACCTGGAGTACCCCTGGGGCACGTCACACGCCCAGGGAAGGTGGCGGCATAGGGATGCTGTTTTGGCTCTATGCCACTTTGGGGCTCCCCTTGGGCTTTGCAAATTCCTCCCTAAAACCAGCTGAACTGGCTTCCCAGTCCCTTTATACCTGTAAGTGGCACCACCAGACCAGCACAGACCCAATATTAAGAAGCATAATTCTACTTATGCTGCTCCATTTACCTCTGCTAATTAACTTGCAATAGTTTAGGTAAAGAATGAAAACAGAAGTGTTCACAAAGAGCTCTGTGATGGAGGAGATTGACAAAGACCCTTTAGTTCCTACTGTGCAATTAAACACCTGTGTAAATTGCAGACTGGATTTCTAGTTCTTCAGGCATGCACACAAAGGATATCACACCAGTCTACTTTTCTTGCTCTAAGTACAGGTAATTAGGCATATTAGAATAAAAGATGTCCTTAAAAGTTTAGTATTCCCTCTTAAGATACTTGATACAGTAATTAACAGGGCTGGAATTTTCAGACTATCTGTTGTGATTTGTTTCTGCTACTGAAGGACCAGACCCCGCCGGAATAGGAGATTCAAGTCAAACCTGCTGAATCATCTTGCCTTGTACAACTCGCTGCGATAACCATTTGCTGTCAGGAAGCACTGAAGACACTTTTTTTTTTTTTTGGCACTGTGAATGTGGTCATTATTAACAGAAAAAAAAAAAAAAAGGAAAGCATACAGATCAGCAATCACCTTTTAAAACGTTTATGTCCGACTGTGTGACAGAACTGAAGTAGAGCACACCACACCTCTCCCTACATGCTCTCTCCACTGGTCCAAGCTGGCTCGTACAATGGCTCGTACAGCCATCCCTCACTGCACACCCAGCCCACAAAGGTCTCTGGAGTTGCTTGGCTGGTCTATCAATCTCTTCTTCATTTACAGGAAAAATACTGCCATGTGAGTACGTACTGACCATATACCGCGGTATGCACGGATCAACAGCACCTTCTGCTGAAGCTGGGATGTTGGCTATGCTGTGCATCACTTCACCCTTGGCACTGCAGAGTCTTTGCTTTGGAAAATGGGCTGGTAACGGCAGCATTGCTGGGGTCTTGTTCTTGCAGCACTTCCGAAACACTTTTGTTTTAATTTTTAAAGATCCATTTGACAAGCTCCCTATGAGTTTCACGTGTTCTGCCACCATTTTGTAAATGCCTAGTCACTTCTTCAACTGGGGCTGGATATGAAGCTTCCCAAAGAGAGCAATCACGTTCCAGAGCTCTTCTGGGGTTCACATACAAGTCTGAGATGAATAACTCCTGTACCAGCTAATGACTTCACTGCTACTTTAAACTAAAAAAAAAATACACAGCTGGCTAATTGCCAATATTAAATGGAAAGAAGCCCTAAAATAAAATGGCTGTAACACTGGGTGCCAAACAAGTACACACACAGACCAGCTCAAACATGATGCAGAGCGGTAGGGAAGACAATAATTAGACGGGTGGAAGACGGTCAGCCAGAAAAAAAAAAGTTTTTTTTTTAATATATTTTTTATTTTTATTTTTTTAAGTGATTATGATTTTCCATTACCATCTGAAACACTTCAGGCATTTGACATTGCAGACAGGAGACTTGGAAGGTGCAAAAGCCAAGGTTTTTATCCCCAAACCCTGCAGGTTAGCAGGTAACAAAGGGATGTCAGAAGGACAACAGCACAGCAGAAACAGGAAAAGGGAAAGGTTCAAATTCATACAGTGTGGTAACCTCTCAGAAACACGGTAAATTCTACAAAACCTGACTCTGCAGGTTTCTACAAGCATTTGTTGCAAGTTTTATATGAATTATTTACTTTTATTCTTATTTAACCTTTTCAATCTATTAATTTAATATAATTAAAGGCCACTAAAATATGCAAGGAGCTTTCAATGTGATAAGAGTTTTTCCAGTTTCACTGACAGAACAACGGACAGAGCTACTTTGGGGCTTATCAGGACATACACCGTATTGTCAAAAAACAGGTGTGCAATCAAGATTTGCTAGCGTAACATCAGGGAAAAAATTGTCCCAATATTCAAATGCACATGTGCTCATAAAGATACACATTTATGCGCAATTTGATCACAAAAATTCATAGAGATACGTCTGATCGGGGCAAATACAAAGAGTCATTGAGCCATCAGATCAGGAACAGTTATCAACAGGCACCTGCTGTCACCAAAAGCTGACCTTAGATTTCGGCGGGATATTAGCGTTAGGTGATTTGCTCATCACATGTTTCTTACGGCCGTGCTAGGCTGTTTTCACTGAATCAGCTATTTGCTTTTCAGCTGTAAACCTGGAGTTTTGGCCACTGACAAAATTCTGAATCAAGGAAGGCTTCCTCAGTTCTCTCCAAGGATGAAGCGCTGTCAGGTACATGCAGCTCTAATTACAAGCCTTGAAGAGTTGCCTCAATGCTTAGTATCGCAGTGTTATCAATAGAAACTAGAACTGCCCATACTGATTTCAGCCTTTGAGAAGTTCAAGCTCACAGTCATTCTTAACAGCGTGACACACAGCTCTTTTCTCTTGTCAGCTTTTAAATGTAAGTCATATCTAAACAGCGATTTTTGTTATACAATTTATTAGAATTGAGTTTCATTAGAAAGCTAGAATTGTGAAGCACATTATGGATATTTTACATGCTTTCACGTAAACGAACTCATTAGCAGGACATTCCTACTGAAAACCTCAGAAAAAAATTGTGAAATTTGTCAAGTACTGTTAGACTGTAAGAGTTATAGTTGTACCTTTATATGTTCCAGGCAGCATATGAATTTACTATGACTGTGCATGTAAACTGCATTTTTAGAATATGGGCTAATTAAATATTGGAACAAGTAGATCTGAAAATGTGTCCCTTAAAGTTCCAGACTCACAGCGAGGCAGGTGTAACAAAGCAAGGTGCTGACAACTTTGGCTCTAATCCATCAAAGCACTTAAGCACATGTTTAATTTTAAGCACATGAGTAATTCTATCAACTTTAATAGGGCTACTCATGGTTTAAGTACTACGATGGATGGGGGCCAGAATGCGCAGAACCTTTAAGAATGCTGCATGGCCTATGTTATAGGAAGAAAAAATGGCATTCTTCCCCTGAACAATTAAGTTATAAAAGCTTTGGAAGCAAAATTTACCGTAAGTTGAGCACAGCTCTCTTTATGTAAATACAGAGATGTAAGTTACTCTGCAGCCTTTGAAGACACAACATGATGTGAGTTCTCATGTGCATGATGTCTACGTATCTTTAGTTTACCCTTCTTTTCCTTTACAGCTCTGCCTTAGGGCCATATGCCGCCTATGCCCACCATACTATGCTTTACAATTAAGAAGTCTGATGTAGAAAAGATCAATAAATTAGCTACTAGTTATGCTTCTTTTCTGACATAAGATCCTACTAGATGCGGTTTGAAAACACTAGCACTCCAGCCTTTCAAATGTAAGCCTGCCTGTGCAGGTGTGAGAGTTTCAGCAGTCACTGGCTGAACCATTCCGTAACTCCTCTGTATTAGCACTTATTCTGTATATTCAGAGCTTTCATGAACATCCAGCATGTGGCAAATTCAGATGCTTTCAAGTAAAAATGAGATTTCTTTAAACCTAAATATTTTGTACAGTCAGCGTTAAGCATGTTAAAAAAATACACCTGCTCTTCAAGCTTCTAGCTAGGACGATCTCTGTAGATCAGAGCTGACTTGATCTTTAAACCAGTCACTAGAAAATTCTGGCTCTTGTTTTAGCTGAATATGGCTCTAAAAATTGTTACCAAGTTTTAAAAAACAGTTTTCTAAAAAAGGAAGAGAATGGAACAACCTGAAAAATCCTTTACAGACATTTTCCAGGAGGTCAAATCACTAAACGGTAAAACACAAGAGGACACAAGTTTTCTCTCCACACTCATAATGCAAGTCAGAAAAGTTTCGCAAGATTTTTGCTTATATAGCCATAACGTCCCAAATCTACAGTGAATCTTAACAGCTTCTAATATAACATCAAATTATATCTGCTCTCAAAGGTGGATGCGGGAACGGAGGCTGGAAGACTGCGTTTCCAAAGGGCAATACAAAACAACTATGACAAAAATATACTTTTCTAGAAAAACTACTCCAGAGGTCAAAGCACCATACTAGCTTCCTATACGCCAGATTCCAACAAGCCAACCAACCAAAACTCTACTCCCACTCCCCCAACAACAACAAACCCCACACCTCAAAAAAAAAAAAAAAGACAGCTTTACTCTCCCCTGAGTGAATTCTTCAACATCACACACAACTCTCAGCTAAAGTCTTCTCTGTTACACGTTAACATGTCCAATGCTTCTAAGGCATCCTCCTGTCTTTAAAATGAGAAATTGTACTTCATCTTGTGAATGTCACCGTTCGTGTTCTCACAGCATCCAGTAACTTATCGATTAATCCAGACTCTTCTATGCCAGATGTAAACACAGAAACAGTTTCTGCTCCAAAATGGAATTCAAAGCAGTTTCTTCTTTATATAAGAAGGTTTTAAAATGATTTCTCCAAAGTCTCAATCATTGAAAAAAATCATCTTCCCTTAGACATCGCACAAGTGTCAGCGAGCAGGTAATCCCTATCCGAGCAACTCTAATGACATTCCTAGAAACAAAACACCCAGCCCCTCTACCCCAAAACACTGAGGTTTGTTCTTAAAGCCCACGTGATGCTTCGTAGGTTAACACTCATGTTTATAAAGGACAGCTTGTTAATGCCGCACTCGCATAACTTGTTCATTTTTACAAAGTAAGGAGCGACTATATCATGACAAGAGACAATGAGAACTAAATCAGTACAAGGACTTAGTTACATTAAAAGAGCACTTGCAGCACAAAATCAAGCCCCCTGCATACACAGTTCCAAAAACCCGACTGCTTTGCTATTTACACAGCATCTCCCATATCACTCACGTTACTACTACCTTTTTGCAGAGACAAGACTGCCAAAACTCAAAGACTGCACAAGACACAGGCTTCATTGCTCACCAGAGCTGGGGCGTGCTTCAAGCAGCTCCGACAACGCAGGACTGCTGGGGACCGAGGGGCTGAACAGGACTTGTAACAGGGGGTCTAGCTGGGAAAGTCTAGCACAAGTCTATCCTGTATAGCTAAGGGTCATTAATACACTTAAGGCTGCCTTCAATATAAGGGGAAAAGGTGTATTCTACATCTGTTACGTGAACAACTGAACTATTCATGCCTCCTACACAACCCCGTGGAAACTTTTGTGTTTATTAGTCTTGAACAAAGGAGTCAAGGCAGCATATTCTCTGCTGATATAAGAGGCAGTAAGCTCTAAAATCTGATTTCTGATATTCTAAAATCTCCTATAAGCAACATGTATGTCTCCTGAAATTGTAAAACTACAGGAGGAAAAAATCACTTCAAGCAAGAATTTATGATCTTAGGATAGACAGGCTTCTAAATCCAAATTAAACTTTAAATTCATCCAGCTTTTTTAGTACTGGTTACTTCTGATGGTCTGGATTTTTTTATTGTTATTATTATTTTTTTATTTCTGCACAAGTTATGTAAGTGCCTCTATTTTTTCCTTAAAGCACGGACATGGGAAAATACTTTTGCAATACTTATTTGTCTATGTAATTGCAATCAAAGCACAAAAAGGCAGCAAACCCAAATGGAACCGAGCTTTGCTGATTTCTGTTCAGCAGAAGAGGCCTAGAAAAAATAGGGCACAGAAATCTACTGAGTGTTAGCCACCTCTGCAGCTGCCCATTTGCAGCCAGCAGCACCACCGGTGTGCCTGAAGGGTTGAGGCAGCACTGCGGCTGGGGCTCACTGGTGGGGCTGGGGAGACGCCAGGTGCTGCCAGCCCCTCACCAGGGCATCAGGGAGGCTCTGAGCTACAACAACCTTGCTATCAGGTTATTTATAGAAAAGGTATCAGAGAAAAGTAGAAGCAGGTAAAATTTATAGGCTGCAACCTCCTTTCCTTTCAGAACATTCTGTACCTCTCCTTTGTAGCCGTACTTTACTTTTTACCTTAATAAATAATCAAAGACAAAAAATGCCTATTTGTAATTCAAAGGAAGTCCCCAGCTGCAGCTGAGCACGGCTGCACTACGCTGTGCACAACTCACTGCAGGCTCTTTAGCTGCTACTAATGTTTTAGTCCAATTGCACATTTTGAATTATTTCTATCTGTATCTTTAGGTCACTAAAGAGCCCTAGCCCAGAACAAGCAAAGACTCACTCCGTAAGTACAATGAACAAGCCCCAAACCTCAAAACATACATCAACCATGCAAAAAAAAAAGCCGAACAAAAACGCGATCAAGTTGGTCCTCTCCCTGGAGTTTGTAAGATTATATTCTATTTTCTACCTAGACTGCCAGGTAATGCTGAAGATTGAATGAAAATCAAATATATAAATAGTTTCCGACAGCAGTATAAAGTTTTTTTTGAAAGCAGGTTAGCAAGAGGTTTGGCCCAGAGTGCAACTCATATCAGGCAACTGCTGCCTTGGAAGTATCATGCCGATACCTATAATCGTATTGAATACGATATGAAAGCTCCTCATTTATTTTCCAGTTATTAAAAGTTTCGCACTACCAGAAGTCAAGATGATACAAGAAAAATATTTGTATAAATAAATTATTTAAATATTACCAGGCAACAACAACAAAAATACCCTCACTTCCTTCCAAGCACAGAGGCAGTCATCGCAGTAAGCCCCGTAGTGAAATTCTCCAGCCAGTGCCAGTGAGCAGTGTTTGGGGCAAGCAGTTCCACCTACCAGTTCTTCTTTCCTGCCTGACTTTAGGAGATACTGTCAACTAAAGGACATCAAAAGCATGTATTTTATTTCTAGCAATCTAGGTCTTTATTTACAGATAAGTTAGGAGCCTATTTTTAAAAGTGCAAATTTCGGTACTGATGCTTCTGAAATAATTTTGCTGTAAAGTCAATCCACTTACAGCTGTGCTACAAGTGAACTGACGAAATGGCAAGTTAACAACTCCCATACATTTAACGAAGCAGGACAAACTTTCCTTTATTACAGAGGAGCTGCAGAAATGAATCTGAAAACGTGATACACACTTCCCTTACCTCAATATTATATTTCCCATTATGCCCATTCATTTGAACTGCGTAGTAAGAGAACAATACTTTCACAATTCAATTTTACAGTTCCTTAATTGTGTCACAGCAAACTATTTTTAGTCACAAAAGCTTAAGTGGATGTGTACTGCAGCACACACAGTACGTAACTGGTTTAGGCACACAGTTAGGACCGACTCCTGAACAAACAGATGGGTAGATACCGAGAAAAACTCGCTTCTCAAATTCTTCCCTCGTGTGTCTTACAAAATCCAATTCTGTGCCAGGCATTTGGATCTTACAAGACAGTACTTTCCAAGCAATTTTATTCTATTTATTATTTATTTATTTTTAAGTTGGCAGAGCAGCTTTTCCACACAAGTTTCCCCTTGCGCAGATTACTTCCCAACAAACATCAAGAAGCTGAGCCTTCCCCTCTTCTGGAGTTATTTATATTCAAACTGAGCACAGAGCATCTTTAACCCGATTCATTGACTGTTTGGTCCCTTTTGTGCAAACCTAAGCACGAGGTATAAAACTAGAGAAGACGTGAACAACTGCTCAGGTTAACACATAGAAAACAAAGACTACCAAATTGAAAGTTTGAAATATTGATATGAAAAAAAGGAATACAAGTATTTCAGGTAAAAGGCAGCTTTCTTATTTTTAAATCCACTTGGAAAATTATGTTTCTAAAAGCCGGGAATATTCCCCTCAAGCCACGGATGCTGAATGAGATGGTGCTGGAAGGTGCTGCAAGTGCCTGCACACCCAGGAGCCTGACCGAAAACCTCCTGTCCCGAGCAATCTACCACCATTCTGGACTTCCAGGGAACCCTCCCTTTAGTACCAGGAAGGTTCATTTAACTCATGAGGTTTTGGACAAACATTGTGGATCCAGATTAGCCTTCTCCAATGAAACACAAATTAACTGGAAAAATTCCAAACCACGCTTGCTGAGAAGTCTGGAAGTCACAAGAGAGGCAGTGAAGAAAGTTTCACTTTCTTGTACTCAACATCTACATGTATTTGGACTCAACTAGTACGAAGAATGACCTTTTACTATGTTTAAAATTGGAAATTAATTATACCTGAATAAGCACATTTATTATCATTTCCCCTGATAAAAGGGAAGTTATACTGCTGTAATTTAAGTCAAACTATGACAATGGCACAATTATCATGTCTTGGCCCTGACCTGACATTTCTAAACGGTAACAAAAAAAAAAGAAAAAAAGATATAGTTCGTACTGACAGTATATAATAAATTAGAATGTTAGGACAAAAGAGGTATGTGAGATATAATTTGCTGATACTTGGCACATCACATAGAATATATAGAGCTCTACTATAATTGTCCAATTACTTTCACAACATATGGTCCCTTAAATATTAATAATACTATTTGAATGAGAAACTTACACACAGCTGAAGAAAATAACCTCAGGAGAACATATATACTGCTGGAAGTTATTACATTGCAAATTACTTAAACAGTATTACTTGGGCATAATTATTAACCCAACCAGCTACTACTTTTGCTGCAACAAAAACATACCAAAAGTGCTGAGAAACTGGAGTTAAGTTGGCCCTATCTGAATGGGATTGCCCTCGGTGGCATTCCAGCCAACACAGAGGTATTAACCAGGCAGCACAACTGATTTGCAAGATTTGCATTCTATTCACAGACAATGAAATGGAAAAAAAAATAAATTAAATAAAGGCAAAACAAGAAACTTTAAAGGAAAAAGGAGATTTGTTAAGATAATTCAAGTATTAGTCTTTTTATTTCACATTAAAGGGGAAAAGAAACAGAAAAACACATAGAATGTGACTTAAATTCAAAACTTGTTATGAATCTTAGAGTTCCTAAAGCACCAGTGGCAGAACCTGGCAACAGACCCAAACGGGAAGCAGTGTGAATCTTTCCCTTATGCTTTTTCCCTAACCTTCTAAAGTGCCATTTCTGAGACACGATATCGGACTATGCAAACCATCCAGCTAATGTAGCATAGCATGGATTCTTAAGAAATTCTCTTTCTGGAACTTTCAGCAGACTGAGATGTTTTTGCCACTACATTAGAGAAAATGTCTGCTTAGTGCCACACATTTGATTAAAAGAATTGAAAATACTTTGGGGGTGATCACCAATATCTGTAAAATTCTAAAACATATTGTTTATCTGATACATAAGCTGGACTACATAAGCCATTTCTACATTTAAATTAGAGACACTGGTTCTCAGTTAAGCAGTAAAACTCAAGACAGGGTGGTGAGGACAAGAGAGAAAGAGAAAAAGACTGAAGAAATACAGTATGTCCCCCACCTTTCTTTTTTAAAAAGAAAGGTCTTGCTTTAGTAAAGATCCAAAACCTTTGTCCTTGGCTTGCACTTTTATATACATATATGACCAATACCAGCTGCCAGTCTTGTCAGGGACACTGCTCACCTCAGTTGTTACAGCAACACAGCGAAGCTCACTGACACATTTCTTTCTCTGTTCGTCAACTTTCTGAGACAGCAGCTCTCAAACTTTTTTGTTTCTCCCTATTTCTGTTTTAAGAATGAGCTGGAACATACCTGGGGGAAGGTACATAATTAGAGAGCTGCTGTAAAGCAGCAAGAATACAAGAAAGTGAAGAATAAGCCCTACTTTACTGATTGCTAACATGAAGCAAGAAAGACAAGGTCTTCCTCTGAAATGTTCGTTATATACCACACAATATCTTTTTCTCAAGTTTAACAGAAAGAGAAGCCAAGTTTATTCCCACAAGCTATTTTCAACACATGCAAGCAATATGCAGAAAAGCTGTATGAATCTACTACCTGGAAATCAGATAACTGTATCAATCCACCTAGAGCATAACGATACTCACTGGCATCTCCTTACATGCTTTCATACAAAGGTTAAGCAAGACTTCTCAGGAGTTCAGACCTACAGAACGTAGGTAACTGACTGCATATATAGTATGTTCCAAATGCATTTATGAAATATTCAAGTCGTGTGTTTTAGTAGGTTATTAATAGTTGGTGTTGGCAGAGGAAGGATATATTTCTCTAAAAACACAAATCATGTAAACCTAGTCATAAAAATGTTTATGACTAGATTATTATTTTTTTAAGCACTGTAGTGACATGAGCTAGCCAATCCTCAACCTTTCCTAAGAGGTAGATTAAGTATTAAAGTACACCCGAGGTGTGGTATCATATCAGTTTACCCTTGGTGGCAATTACACAATTAGAACAAATTCTCTGTCAGCTTTATCGCTCAAAACTACAAGCCTAAGACAATGCTTTAATTTTATAAAGCGATCTGAGGGAAAAATCTCAGTGGACAACTTACAGTTTGAGTTCTGTAACTATGTATTAAGTCATTCTGGGAAAAAAGTTTTAAAATAACCATTTTTACACTACATAATTATGCAATGTGTAAGGTATGAAGGCAGTGAAAGCATTTGTCTCTAACACTGTGCTTCACAGAATACTTCAAATACTTGCCTGACTTAACTCTGTATTTAGCATTTCCCCATGAACAATCAATAAAAAAGGAGAAGGGAAGAATAAGTAACTGGGTAATAATTTCACCGCAAGCAACTGACATTCATATCCAGCATTAATATTCAGGAAATGCCCCAAGTCTCAGTCATTAATAATTAAGTATCGCCACACCCAGGAATATTTTACTACATATCTGCATTGATATCATGAGATCCAAACTTCAAAGATAATTGCTTGCCATTTCAAAGATCGCCTCAGAATTAAGGGACACTGGCTACAGTAGCATGTATAAAATCCACTCCATGCCAAGGCAACAGACAACTGAAGCCAACAAGCTGTACTCTTAACAACTTCCAATGCCTCAACAGTTTGAAAACATGGTAGGACATTTCTGAATCTAAGCAATCACCTTCTGGAAGACTGATGAAGGAATGTATTTAGAAAATGTAAACCTTCGACAAAGAGGGAGTCCTTACAGCTACTGAGAAAAGGTAATCTTTTACTATTTCACCTCACTTAACATCATACATCCGCTACACAGCTTTCCAAACTCTTTACAGGCGCACTCCTGAGCTTACACAACCCAGCTCTCGGTGAACATTAAGCACACACAAACTGCTTTAGAAATTGATCGATCCAACCAAGCAGTGATCAAAACCACACCTCGACACCCAGCATCACGCAGGAGACCCATGAGGAAATCCAGATGAGTATCACCCACCCACAGCACGAATGCTTTGAAGTATGAGCTAAGGGAGGTCGGAAGGGCAGCCTGCTGGTCCTACCGGCCCATTGCTGCTCTCCTGCGCGGCTCTGGCTTGGCCCCGTACATGAGAGGTGCCATGGATGCTCACCTCCGACTGCGCTTACACACAACTCACCTCTGCAATACATAAGCTGCTGCCAAGTCCTGAAACAGGCTGTGGCAAGGTCCTGAACAGGACTGAATGGAGATTTATTTGGTTCTTCCAGCTGCACTGCTATGCATCGAACAACTGAGTTCACATGCACCAACTGCAATGGATCCTACAAGTTGTCTTCTAAGAAATCTAAATTCCCTACATTTCCTCAACAGAGTTTGAGAATTCAGGAGTCCAGTGACATTTACATACACTTCCACTGCAATCACTTTTATAATATTGTCAAACAAAGCTTCTTAAAAGCTTCTTTTAAAAAAATATATATATAACCCAAGAACAACAGATTTCAATGATGAAATGCTTATCATTTTACACAGTATAATTATTTTCAATATACTGAAGAAAAACCTGAAATAAGTCACGTATTTACTTTTATTTTGCAAAACAGCATTAACTTTTGTGACAAAGATGTTTGCCACAAAGTAACTGGGTGTCCTTTTTCGTTGAAAAAAAAAAAAAGTTAGCCAAAAAGAGACAAGCAACAAGCAAACCATGAATGCTATCAAATTAAATGTCACATTTGCTTGAACCAAAGTTTAAGGCACTGCATTCCCAGTTAGTACCACTCCATCCATGTACAGCTACTATACAAAGGGTTAACATACAATATGCAGCAGTTAATTGTCACAGATAACAATAGTTAGAGTTCAATAAATTGGAAGGTGGATTATAGTGCGGTTTTATTACCACCTCCAACACGTTTACTGATGTGCTTATTACCTTTTTTATAGCATACTGCTCTTGAGCAACCAGTTTATAATATTTACCCTTTTAAAACTAGGTATACAGAGAATACATACATACATACATATATATATATATATATATATATATGTAAAAGGGTAACCAAGTTTACATGGCAATACTGATGCAGCAGCTAATATATCACATATGTAGAGTAATTACACACATCTTGCACAGACAAACCTACTTAGAAGCCTAGAGGCAAAAGACAGCTGCCAAAATTCATGCTTTTTATGCATTAAAAAAAAAAAAAGCATCAACTAGGACCGGTCTTTTTCTCTTAGAGGATTAAGATAAAAATACCACCACCAAAACAGTTTATTTATACACATCACACACACACTCCTTTTCTAT
Organism: Cygnus olor; assembly: GCF_009769625.2. Taxonomy (NCBI): domain Eukaryota; kingdom Metazoa; phylum Chordata; class Aves; order Anseriformes; family Anatidae; genus Cygnus; species Cygnus olor. The sequence goes on along the minus strand of NC_049184.1, from coordinate 11,114,783 downwards.
CTGTAAATTACCTCTATTAACTGGAGCATGTCAAAAGAAATTTTAGTCCAACACAAATAAATCTTACGCGTTAACACAGTAAAAATATCACATACACTGGAATGTTTTTTTCATTACGTTTTAAACGTTTCCTAGTGTATGTCTTTTGTATGCCTTCATTAATTCAATTTATCCTTTAACCTAGAATTATCTAGTATTGTTTTTAGCCCACACATGAAAAGCAGCAAGTAACCTATCACCAGCTGACTCAAATTTACTGCGACTGCAGTTGGTGGGTAATATACCACCCACCTCGTGTAAGGCAAAAACAGCTCTTCTCAGGCATGCACTCACTCGGGTCTGTGATGCAGACAATTAACATACAGATTATAATCCCAAATATATACGTCCTCTCAATGACAGCTTAAAGTATCAAACTACCTTGAAAACATCTCACACTCCTACGGAAGCAGGAGAGCAGGAAGTTGCCTTGCAACGATAAGCTGTGAATTTGCACGCTGAGTGTTCATTTGTTGTGTTTATCTGCATCACACAGCGAAAATGCCTCCTATATTGCACTGATTCATCTTGTTCGTTTCATCCTGAATGATGGCAAAATGGAAGCCTCTTGACAAAAACACCTAAGTGGACATTCAGTGTGAAAACACAGACTTGGCACAAAATACCCTGCATATAAAAGCCTCCCTATGCACGAAGCATGTCTGACATGTTTTTTTCTTCCTCGGACAATTAATGTGCAATTCAGAATACATCCTCATTTGCATATAAATAAAACCAGGGACTTGATATACCATCATTTCTGACTCATTTGCAGTACATCCCTTTTTTACTACTGTCATCCAGAAGTGAAACAAGCGTGTTTCTAAGACCAGCACCTTCAGGAAAAAAAAAAAAAAAAAAAGTGGGAGGCAAAGCATTAATGCTTGTGACTGGGACCAACAGTCCTCTAGCCAAAACTTGTAGGATAGCTTAATTTGCTGTTGTGTGTGATAACGGTATGCAACTCAGTAATTCCAGACTGCGTCTAAGGAAAATTGGGTGTTCACAATGTCAGAATCTGCTTTAAAAAAAGTTACAATTATTTCTTTTTAGGAGTTACTTACAGAATTGAAAATGACCTTTCCATATAGGCAGTTATAGTCAATGGTATTCTGATCTGAACTCAGATTAAGGAAATTTTAATCCATGCACTAACTTTTTTGCATCCTCAACAATGTTATTATAGTCTGTCCATGTGTAATTAATATACAGTTTTCTTTTTGAATGGAAATGAAGCTATCATGCAAACTTAAAAATCCAAAACCAGAATCATTTTTGCAAGTCAGATTTCATGTTCATTGTGATACCCTTGGCTATGGTAGTTTGTCTGCTGCTCAGATCACATTTCACGCAAGAGACAGAATATAAAAATAAGCTCTATTTATTGCTCTATAAGCAATAAGCATTGCAGCATTATCAAGTAATAAAGGACCTACACACAATTTATCATACTTCTTGTTTGGAAGGCCTTCTAGGTGATAAATATTTTAATGAAATTCAATACGCTGTAGGTGCATCAGCATGAAATGAATGGATGGTGATGTCTATGTATCAGCAAACACATGAACAAAAATATTCTCAAAACTTTCAGTTAATTTGCAGTCCAACTAGAAACACTTGAAGTCAATATAGGTCAGAAAAATAAATCTATATACCAAACTAACTCCTACCCTCTTGGGAATAAACCCTGCCCTGTGCTCTATGAAGCATAAACATAATTGTACTTCACTCACTGAAAGGAAAAAAATATTCTTTATGTAATAATCTTGTGATTATTATGCAGTGCTTTGAAAATAAAAAAACCACTGCTTGAGCCCTAAATCTTATTAGCTTTTTCAGAACATCAGCTCCAAACTTGCCACTCCCCATTTCCTTCTCTCATAACTCTCTTCATTCATGTCATCAGAAGGCATCTTATTTTCAGCAACAACTACTCACTTTTTTTTTTTTTTTTTTTTTATGCTGCTGGATGTGCAGAACTACTGTTGAGGTTGCTTGGCAACTAGTGAGATGCATCAGAGAGATAAGGTCCAGAATGAATGGAATTGAAGAGAACTATATTTGGTTTCATTAAGAGATACTGATGCACTCAAACCGTACCAATTTGAATTTTCCACAATAAGGTGAAATTTTGCTATTTCTTTCAAAACACAGAGTCCCACTAAATCCATTAAGCCAGCTCCTCAGACACATGTATGTCTGCCTATATGGAAGATGACTTTTACCTGTGTTAGGGGCTTGGTACAACAAGGAACACTGACATATAGTAAACATCTGGGAAACTTTTAACCCAGGGAGGATAACTGCAGATTTCAGTCTGCCTTTCAGTGTACCACAGGCTGCTGTGCTTCTCCATATACTTTAATATCAAGTTGAAATTTCAAATGAAACAATTTTGACCTGCAGGTCCCAATTTGTTACGTGCTATGCACAAGTAACGAGCAAGAAATTAGATGATATTGAGCACCCGAGACTCCTACAATGGCAGAGAACCGATTAGAAAAAGCAGGCCCATATGACTCAAGGAGGTCAAAAAAGCCTTATGCAGCAGGCAGTGGAAATATCCCTACCAATTCCTAGTGAAAGAGTTCCTTTCTTATCTCAAGCTCTTCAATGAATTTTCTCTGGATCATGTGAGTAAGAATCAACCCGTCTGTCATGAAAGAGGATCTTCTAACATCACCTCCAATCCTGTCCAATCTTTGATAGGCTTCTTGTTTTCCAAGGCCAGAACGGCCACCAGGAGCAGGCACACTTGTGGCAGGGAAGCTGCATCTTCATAAACTGGATTGAAATTCAGTTTAAAAATATTAACTTATGTTTCTCTAAGAGAGCTACAGCAAGGCTTTCGCATCCGAACAAACTTAAAGTATCTCTACTGGTAAGGAACTAAATCTCACTCATAACTTCTTTTTTTTTTTTTTTTTTGGTATCTTTCTCACATAGCAGTACCTCTACATGTAAATGACATCATGTATAAACATCCTGTTTATGAACCCTGTACAATTCCTGGGGTCCTTCTTTTAAATCCTTCCCAGCAGTTCCACATCCTTCATGAAGTACAGACACAGGCTATACCATTTTAATAACGTTCTTATCGGTGTTGAGGTCCACTTTATTACTTACGCTTCACTTTTCCCTTTTTTATACATCCAAGCCTACATTTGTCTTTTTGCCACAAGAAAGCAAACTCCCCTAACTAACTAATTGACTTCCAAGGCCTTTTCCAATTTTACAGATACAATCTACGTTCTGACTCCTGTGAGACTGTCTTGCATTCAGCTGTATTAAAACAAATTTATGAAGTACAACTTTTAAACATGTTATTCAGATCACCCTATAAAGAGTAACCTGACCTTCCCAGTGTTAACTACAGCCAGTTTGCAGGGAGGGGTTTTAGACTGAATCAGACCGGCAATCTAAGGAATGACTTTATATACTAAACCAGTAGTTCCCTGGAGGCTTTCCAAGAAGTGGTCCCCCTCACTGCCTCTATTAACCACCGTACTGAGATCTATCAGTCAGCCAGCTTTTAAATTGCTGTAATATATACATTGGTAATTCCACACAATGAAGTTTTTAAAATTAAAATATAATGCGATTACATCAAATGGCAGAAAAAAAAAGCATTGGTATCAAACAAGTTGATTTTAATCAATCAGATCTATCATCTTCCTGAAGAGGCACAGGTTGATTCAACAACATCTCACTAGATATGCAGCTATGCTGACTGTTAATGGTGTTCTCCCTGTACACCCTGGTTGTAAGAAACCATCATAATTTAAAGAAAAAAAACAGCAAATCTGCCCATAGTTGATGCCAAGCATCTAGGTACTCTCTTACTTCAAGGAACAGAATCACTTCCCTTTTTCTAAGGATTATAAAGAATTTAACATTAGTGTTTCCCATAGCTTCTCATACAGTTCCTTTGGGATTCTTGTCCATTATTTATTCTTGTTTTGAAAATATCCATATTCTAACAGATGCTCCTGATACTTGCCTTTGTCACAAATTCTAAACTTCCTTTTCTATTTTCAGCATTGCATAGGATGGATACATCCTCCTTTTTTGTTTGTAAGGAATAAAATACCTATAGAATATTTTTGCCCTCTGTACATAACTATGCATCATTTTACTTTCTGCATTCAGTAACAAATCTGTGCCCAACCAAATTATTAGATGTAAAACTTTTCATATTGTTTTCATATTGTCCTATGGGTTTTTTCCAAAACTATCAGAAGGGAATCTACGAATTAGAGATCTCAGTGGGTTCCAGCTAACTCCAGAGAGAAGTAATAATGTAAGATTTGACATGTAGAATTTTATTCTAAGACCAAATTGGTATAACATTCCTTTTCTGTCAAAGGGAGATAAATCTATGTAGGCCTCACTTCTTTTTTTTTAAAATAACGTGCATATTAAATGTTACTTATGAACATCATCTACGACTGTCACTTGCATCTACTTCCCCTTCTCCCTCCCTGCCACCCTCCCCCTCTCAGACAACTCTAGGTTTCTAAAGTCTGAAAAAAATGTGGAAAAAACAGCTAACTAGTACGCTGCCCTTTTTTTTTGTAAGAAATCCTAGGATTGTACAAAATAATCAGAAATGCTTTAGCAAACTCAGTCTTTTTTTTTTTTTATACTCTCTTCTAGCACTTTACATTTTAATGCTAGCAAAAAGATATTGAGGTAACAGGACACTATGAAGTTCTCCAGTGATAAACATAAGGAAAGTAAACATATGATTGCATAAGATGCAATTACATAAAATGAAGACTGTCCAATCAGGTGAAGGCAAAACACAGAGGCAGTACGGGGCATCCTGAATTCCCAATGGCTCCCTGTCCACTGAGTCCAGTGACACAGCTCACTCCCATTTTCAATTCAAAAAACTAAATGGCAAAATAATTACGCTTGCTATTTTTATGTATATGATTGTATATCTCCAGTTATAAACTGTATTTTTATCTACAACGTTCAGCTAAGCAGAATGTGTTCCTTTGAGTAACTATTTTGAAACAATATTAAGCGTTTTTACATACCAAAAGTAAGAAGTTGCATCTAATTTACAGGCAT